>NW_026910927.1:10000-310000 GCF_963854185.1 Sardina pilchardus
AGCTTTTTCATTTTCCCATTCATGATTCCAAACCCTAGGGTTGGGACCTTCTGTACCAACCACACTCTTATAATTCAACCCTAGCCCATTTTCTTTCATAACTCCCAAACCCTACCCCTAGTGGCAAAATGGAGGGCTGCAACAGTAAGTCATTTTCAAAGATCTATCCACTCAAACAGTAAAAAAAAAAAATGTTAGGGAAAAAATTTAAGTGTCACTAAAAGGGGGTACCAATCGACTCCAAATGGTCTGAAACGTACTCATATACACTTTCTGTGAAAAGGATTTTGGCCTCCTAGGGTTACACTTTGGAAAAAATCAGCTTTTTCATTTTCCCATTCATGATTCCAAACCCTAGGGTTGGGACCTTCTGTACCAACCACACTCTTATAATTCAACCCTAGCCCATTTTCTTTCATAACTCCCAAACCCTACCCCTAGTGGCGAAATGGAGGGCTGCAACAGTAAGTCATTTTCAAAGATCTATCCACTCAAACAGTAAAAAAAAAAAATGTTAGGGAAAAAAATTAAGTGTCACTAAAAGGGGGTACCAATCGACTCCAAATGGTCTGAAACGTACTCATATACACTTTCTGTGAAAAGGATTTTGGCCTCCTAGGGTTACACTTCGGAAAAAATCAGCTTTTTCATTTTCCCATTCATGATTCCAAACCCTAGGGTTGGGACCTTCTGTACCAACCACACTCTTATAATTCAACCCTAGCCCATTTTCTTTCATAACTCCCAAACCCTACCCCTAGTGGCGAAATGGAGGGCTGCAACAGTAAGTCATTTTCAAAGATCTATCCACTCAAACAGTAAAAAAAAAAAAATTTTAGGGAAAAAATTTAAGTGTCACTAAAAGGGGGTACCAATCGACTCCAAATGGTCTGAAACGTACTCATATACACTTTCTGTGAAAAGGATTTTGGCCTCCTAGGGTTACACTTCGGAAAAAATCAGCTTTTTCATTTTCCCATTCATGATTCCAAACCCTAGGGTTGGGACCTTCTGTACCAACCACACTCTTATAATTCAACCCTAGCCCATTTTCTTTCATAACTCCCAAACCCTACCCCTAGTGGCAAAATGGAGGGCTGCAACAGTAAGTCATTTTCAAAGATCTATCCACTCAAACAGTAAAAAAAAAAAATGTTAGGGAAAAAATTTAAGTGTCACTAAAAGGGGGTACCAATCGACTCCAAATGGTCTGAAACGTACTCATATACACTTTCTGTGAAAAGGATTTTGGCCTCCTAGGGTTACACTTTGGAAAAAATCAGCTTTTTCATTTTCCCATTCATGATTCCAAACCCTAGGGTTGGGACCTTCTGTACCAACCACACTCTTATAATTCAACCCTAGCCCATTTTCTTTCATAACTCCCAAACCCTACCCCTAGTGGCGAAATGGAGGGCTGCAACAGTAAGTCATTTTCAAAGATCTATCCACTCAAACAGTAAAAAAAAAAAATGTTAGGGAAAAATTTTAAGTGTCACTAAAAAGGGGTACCAATCGACTCCAAATGGTCTGAAACGTACTCATATACACTTTATGTGAAAAGGATTTTGGCCTCCTAGGGTTACACTTCGGAAAAAATCAGCTTTTTCATTTTCCCATTCATGATTCCAAACCCTAGGGTTGGGACCTTCTGTACCAACCACACTCTTATAATTCAACCCTAGCCCATTTTCTTTCATAACTCCCAAACCCTACCCCTAGTGGCGAAATGGAGGGCTGCAACAGTAAGTCATTTTCAAAGATCTATCCACTCAAACAGTAAAAAAAAAAAATGTTAGGGAAAAAATTTAAGTGTCCCTAAAAGGGGGTACCAATCGACTCCAAATGGTCTGAAACGTACTCATATACACTTTCTGTGAAAAGGATTTTGGCCTCCTAGGGTTACACTTCGGAAAAAATCAGCTTTTTCATTTTCCCATTCATGATTCCAAACCCTAGGGTTGGGACCTTCTGTACCAACCACACTCTTATAATTCAACCCTAGCCCATTTTCTTTCATAACTCCCAAACCCTACCCCTAGTGGCGAAATGGAGGGCTGCAACAGTAAGTCATTTTCAAAGATCTATCCACTCAAACAGTAAAAAAAAAAAATGTTAGGGAAAAAATTTAAGTGTCACTAAAAAGGGGTACCAATCGACTCCAAATGGTCTGAAACGTACTCATATACACTTTCTGTGAAAAGGATTTTGGCCTCCTAGGGTTACACTTCGGAAAAAATCAGCTTTTTCATTTTCCCATTCATGATTCCAAACCCTAGGGTTGGGACCTTCTGTACCAACCACACTCTTATAATTCAACCCTAGCCCATTTTCTTTCATAACTCCCAAACCCTACCCCTAGTGGCGAAATGGAGGGCTGCAACAGTAAGTCATTTTCAAAGATCTATCCACTCAAACAGTAAAAAAAAAAAATGTTAGGGAAAAATTTTAAGTGTCACTAAAAAGGGGTACCAATCGACTCCAAATGGTCTGAAACGTACTCATATACACTTTCTGTGAAAAGGATTTTGGCCTCCTAGGGTTACACTTCGGAAAAAATCAGCTTTTTCATTTTCCCATTCATGATTCCAAACCCTAGGGTTGGGACCTTCTGTACCAACCACACTCTTATAATTCAACCCTAGCCCATTTTCTTTCATAACTCCCAAACCCTACCCCTAGTGGCGAAATGGAGGGCTGCAACAGTAAGTCATTTTCAAAGATCTATCCACTCAAACAGTAAAAAAAAAAAATGTTAGGGAAAAAATTTAAGTGTCCCTAAAAGGGGGTACCAATCGACTCCAAATGGTCTGAAACGTACTCATATACACTTTCTGTGAAAAGGATTTTGGCCTCCTAGGGTTACACTTCGGAAAAAATCAGCTTTTTCATTTTCCCATTCATGATTCCAAACCCTAGGGTTGGGACCTTCTGTACCAACCACACTCTTATAATTCAACCCTAGCCCATTTTCTTTCATAACTCCCAAACCCTACCCCTAGTGGCGAAATGGAGGGCTGCAACAGTAAGTCATTTTCAAAGATCTATCCACTCAAACAGTAAAAAAAAAAAATGTTAGGGAAAAATTTTAAGTGTCACTAAAAAGGGGTACCAATCGACTCCAAATGGTCTGAAACGTACTCATATACACTTTCTGTGAAAAGGATTTTGGCCTCCTAGGGTTACACTTCGGAAAAAATCAGCTTTTTCATTTTCCCATTCATGATTCCAAACCCTAGGGTTGGGACCTTCTGTACCAACCACACTCTTATAATTCAACCCTAGCCCATTTTCTTTCATAACTCCCAAACCCTACCCCTAGTGGCGAAATGGAGGGCTGCAACAGTAAGTCATTTTCAAAGATCTATCCACTCAAACAGTAAAAAAAAAAAATGTTAGGGAAAAAATTTAAGTGTCACTAAAAAGGGGTACCAATCGACTCCAAATGGTCTGAAACGTACTCATATACACTTTCTGTGAAAAGGATTTTGGCCTCCTAGGGTTACACTTCGGAAAAAATCAGCTTTTTCATTTTCCCATTCATGATTCCAAACCCTAGGGTTGGGACCTTCTGTACCAACCACACTCTTATAATTCAACCCTAGCCCATTTTCTTTCATAACTCCCAAACCCTACCCCTAGTGGCGAAATGGAGGGCTGCAACAGTAAGTCATTTTCAAAGATCTATCCACTCAAACAGTAAAAAAAAAAAATGTTAGGGAAAAATTTTAAGTGTCACTAAAAAGGGGTACCAATCGACTCCAAATGGTCTGAAACGTACTCATATACACTTTCTGTGAAAAGGATTTTGGCCTCCTAGGGTTACACTTCGGAAAAAATCAGCTTTTTCATTTTCCCATTCATGATTCCAAACCCTAGGGTTGGGACCTTCTGTACCAACCACACTCTTATAATTCAACCCTAGCCCATTTTCTTTCATAACTCCCAAACCCTACCCCTAGTGGCGAAATGGAGGGCTGCAACAGTAAGTCATTTTCAAAGATCTATCCACTCAAACAGTAAAAAAAAAAAATGTTAGGGAAAAATTTTAAGTGTCACTAAACAGGGGTACCAATCGACTCCAAATGGTCTGAAACGTACTCATATACACTTTCTGTGAAAAGGATTTTGGCCTCCTAGGGTTACACTTCGGAAAAAATCAGCTTTTTCATTTTCCCATTCATGATTCCAAACCCTAGGGTTGGGACCTTCTGTACCAACCACACTCTTATAATTCAACCCTAGCCCATTTTCTTTCATAACTCCCAAACCCTACCCCTAGTGGCGAAATGGAGGGCTGCAACAGTAAGTCATTTTCAAAGATCTATCCACTCAAACAGTAAAAAAAAAAAATGTTAGGGAAAAATTTTAAGTGTCACTAAAAAGGGGTACCAATCGACTCCAAATGGTCTGAAACGTACTCATATACACTTTATGTGAAAAGGATTTTGGCCTCCTAGGGTTACACTTCGGAAAAAATCAGCTTTTTCATTTTCCCATTCATGATTCCAAACCCTAGGGTTGGGACCTTCTGTACCAACCACACTCTTATAATTCAACCCTAGCCCATTTTCTTTCATAACTCCCAAACCCTACCCCTAGTGGCGAAATGGAGGGCTGCAACAGTAAGTCATTTTCAAAGATCTATCCACTCAAACAGTAAAAAAAAAAAATGTTAGGGAAAAAATTTAAGTGTCACTAAAAAAGGGTACCAATCGACTCCAAATGGTCTGAAACGTACTCATATACACTTTCTGTGAAAAGGATTTTGGCCTCCTAGGGTTACACTTCGGAAAAAATCAGCTTTTTCATTTTCCCATTCATGATTCCAAACCCTAGGGTTGGGACCTTCTGTACCAACCACACTCTTATAATTCAACCCTAGCCCATTTTCTTTCATAACTCCCAAACCCTACCCCTAGTGGCGAAATGGAGGGCTGCAACAGTAAGTCATTTTCAAAGATCTATCCACTCAAACAGTAAAAAAAAAAATGTTAGGGAAGAATTTTAAGTGTCACTAAACAGGGGTACCAATCGACTCCAAATGGTCTGAAACGTACTCATATACACTTTCTGTGAAAAGGATTTTGGCCTCCTAGGGTTACACTTCGGAAAAAATCAGCTTTTTCATTTTCCCATTCATGATTCCAAACCCTAGGGTTGGGACCTTCTGTACCAACCACACTCTTATAATTCAACCCTAGCCCATTTTCTTTCATAACTCCCAAACCCTACCCCTAGTGGCGAAATGGAGGGCTGCAACAGTAAGTCATTTTCAAAGATCTATCCACTCAAACAGTAAAAAAAAAAAATGTTAGGGAAAAATTTTAAGTGTCACTAAAAAGGGGTACCAATCGACTCCAAATGGTCTGAAACGTACTCATATACACTTTATGTGAAAAGGATTTTGGCCTCCTAGGGTTACACTTCGGAAAAAATCAGCTTTTTCATTTTCCCATTCATGATTCCAAACCCTAGGGTTGGGACCTTCTGTACCAACCACACTCTTATAATTCAACCCTAGCCCATTTTCTTTCATAACTCCCAAACCCTACCCCTAGTGGCGAAATGGAGGGCTGCAACAGTAAGTCATTTTCAAAGATCTATCCACTCAAACAGTAAAAAAAAAAAATGTTAGGGAAAAATTTTAAGTGTCACTAAAAAGGGGTACCAATCGACTCCAAATGGTCTGAAACGTACTCATATACACTTTCTGTGAAAAGGATTTTGGCCTCCTAGGGTTACACTTCGGAAAAAATCAGCTTTTTCATTTTCCCATTCATGATTCCAAACCCTAGGGTTGGGACCTTCTGTACCAACCACACTCTTATAATTCAACCCTAGCCCATTTTCTTTCATAACTCCCAAACCCTACCCCTAGTGGCGAAATGGAGGGCTGCAACAGTAAGTCATTTTCAAAGATCTATCCACTCAAACAGTAAAAAAAAAAAATGTTAGGGAAAAATTTTAAGTGTCACTAAAAAGGGGTACCAATCGACTCCAAATGGTCTGAAACGTACTCATATACACTTTCTGTGAAAAGGATTTTGGCCTCCTAGGGTTACACTTCGGAAAAAATCAGCTTTTTCATTTTCCCATTCATGATTCCAAACCCTAGGGTTGGGACCTTCTGTACCAACCACACTCTTATAATTCAACCCTAGCCCATTTTCTTTCATAACTCCCAAACCCTACCCCTAGTGGCGAAATGGAGGGCTGCAACAGTAAGTCATTTTCAAAGATCTATCCACTCAAACAGTAAAAAAAAAAATGTTAGGGAAGAATTTTAAGTGTCACTAAACAGGGGTACCAATCGACTCCAAATGGTCTGAAACGTACTCATATACACTTTCTGTGAAAAGGATTTTGGCCTCCTAGGGTTACACTTCGGAAAAAATCAGCTTTTTCATTTTCCCATTCATGATTCCAAACCCTAGGGTTGGGACCTTCTGTACCAACCACACTCTTATAATTCAACCCTAGCCCATTTTCTTTCATAACTCCCAAACCCTACCCCTAGTGGCGAAATGGAGGGCTGCAACAGTAAGTCATTTTCAAAGATCTATCCACTCAAACAGTAAAAAAAAAAAATGTTAGGGAAAAATTTTAAGTGTCACTAAAAAGGGGTACCAATCGACTCCAAATGGTCTGAAACGTACTCATATACACTTTATGTGAAAAGGATTTTGGCCTCCTAGGGTTACACTTCGGAAAAAATCAGCTTTTTCATTTTCCCATTCATGATTCCAAACCCTAGGGTTGGGACCTTCTGTACCAACCACACTCTTATAATTCAACCCTAGCCCATTTTCTTTCATAACTCCCAAACCCTACCCCTAGTGGCGAAATGGAGGGCTGCAACAGTAAGTCATTTTCAAAGATCTATCCACTCAAACAGTAAAAAAAAAAAATGTTAGGGAAAAATTTTAAGTGTCACTAAAAAGGGGTACCAATCGACTCCAAATGGTCTGAAACGTACTCATATACACTTTCTGTGAAAAGGATTTTGGCCTCCTAGGGTTACACTTCGGAAAAAATCAGCTTTTTCATTTTCCCATTCATGATTCCAAACCCTAGGGTTGGGACCTTCTGTACCAACCACACTCTTATAATTCAACCCTAGCCCATTTTCTTTCATAACTCCCAAACCCTACCCCTAGTGGCGAAATGGAGGGCTGCAACAGTAAGTCATTTTCAAAGATCTATCCACTCAAACAGTAAAAAAAAAAAATGTTAGGGAAAAATTTTAAGTGTCACTAAAAAGGGGTACCAATCGACTCCAAATGGTCTGAAACGTACTCATATACACTTTCTGTGAAAAGGATTTTGGCCTCCTAGGGTTACACTTCGGAAAAAATCAGCTTTTTCATTTTCCCATTCATGATTCCAAACCCTAGGGTTGGGACCTTCTGTACCAACCACACTCTTATAATTCAACCCTAGCCCATTTTCTTTCATAACTCCCAAACCCTACCCCTAGTGGCGAAATGGAGGGCTGCAACAGTAAGTCATTTTCAAAGATCTATCCACTCAAACAGTAAAAAAAAAAATGTTAGGGAAAAATTTTAAGTGTCACTAAAAAGGGGTACCAATCGACTCCAAATGGTCTGAAACGTACTCATATACACTTTCTGTGAAAAGGATTTTGGCCTCCTAGGGTTACACTTCGGAAAAAATCAGCTTTTTCATTTTCCCATTCATGATTCCAAACCCTAGGGTTGGGACCTTCTGTACCAACCACACTCTTATAATTCAACCCTAGCCCATTTTCTTTCATAACTCCCAAACCCTACCCCTAGTGGCGAAATGGAGGGCTGCAACAGTAAGTCATTTTCAAAGATCTATCCACTCAAACAGTAAAAAAAAAAAATGTTAGGGAAAAAATTTAAGTGTCACTAAAAAAGGGTACCAATCGACTCCAAATGGTCTGAAACGTACTCATATACACTTTCTGTGAAAAGGATTTTGGCCTCCTAGGGTTACACTTCGGAAAAAATCAGCTTTTTCATTTTCCCATTCATGATTCCAAACCCTAGGGTTGGGACCTTCTGTACCAACCACACTCTTATAATTCAACCCTAGCCCATTTTCTTTCATAACTCCCAAACCCTACCCCTAGTGGCGAAATGGAGGGCTGCAACAGTAAGTCATTTTCAAAGATCTATCCACTCAAACAGTAAAAAAAAAAAATGTTAGGGAAAAAATTTAAGTGTCCCTAAAAGGGGGTACCAATCGACTCCAAATGGTCTGAAACGTACTCATATACACTTTCTGTGAAAAGGATTTTGGCCTCCTAGGGTTACACTTCGGAAAAAATCAGCTTTTTCATTTTCCCATTCATGATTCCAAACCCTAGGGTTGGGACCTTCTGTACCAACCACACTCTTATAATTCAACCCTAGCCCATTTTCTTTCATAACTCCCAAACCCTACCCCTAGTGGCGAAATGGAGGGCTGCAACAGTAAGTCATTTTCAAAGATCTATCCACTCAAACAGTAAAAAAAAAAAATGTTAGGGAAAAATTTTAAGTGTCACTAAAAAGGGGTACCAATCGACTCCAAATGGTCTGAAACGTACTCATATACACTTTATGTGAAAAGGATTTTGGCCTCCTAGGGTTACACTCTGGAAAAAATCAGCTTTTTCATTTTCCCATTCATGATTCCAAACCCTAGGGTTGGGACCTTCTGTACCAACCACACTCTTATAATTCAACCCTAGCCCATTTTCTTTCATAACTCCCAAACCCTACCCCTAGTGGCGAAATGGAGGGCTGCAACAGTAAGTCATTTTCAAAGATCTATCCACTCAAACAGTAAAAAAAAAAAATGTTAGGGAAAAAATTTAAGTGTCCCTAAAAGGGGGTACCAATCGACTCCAAATGGTCTGAAACGTACTCATATACACTTTCTGTGAAAAGGATTTTGGCCTCCTAGGGTTACACTTCGGAAAAAATCAGCTTTTTCATTTTCCCATTCATGATTCCAAACCCTAGGGTTGGGACCTTCTGTACCAACCACACTCTTATAATTCAACCCTAGCCCATTTTCTTTCATAACTCCCAAACCCTACCCCTAGTGGCGAAATGGAGGGCTGCAACAGTAAGTCATTTTCAAAGATCTATCCACTCAAACAGTAAAAAAAAAAAATGTTAGGGAAAAATTTTAAGTGTCACTAAAAAGGGGTACCAATCGACTCCAAATGGTCTGAAACGTACTCATATACACTTTCTGTGAAAAGGATTTTGGCCTCCTAGGGTTACACTTCGGAAAAAATCAGCTTTTTCATTTTCCCATTCATGATTCCAAACCCTAGGGTTGGGACCTTCTGTACCAACCACACTCTTATAATTCAACCCTAGCCCATTTTCTTTCATAACTCCCAAACCCTACCCCTAGTGGCGAAATGGAGGGCTGCAACAGTAAGTCATTTTCAAAGATCTATCCACTCAAACAGTAAAAAAAAAAAATGTTAGGGAAAAAATTTAAGTGTCACTAAAAAGGGGTACCAATCGACTCCAAATGGTCTGAAACGTACTCATATACACTTTCTGTGAAAAGGATTTTGGCCTCCTAGGGTTACACTTCGGAAAAAATCAGCTTTTTCATTTTCCCATTCATGATTCCAAACCCTAGGGTTGGGACCTTCTGTACCAACCACACTCTTATAATTCAACCCTAGCCCATTTTCTTTCATAACTCCCAAACCCTACCCCTAGTGGCGAAATGGAGGGCTGCAACAGTAAGTCATTTTCAAAGATCTATCCACTCAAACAGTAAAAAAAAAAAATGTTAGGGAAAAATTTTAAGTGTCACTAAACAGGGGTACCAATCGACTCCAAATGGTCTGAAACGTACTCATATACACTTTCTGTGAAAAGGATTTTGGCCTCCTAGGGTTACACTTCGGAAAAAATCAGCTTTTTCATTTTCCCATTCATGATTCCAAACCCTAGGGTTGGGACCTTCTGTACCAACCACACTCTTATAATTCAACCCTAGCCCATTTTCTTTCATAACTCCCAAACCCTACCCCTAGTGGCGAAATGGAGGGCTGCAACAGTAAGTCATTTTCAAAGATCTATCCACTCAAACAGTAAAAAAAAAAAATGTTAGGGAAAAATTTTAAGTGTCACTAAAAAGGGGTACCAATCGACTCCAAATGGTCTGAAACGTACTCATATACACTTTCTGTGAAAAGGATTTTGGCCTCCTAGGGTTACACTTCGGAAAAAATCAGCTTTTTCATTTTCCCATTCATGATTCCAAACCCTAGGGTTGGGACCTTCTGTACCAACCACACTCTTATAATTCAACCCTAGCCCATTTTCTTTCATAACTCCCAAACCCTACCCCTAGTGGCGAAATGGAGGGCTGCAACAGTAAGTCATTTTCAAAGATCTATCCACTCAAACAGTAAAAAAAAAAAATGTTAGGGAAAAATTTTAAGTGTCACTAAAAAGGGGTACCAATCGACTCCAAATGGTCTGAAACGTACTCATATACACTTTATGTGAAAAGGATTTTGGCCTCCTAGGGTTACACTTCGGAAAAAATCAGCTTTTTCATTTTCCCATTCATGATTCCAAACCCTAGGGTTGGGACCTTCTGTACCAACCACACTCTTATAATTCAACCCTAGCCCATTTTCTTTCATAACTCCCAAACCCTACCCCTAGTGGCGAAATGGAGGGCTGCAACAGTAAGTCATTTTCAAAGATCTATCCACTCAAACAGTAAAAAAAAAAAATGTTAGGGAAAAATTTTAAGTGTCACTAAAAAGGGGTACCAATCGACTCCAAATGGTCTGAAACGTACTCATATACACTTTCTGTGAAAAGGATTTTGGCCTCCTAGGGTTACACTTCGGAAAAAATCAGCTTTTTCATTTTCCCATTCATGATTCCAAACCCTAGGGTTGGGACCTTCTGTACCAACCACACTCTTATAATTC
Organism: Sardina pilchardus; assembly: GCF_963854185.1. Lineage (NCBI taxonomy): Eukaryota > Metazoa > Chordata > Actinopteri > Clupeiformes > Clupeidae > Sardina > Sardina pilchardus. Next base: position 20,955 of record NW_026910927.1, read on the forward strand.
AACCCTAGCCCATTTTCTTTCATAACTCCCAAACCCTACCCCTAGTGGCGAAATGGAGGGCTGCAACAGTAAGTCATTTTCAAAGATCTATCCACTCAAACAGTAAAAAAAAAAAATGTTAGGGAAAAATTTTAAGTGTCACTAAAAAGGGGTACCAATCGACTCCAAATGGTCTGAAACGTACTCATATACACTTTCTGTGAAAAGGATTTTGGCCTCCTAGGGTTACACTTCGGAAAAAATCAGCTTTTTCATTTTCCCATTCATGATTCCAAACCCTAGGGTTGGGACCTTCTGTACCAACCACACTCTTATAATTCAACCCTAGCCCATTTTCTTTCATAACTCCCAAACCCTACCCCTAGTGGCGAAATGGAGGGCTGCAACAGTAAGTCATTTTCAAAGATCTATCCACTCAAACAGTAAAAAAAAAAATGTTAGGGAAAAATTTTAAGTGTCACTAAAAAGGGGTACCAATCGACTCCAAATGGTCTGAAACGTACTCATATACACTTTCTGTGAAAAGGATTTTGGCCTCCTAGGGTTACACTTCGGAAAAAATCAGCTTTTTCATTTTCCCATTCATGATTCCAAACCCTAGGGTTGGGACCTTCTGTACCAACCACACTCTTATAATTCAACCCTAGCCCATTTTCTTTCATAACTCCCAAACCCTACCCCTAGTGGCGAAATGGAGGGCTGCAACAGTAAGTCATTTTCAAAGATCTATCCACTCAAACAGTAAAAAAAAAAAATGTTAGGGAAAAAATTTAAGTGTCACTAAAAAAGGGTACCAATCGACTCCAAATGGTCTGAAACGTACTCATATACACTTTCTGTGAAAAGGATTTTGGCCTCCTAGGGTTACACTTCGGAAAAAATCAGCTTTTTCATTTTCCCATTCATGATTCCAAACCCTAGGGTTGGGACCTTCTGTACCAACCACACTCTTATAATTCAACCCTAGCCCATTTTCTTTCATAACTCCCAAACCCTACCCCTAGTGGCGAAATGGAGGGCTGCAACAGTAAGTCATTTTCAAAGATCTATCCACTCAAACAGTAAAAAAAAAAAATGTTAGGGAAAAAATTTAAGTGTCCCTAAAAGGGGGTACCAATCGACTCCAAATGGTCTGAAACGTACTCATATACACTTTCTGTGAAAAGGATTTTGGCCTCCTAGGGTTACACTTCGGAAAAAATCAGCTTTTTCATTTTCCCATTCATGATTCCAAACCCTAGGGTTGGGACCTTCTGTACCAACCACACTCTTATAATTCAACCCTAGCCCATTTTCTTTCATAACTCCCAAACCCTACCCCTAGTGGCGAAATGGAGGGCTGCAACAGTAAGTCATTTTCAAAGATCTATCCACTCAAACAGTAAAAAAAAAAAATGTTAGGGAAAAATTTTAAGTGTCACTAAAAAGGGGTACCAATCGACTCCAAATGGTCTGAAACGTACTCATATACACTTTATGTGAAAAGGATTTTGGCCTCCTAGGGTTACACTCTGGAAAAAATCAGCTTTTTCATTTTCCCATTCATGATTCCAAACCCTAGGGTTGGGACCTTCTGTACCAACCACACTCTTATAATTCAACCCTAGCCCATTTTCTTTCATAACTCCCAAACCCTACCCCTAGTGGCGAAATGGAGGGCTGCAACAGTAAGTCATTTTCAAAGATCTATCCACTCAAACAGTAAAAAAAAAAAATGTTAGGGAAAAAATTTAAGTGTCCCTAAAAGGGGGTACCAATCGACTCCAAATGGTCTGAAACGTACTCATATACACTTTCTGTGAAAAGGATTTTGGCCTCCTAGGGTTACACTTCGGAAAAAATCAGCTTTTTCATTTTCCCATTCATGATTCCAAACCCTAGGGTTGGGACCTTCTGTACCAACCACACTCTTATAATTCAACCCTAGCCCATTTTCTTTCATAACTCCCAAACCCTACCCCTAGTGGCGAAATGGAGGGCTGCAACAGTAAGTCATTTTCAAAGATCTATCCACTCAAACAGTAAAAAAAAAAAATGTTAGGGAAAAATTTTAAGTGTCACTAAAAAGGGGTACCAATCGACTCCAAATGGTCTGAAACGTACTCATATACACTTTCTGTGAAAAGGATTTTGGCCTCCTAGGGTTACACTTCGGAAAAAATCAGCTTTTTCATTTTCCCATTCATGATTCCAAACCCTAGGGTTGGGACCTTCTGTACCAACCACACTCTTATAATTCAACCCTAGCCCATTTTCTTTCATAACTCCCAAACCCTACCCCTAGTGGCGAAATGGAGGGCTGCAACAGTAAGTCATTTTCAAAGATCTATCCACTCAAACAGTAAAAAAAAAAAATGTTAGGGAAAAAATTTAAGTGTCACTAAAAAGGGGTACCAATCGACTCCAAATGGTCTGAAACGTACTCATATACACTTTCTGTGAAAAGGATTTTGGCCTCCTAGGGTTACACTTCGGAAAAAATCAGCTTTTTCATTTTCCCATTCATGATTCCAAACCCTAGGGTTGGGACCTTCTGTACCAACCACACTCTTATAATTCAACCCTAGCCCATTTTCTTTCATAACTCCCAAACCCTACCCCTAGTGGCGAAATGGAGGGCTGCAACAGTAAGTCATTTTCAAAGATCTATCCACTCAAACAGTAAAAAAAAAAAATGTTAGGGAAAAATTTTAAGTGTCACTAAACAGGGGTACCAATCGACTCCAAATGGTCTGAACGTACTCATATACACTTTCTGTGAAAAGGATTTTGGCCTCCTAGGGTTACACTTCGGAAAAAATCAGCTTTTTCATTTTCCCATTCATGATTCCAAACCCTAGGGTTGGGACCTTCTGTACCAACCACACTCTTATAATTCAACCCTAGCCCATTTTCTTTCATAACTCCCAAACCCTACCCCTAGTGGCGAAATGGAGGGCTGCAACAGTAAGTCATTTTCAAAGATCTATCCACTCAAACAGTAAAAAAAAAAAATGTTAGGGAAAAATTTTAAGTGTCACTAAAAAGGGGTACCAATCGACTCCAAATGGTCTGAAACGTACTCATATACACTTTCTGTGAAAAGGATTTTGGCCTCCTAGGGTTACACTTCGGAAAAAATCAGCTTTTTCATTTTCCCATTCATGATTCCAAACCCTAGGGTTGGGACCTTCTGTACCAACCACACTCTTATAATTCAACCCTAGCCCATTTTCTTTCATAACTCCCAAACCCTACCCCTAGTGGCGAAATGGAGGGCTGCAACAGTAAGTCATTTTCAAAGATCTATCCACTCAAACAGTAAAAAAAAAAAATGTTAGGGAAAAATTTTAAGTGTCACTAAAAAGGGGTACCAATCGACTCCAAATGGTCTGAAACGTACTCATATACACTTTATGTGAAAAGGATTTTGGCCTCCTAGGGTTACACTTCGGAAAAAATCAGCTTTTTCATTTTCCCATTCATGATTCCAAACCCTAGGGTTGGGACCTTCTGTACCAACCACACTCTTATAATTCAACCCTAGCCCATTTTCTTTCATAACTCCCAAACCCTACCCCTAGTGGCGAAATGGAGGGCTGCAACAGTAAGTCATTTTCAAAGATCTATCCACTCAAACAGTAAAAAAAAAAAATGTTAGGGAAAAATTTTAAGTGTCACTAAAAAGGGGTACCAATCGACTCCAAATGGTCTGAAACGTACTCATATACACTTTCTGTGAAAAGGATTTTGGCCTCCTAGGGTTACACTTCGGAAAAAATCAGCTTTTTCATTTTCCCATTCATGATTCCAAACCCTAGGGTTGGGACCTTCTGTACCAACCACACTCTTATAATTCAACCCTAGCCCATTTTCTTTCATAACTCCCAAACCCTACCCCTAGTGGCGAAATGGAGGGCTGCAACAGTAAGTCATTTTCAAAGATCTATCCACTCAAACAGTAAAAAAAAAAAATGTTAGGGAAAAATTTTAAGTGTCACTAAAAAGGGGTACCAATCGACTCCAAATGGTCTGAAACGTACTCATATACACTTTCTGTGAAAAGGATTTTGGCCTCCTAGGGTTACACTTCGGAAAAAATCAGCTTTTTCATTTTCCCATTCATGATTCCAAACCCTAGGGTTGGGACCTTCTGTACCAACCACACTCTTATAATTCAACCCTAGCCCATTTTCTTTCATAACTCCCAAACCCTACCCCTAGTGGCGAAATGGAGGGCTGCAACAGTAAGTCATTTTCAAAGATCTATCCACTCAAACAGTAAAAAAAAAAATGTTAGGGAAAAATTTTAAGTGTCACTAAAAAGGGGTACCAATCGACTCCAAATGGTCTGAAACGTACTCATATACACTTTCTGTGAAAAGGATTTTGGCCTCCTAGGGTTACACTTCGGAAAAAATCAGCTTTTTCATTTTCCCATTCATGATTCCAAACCCTAGGGTTGGGACCTTCTGTACCAACCACACTCTTATAATTCAACCCTAGCCCATTTTCTTTCATAACTCCCAAACCCTACCCCTAGTGGCGAAATGGAGGGCTGCAACAGTAAGTCATTTTCAAAGATCTATCCACTCAAACAGTAAAAAAAAAAAATGTTAGGGAAAAAATTTAAGTGTCACTAAAAAAGGGTACCAATCGACTCCAAATGGTCTGAAACGTACTCATATACACTTTCTGTGAAAAGGATTTTGGCCTCCTAGGGTTACACTTCGGAAAAAATCAGCTTTTTCATTTTCCCATTCATGATTCCAAACCCTAGGGTTGGGACCTTCTGTACCAACCACACTCTTATAATTCAACCCTAGCCCATTTTCTTTCATAACTCCCAAACCCTACCCCTAGTGGCGAAATGGAGGGCTGCAACAGTAAGTCATTTTCAAAGATCTATCCACTCAAACAGTAAAAAAAAAAAATGTTAGGGAAAAAATTTAAGTGTCCCTAAAAGGGGGTACCAATCGACTCCAAATGGTCTGAAACGTACTCATATACACTTTCTGTGAAAAGGATTTTGGCCTCCTAGGGTTACACTTCGGAAAAAATCAGCTTTTTCATTTTCCCATTCATGATTCCAAACCCTAGGGTTGGGACCTTCTGTACCAACCACACTCTTATAATTCAACCCTAGCCCATTTTCTTTCATAACTCCCAAACCCTACCCCTAGTGGCGAAATGGAGGGCTGCAACAGTAAGTCATTTTCAAAGATCTATCCACTCAAACAGTAAAAAAAAAAAATGTTAGGGAAAAATTTTAAGTGTCACTAAAAAGGGGTACCAATCGACTCCAAATGGTCTGAAACGTACTCATATACACTTTATGTGAAAAGGATTTTGGCCTCCTAGGGTTACACTCTGGAAAAAATCAGCTTTTTCATTTTCCCATTCATGATTCCAAACCCTAGGGTTGGGACCTTCTGTACCAACCACACTCTTATAATTCAACCCTAGCCCATTTTCTTTCATAACTCCCAAACCCTACCCCTAGTGGCGAAATGGAGGGCTGCAACAGTAAGTCATTTTCAAAGATCTATCCACTCAAACAGTAAAAAAAAAAAATGTTAGGGAAAAATTTTAAGTGTCACTAAACAGGGGTACCAATCGACTCCAAATGGTCTGAAACGTACTCATATACACTTTCTGTGAAAAGGATTTTGGCCTCCTAGGGTTACACTTCGGAAAAAATCAGCTTTTTCATTTTCCCATTCATGATTCCAAACCCTAGGGTTGGGACCTTCTGTACCAACCACACTCTTATAATTCAACCCTAGCCCATTTTCTTTCATAACTCCCAAACCCTACCCCTAGTGGCGAAATGGAGGGCTGCAACAGTAAGTCATTTTCAAAGATCTATCCACTCAAACAGTAAAAAAAAAAAATGTTAGGGAAAAATTTTAAGTGTCACTAAAAAGGGGTACCAATCGACTCCAAATGGTCTGAAACGTACTCATATACACTTTCTGTGAAAAGGATTTTGGCCTCCTAGGGTTACACTTCGGAAAAAATCAGCTTTTTCATTTTCCCATTCATGATTCCAAACCCTAGGGTTGGGACCTTCTGTACCAACCACACTCTTATAATTCAACCCTAGCCCATTTTCTTTCATAACTCCCAAACCCTACCCCTAGTGGCGAAATGGAGGGCTGCAACAGTAAGTCATTTTCAAAGATCTATCCACTCAAACAGTAAAAAAAAAAAATGTTAGGGAAAAATTTTAAGTGTCACTAAAAAGGGGTACCAATCGACTCCAAATGGTCTGAAACGTACTCATATACACTTTCTGTGAAAAGGATTTTGGCCTCCTAGGGTTACACTTCGGAAAAAATCAGCTTTTTCATTTTCCCATTCATGATTCCAAACCCTAGGGTTGGGACCTTCTGTACCAACCACACTCTTATAATTCAACCCTAGCCCATTTTCTTTCATAACTCCCAAACCCTACCCCTAGTGGCGAAATGGAGGGCTGCAACAGTAAGTCATTTTCAAAGATCTATCCACTCAAACAGTAAAAAAAAAAAATGTTAGGGAAAAATTTTAAGTGTCACTAAAAAGGGGTACCAATCGACTCCAAATGGTCTGAAACGTACTCATATACACTTTATGTGAAAAGGATTTTGGCCTCCTAGGGTTACACTTCGGAAAAAATCAGCTTTTTCATTTTCCCATTCATGATTCCAAACCCTAGGGTTGGGACCTTCTGTACCAACCACACTCTTATAATTCAACCCTAGCCCATTTTCTTTCATAACTCCCAAACCCTACCCCTAGTGGCGAAATGGAGGGCTGCAACAGTAAGTCATTTTCAAAGATCTATCCACTCAAACAGTAAAAAAAAAAAATGTTAGGGAAAAAATTTAAGTGTCACTAAAAAAGGGTACCAATCGACTCCAAATGGTCTGAAACGTACTCATATACACTTTCTGTGAAAAGGATTTTGGCCTCCTAGGGTTACACTTCGGAAAAAATCAGCTTTTTCATTTTCCCATTCATGATTCCAAACCCTAGGGTTGGGACCTTCTGTACCAACCACACTCTTATAATTCAACCCTAGCCCATTTTCTTTCATAACTCCCAAACCCTACCCCTAGTGGCGAAATGGAGGGCTGCAACAGTAAGTCATTTTCAAAGATCTATCCACTCAAACAGTAAAAAAAAAAAATGTTAGGGAAAAATTTTAAGTGTCACTAAAAAGGGGTACCAATCGACTCCAAATGGTCTGAAACGTACTCATATACACTTTATGTGAAAAGGATTTTGGCCTCCTAGGGTTACACTTCGGAAAAAATCAGCTTTTTCATTTTCCCATTCATGATTCCAAACCCTAGGGTTGGGACCTTCTGTACCAACCACACTCTTATAATTCAACCCTAGCCCATTTTCTTTCATAACTCCCAAACCCTACCCCTAGTGGCGAAATGGAGGGCTGCAACAGTAAGTCATTTTCAAAGATCTATCCACTCAAACAGTAAAAAAAAAAAATGTTAGGGAAAAAATTTAAGTGTCCCTAAAAGGGGGTACCAATCGACTCCAAATGGTCTGAAACGTACTCATATACACTTTCTGTGAAAAGGATTTTGGCCTCCTAGGGTTACACTTCGGAAAAAATCAGCTTTTTCATTTTCCCATTCATGATTCCAAACCCTAGGGTTGGGACCTTCTGTACCAACCACACTCTTATAATTCAACCCTAGCCCATTTTCTTTCATAACTCCCAAACCCTACCCCTAGTGGCGAAATGGAGGGCTGCAACAGTAAGTCATTTTCAAAGATCTATCCACTCAAACAGTAAAAAAAAAAATGTTAGGGAAAAATTTTAAGTGTCACTAAAAAGGGGTACCAATCGACTCCAAATGGTCTGAAACGTACTCATATACACTTTCTGTGAAAAGGATTTTGGCCTCCTAGGGTTACACTTCGGAAAAAATCAGCTTTTTCATTTTCCCATTCATGATTCCAAACCCTAGGGTTGGGACCTTCTGTACCAACCACACTCTTATAATTCAACCCTAGCCCATTTTCTTTCATAACTCCCAAACCCTACCCCTAGTGGCGAAATGGAGGGCTGCAACAGTAAGTCATTTTCAAAGATCTATCCACTCAAACAGTAAAAAAAAAAAATGTTAGGGAAAAAATTTAAGTGTCACTAAAAAGGGGTACCAATCGACTCCAAATGGTCTGAAACGTACTCATATACACTTTCTGTGAAAAGGATTTTGGCCTCCTAGGGTTACACTTCGGAAAAAATCAGCTTTTTCATTTTCCCATTCATGATTCCAAACCCTAGGGTTGGGACCTTCTGTACCAACCACACTCTTATAATTCAACCCTAGCCCATTTTCTTTCATAACTCCCAAACCCTACCCCTAGTGGCGAAATGGAGGGCTGCAACAGTAAGTCATTTTCAAAGATCTATCCACTCAAACAGTAAAAAAAAAAAATGTTAGGGAAAAATTTTAAGTGTCACTAAAAAGGGGTACCAATCGACTCCAAATGGTCTGAAACGTACTCATATACACTTTCTGTGAAAAGGATTTTGGCCTCCTAGGGTTACACTTCGGAAAAAATCAGCTTTTTCATTTTCCCATTCATGATTCCAAACCCTAGGGTTGGGACCTTCTGTACCAACCACACTCTTATAATTCAACCCTAGCCCATTTTCTTTCATAACTCCCAAACCCTACCCCTAGTGGCGAAATGGAGGGCTGCAACAGTAAGTCATTTTCAAAGATCTATCCACTCAAACAGTAAAAAAAAAAAATGTTAGGGAAAAAATTTAAGTGTCACTAAAAAGGGGTACCAATCGACTCCAAATGGTCTGAAACGTACTCATATACACTTTCTGTGAAAAGGATTTTGGCCTCCTAGGGTTACACTTCGGAAAAAATCAGCTTTTTCATTTTCCCATTCATGATTCCAAACCCTAGGGTTGGGACCTTCTGTACCAACCACACTCTTATAATTCAACCCTAGCCCATTTTCTTTCATAACTCCCAAACCCTACCCCTAGTGGCGAAATGGAGGGCTGCAACAGTAAGTCATTTTCAAAGATCTATCCACTCAAACAGTAAAAAAAAAAAATGTTAGGGAAAAATTTAAGTGTCACTAAAAAGGGGTACCAATCGACTCCAAATGGTCTGAAACGTACTCATATACACTTTCTGTGAAAAGGATTTTGGCCTCCTAGGGTTACACTTCGGAAAAAATCAGCTTTTTCATTTTCCCATTCATGATTCCAAACCCTAGGGTTGGGACCTTCTGTACCAACCACACTCTTATAATTCAACCCTAGCCCATTTTCTTTCATAACTCCCAAACCCTACCCCTAGTGGCGAAATGGAGGGCTGCAACAGTAAGTCATTTTCAAAGATCTATCCACTCAAACAGTAAAAAAAAAAATGTTAGGGAAAAATTTTAAGTGTCACTAAAAAGGGGTACCAATCGACTCCAAATGGTCTGAAACGTACTCATATACACTTTCTGTGAAAAGGATTTTGGCCTCCTAGGGTTACACTTCGGAAAAAATCAGCTTTTTCATTTTCCCATTCATGATTCCAAACCCTAGGGTTGGGACCTTCTGTACCAACCACACTCTTATAATTCAACCCTAGCCCATTTTCTTTCATAACTCCCAAACCCTACCCCTAGTGGCGAAATGGAGGGCTGCAACAGTAAGTCATTTTCAAAGATCTATCCACTCAAACAGTAAAAAAAAAAAATGTTAGGGAAAAAATTTAAGTGTCACTAAAAAGGGGTACCAATCGACTCCAAATGGTCTGAAACGTACTCATATACACTTTCTGTGAAAAGGATTTTGGCCTCCTAGGGTTACACTTCGGAAAAAATCAGCTTTTTCATTTTCCCATTCATGATTCCAAACCCTAGGGTTGGGACCTTCTGTACCAACCACACTCTTATAATTCAACCCTAGCCCATTTTCTTTCATAACTCCCAAACCCTACCCCTAGTGGCGAAATGGAGGGCTGCAACAGTAAGTCATTTTCAAAGATCTATCCACTCAAACAGTAAAAAAAAAAAATGTTAGGGAAAAATTTTAAGTGTCACTAAAAAGGGGTACCAATCGACTCCAAATGGTCTGAAACGTACTCATATACACTTTCTGTGAAAAGGATTTTGGCCTCCTAGGGTTACACTTCGGAAAAAATCAGCTTTTTCATTTTCCCATTCATGATTCCAAACCCTAGGGTTGGGACCTTCTGTACCAACCACACTCTTATAATTCAACCCTAGCCCATTTTCTTTCATAACTCCCAAACCCTACCCCTAGTGGCGAAATGGAGGGCTGCAACAGTAAGTCATTTTCAAAGATCTATCCACTCAAACAGTAAAAAAAAAAAATGTTAGGGAAAAATTTTAAGTGTCACTAAAAAGGGGTACCAATCGACTCCAAATGGTCTGAAACGTACTCATATACACTTTCTGTGAAAAGGATTTTGGCCTCCTAGGGTTACACTTCGGAAAAAATCAGCTTTTTCATTTTCCCATTCATGATTCCAAACCCTAGGGTTGGGACCTTCTGTACCAACCACACTCTTATAATTCAACCCTAGCCCATTTTCTTTCATAACTCCCAAACCCTACCCCTAGTGGCGAAATGGAGGGCTGCAACAGTAAGTCATTTTCAAAGATCTATCCACTCAAACAGTAAAAAAAAAAAATGTTAGGGAAAAAATTTAAGTGTCACTAAAAAGGGGTACCAATCGACTCCAAATGGTCTGAAACGTACTCATATACACTTTCTGTGAAAAGGATTTTGGCCTCCTAGGGTTACACTTCGGAAAAAATCAGCTTTTTCATTTTCCCATTCATGATTCCAAACCCTAGGGTTGGGACCTTCTGTACCAACCACACTCTTATAATTCAACCCTAGCCCATTTTCTTTCATAACTCCCAAACCCTACCCCTAGTGGCGAAATGGAGGGCTGCAACAGTAAGTCATTTTCAAAGATCTATCCACTCAAACAGTAAAAAAAAAAAATGTTAGGGAAAAATTTTAAGTGTCACTAAAAAGGGGTACCAATCGACTCCAAATGGTCTGAAACGTACTCATATACACTTTCTGTGAAAAGGATTTTGGCCTCCTAGGGTTACACTTCGGAAAAAATCAGCTTTTTCATTTTCCCATTCATGATTCCAAACCCTAGGGTTGGGACCTTCTGTACCAACCACACTCTTATAATTCAACCCTAGCCCATTTTCTTTCATAACTCCCAAACCCTACCCCTAGTGGCGAAATGGAGGGCTGCAACAGTAAGTCATTTTCAAAGATCTATCCACTCAAACAGTAAAAAAAAAAAATGTTAGGGAAAAAATTTAAGTGTCACTAAAAAGGGGTACCAATCGACTCCAAATGGTCTGAAACGTACTCATATACACTTTCTGTGAAAAGGATTTTGGCCTCCTAGGGTTACACTTCGGAAAAAATCAGCTTTTTCATTTTCCCATTCATGATTCCAAACCCTAGGGTTGGGACCTTCTGTACCAACCACACTCTTATAATTCAACCCTAGCCCATTTTCTTTCATAACTCCCAAACCCTACCCCTAGTGGCGAAATGGAGGGCTGCAACAGTAAGTCATTTTCAAAGATCTATCCACTCAAACAGTAAAAAAAAAAAATGTTAGGGAAAAATTTTAAGTGTCACTAAAAAGGGGTACCAATCGACTCCAAATGGTCTGAAACGTACTCATATACACTTTCTGTGAAAAGGATTTTGGCCTCCTAGGGTTACACTTCGGAAAAAATCAGCTTTTTCATTTTCCCATTCATGATTCCAAACCCTAGGGTTGGGACCTTCTGTACCAACCACACTCTTATAATTCAACCCTAGCCCATTTTCTTTCATAACTCCCAAACCCTACCCCTAGTGGCGAAATGGAGGGCTGCAACAGTAAGTCATTTTCAAAGATCTATCCACTCAAACAGTAAAAAAAAAAAATGTTAGGGAAAAATTTTAAGTGTCACTAAAAAGGGGTACCAATCGACTCCAAATGGTCTGAAACGTACTCATATACACTTTCTGTGAAAAGGATTTTGGCCTCCTAGGGTTACACTTCGGAAAAAATCAGCTTTTTCATTTTCCCATTCATGATTCCAAACCCTAGGGTTGGGACCTTCTGTACCAACCACACTCTTATAATTCAACCCTAGCCCATTTTCTTTCATAACTCCCAAACCCTACCCCTAGTGGCGAAATGGAGGGCTGCAACAGTAAGTCATTTTCAAAGATCTATCCACTCAAACAGTAAAAAAAAAAAATGTTAGGGAAAAATTTTAAGTGTCACTAAAAAGGGGTACCAATCGACTCCAAATGGTCTGAAACGTACTCATATACACTTTCTGTGAAAAGGATTTTGGCCTCCTAGGGTTACACTTCGGAAAAAATCAGCTTTTTCATTTTCCCATTCATGATTCCAAACCCTAGGGTTGGGACCTTCTGTACCAACCACACTCTTATAATTCAACCCTAGCCCATTTTCTTTCATAACTCCCAAACCCTACCCCTAGTGGCGAAATGGAGGGCTGCAACAGTAAGTCATTTTCAAAGATCTATCCACTCAAACAGTAAAAAAAAAAAATGTTAGGGAAAAAATTTAAGTGTCCCTAAAAGGGGGTACCAATCGACTCCAAATGGTCTGAAACGTACTCATATACACTTTCTGTGAAAAGGATTTTGGCCTCCTAGGGTTACACTTCGGAAAAAATCAGCTTTTTCATTTTCCCATTCATGATTCCAAACCCTAGGGTTGGGACCTTCTGTACCAACCACACTCTTATAATTCAACCCTAGCCCATTTTCTTTCATAACTCCCAAACCCTACCCCTAGTGGCGAAATGGAGGGCTGCAACAGTAAGTCATTTTCAAAGATCTATCCACTCAAACAGTAAAAAAAAAAAATGTTAGGGAAAAAATTTAAGTGTCCCTAAAAGGGGGTACCAATCGACTCCAAATGGTCTGAAACGTACTCATATACACTTTCTGTGAAAAGGATTTTGGCCTCCTAGGGTTACACTTCGGAAAAAATCAGCTTTTTCATTTTCCCATTCATGATTCCAAACCCTAGGGTTGGGACCTTCTGTACCAACCACACTCTTATAATTCAACCCTAGCCCATTTTCTTTCATAACTCCCAAACCCTACCCCTAGTGGCGAAATGGAGGGCTGCAACAGTAAGTCATTTTCAAAGATCTATCCACTCAAACAGTAAAAAAAAAAAATGTTAGGGAAAAATTTTAAGTGTCACTAAAAAGGGGTACCAATCGACTCCAAATGGTCTGAAACGTACTCATATACACTTTCTGTGAAAAGGATTTTGGCCTCCTAGGGTTACACTTCGGAAAAAATCAGCTTTTTCATTTTCCCATTCATGATTCCAAACCCTAGGGTTGGGACCTTCTGTACCAACCACACTCTTATAATTCAACCCTAGCCCATTTTCTTTCATAACTCCCAAACCCTACCCCTAGTGGCGAAATGGAGGGCTGCAACAGTAAGTCATTTTCAAAGATCTATCCACTCAAACAGTAAAAAAAAAAAATGTTAGGGAAAAATTTTAAGTGTCACTAAAAAGGGGTACCAATCGACTCCAAATGGTCTGAAACGTACTCATATACACTTTCTGTGAAAAGGATTTTGGCCTCCTAGGGTTACACTTCGGAAAAAATCAGCTTTTTCATTTTCCCATTCATGATTCCAAACCCTAGGGTTGGGACCTTCTGTACCAACCACACTCTTATAATTCAACCCTAGCCCATTTTCTTTCATAACTCCCAAACCCTACCCCTAGTGGCGAAATGGAGGGCTGCAACAGTAAGTCATTTTCAAAGATCTATCCACTCAAACAGTAAAAAAAAAAAATGTTAGGGAAAAATTTTAAGTGTCACTAAAAAGGGGTACCAATCGACTCCAAATGGTCTGAAACGTACTCATATACACTTTCTGTGAAAAGGATTTTGGCCTCCTAGGGTTACACTTCGGAAAAAATCAGCTTTTTCATTTTCCCATTCATGATTCCAAACCCTAGGGTTGGGACCTTCTGTACCAACCACACTCTTATAATTCAACCCTAGCCCATTTTCTTTCATAACTCCCAAACCCTACCCCTAGTGGCGAAATGGAGGGCTGCAACAGTAAGTCATTTTCAAAGATCTATCCACTCAAACAGTAAAAAAAAAAAATGTTAGGGAAAAATTTTAAGTGTCACTAAAAAGGGGTACCAATCGACTCCAAATGGTCTGAAACGTACTCATATACACTTTATGTGAAAAGGATTTTGGCCTCCTAGGGTTACACTTCGGAAAAAATCAGCTTTTTCATTTTCCCATTCATGATTCCAAACCCTAGGGTTGGGACCTTCTGTACCAACCACACTCTTATAATTCAACCCTAGCCCATTTTCTTTCATAACTCCCAAACCCTACCCCTAGTGGCGAAATGGAGGGCTGCAACAGTAAGTCATTTTCAAAGATCTATCCACTCAAACAGTAAAAAAAAAAAATGTTAGGGAAAAAATTTAAGTGTCCCTAAAAGGGGGTACCAATCGACTCCAAATGGTCTGAAACGTACTCATATACACTTTCTGTGAAAAGGATTTTGGCCTCCTAGGGTTACACTTCGGAAAAAATCAACTTTTTCATTTTCCCATTCATGATTCCAAACCCTAGGGTTGGGACCTTCTGTACCAACCACACTCTTATAATTCAACCCTAGCCCATTTTCTTTCATAACTCCCAAACCCTACCCCTAGTGGCGAAATGGAGGGCTGCAACAGTAAGTCATTTTCAAAGATCTATCCACTCAAACAGTAAAAAAAAAAAATGTTAGGGAAAAATTTTAAGTGTCACTAAAAAGGGGTACCAATCGACTCCAAATGGTCTGAAACGTACTCATATACACTTTATGTGAAAAGGATTTTGGCCTCCTAAGGTTACACTTCGGAAAAAATCAGCTTTTTCATTTTCCCATTCATGATTCCAAACCCTAGGGTTGGGACCTTCTGTACCAACCACACTCTTATAATTCAACCCTAGCCCATTTTCTTTCATAACTCCCAAACCCTACCCCTAGTGGCGAAATGGAGGGCTGCAACAGTAAGTCATTTTCAAAGATCTATCCACTCAAACAGTAAAAAAAAAAAATGTTAGGGAAAAATTTTAAGTGTCACTAAAAAGGGGTACCAATCGACTCCAAATGGTCTGAAACGTACTCATATACACTTTCTGTGAAAAGGATTTTGGCCTCCTAGGGTTACACTTCGGAAAAAATCAGCTTTTTCATTTTCCCATTCATGATTCCAAACCCTAGGGTTGGGACCTTCTGTACCAACCACACTCTTATAATTCAACCCTAGCCCATTTTCTTTCATAACTCCCAAACCCTACCCCTAGTGGCGAAATGGAGGGCTGCAACAGTAAGTCATTTTCAAAGATCTATCCACTCAAACAGTAAAAAAAAAAAATGTTAGGGAAAAATTTTAAGTGTCACTAAAAAGGGGTACCAATCGACTCCAAATGGTCTGAAACGTACTCATATACACTTTCTGTGAAAAGGATTTTGGCCTCCTAGGGTTACACTTCGGAAAAAATCAGCTTTTTCATTTTCCCATTCATGATTCCAAACCCTAGGGTTGGGACCTTCTGTACCAACCACACTCTCATAATTCAACCTTAGCCCATTTTCTTTCATAACTCCCAAACCCTACCCCTAGTGCCGAAATGGAGGGCTGCAACAGTAAATCATTTTCAAAGATCTATCCACTCAAACAGTAAAAAAAAAAAATGTTAGGGAAAAATTTTAAGTGTCACTAAAAGGGGGTACCAATCGACTCCAAATGATCTGAAACGTACTCAAATACACTTTCTGTGAAAAGGATTTTGGCCTCCTAGGGTTACACTTCGGAAAAAATCAGCTTTTTCATTTTCCCATTCATGGTTCCAAACCCTAGTACCTTTGTGTTGTATGCACTTGGTTTCAAGCTTCTAAGACCTTCCA
This sequence comes from Sardina pilchardus, assembly GCF_963854185.1. Taxonomy (NCBI): domain Eukaryota; kingdom Metazoa; phylum Chordata; class Actinopteri; order Clupeiformes; family Clupeidae; genus Sardina; species Sardina pilchardus. The sequence continues at coordinate 36,958 of NW_026910927.1, forward strand.
ATTTCAAGCTATGAAGGAAAAGTGAAGACACGTTTACTTTTCATATTTCATGACAGTTGGCTGAGACGGCCAAAACATGCGATCGTGGAAACTTTTTTCAAAATCCACTTTGGGCTTGTAAGATGTTGTAAAGTGACTTTCTGTCACAATGCAGTACATGCACCTCAACACCCAACTTCATGAACACCACATCAGAGTGAATGATGCGACTGAACCGCGTGCGCTGGAGCCACCAGTGAGCGGCCAGTAGCTCATTGAGGCCCTTTGTGTTGTATGCGCTTGGTTTCAAGCTTCTAAGACCTTCCAATTTCAAGCTATGAAGGAAAAGTGAAGACACGTTTACTTTTCATATTTCATGACAGTTGGCTGAGACGGCCAAAACATGCGCTCGTGGAAACTTTTTTCAAAATCCACTTTGGGCTTGTAAGATGTTGTAAAGTGACTTTCTGTCACAATGCAGTACATGCACCTCAACACCCAACTTCATGAACACCACATCAGAGTGAATGATGCGATTGAACCGCGTGCGCAGGAGCCACCAGTGAGCGGCCAGTAGCTCATTGAGGCCCTTTGTGTTGTATGCGCTTGGTTTCAAGCTTCTAAGACCTTCCAATTTCAAGCTATGAAGGAAAAGTGAAGACACGTTTACTTTTCATATTTCATGACAGTTGGCTGAGACGGCCAAAACATGCGCTCGTGGAAACTTTTTTCAAAATCCACTTTGGGCTTGTAAGATGTTGTAAAGTGACTTTCTGTCACAATGCAGTACATGCACCTCAACACCCAACTTCATGAACACCACATCAGAGTGAATGATGCGACTGAACCGCGTGCGCTGGAGCCACCAGTGAGCGGCCAGTAGCTCATTGAGGCCCTTTGTGTTGTATGCGCTTGGTTTCAAGCTTCTAAGACCTTCCAATTTCAAGCTATGAAGGAAAAGTGAAGACACGTTTACTTTTCATATTTCATGACAGTTGGCTGAGACGGCCAAAACATGCGCTCGTGGAAACTTTTTTCAAAATCCACTTTGGGCTTGTAAGATGTTGTAAAGTTACTTTCTGTCACAATGCAGTACATGCACCTCAACACCCAACTTCATGAACACCACATCAGAGTGAATGATGCGACTGAACCGCGTGCGCTGGAGCCACCAGTGAGCGGCCAGTAGCTCATTGAGGCCCTTTGTGTTGTATGCGCTTGGTTTCAAGCTTCTAAGACCTTCCAATTTCAAGTTATGAAGGAAAAGTGAAGACGCGTTTACTTTTCACGTTTCATGACAGTTGGCTGAGACGGCCAAAACATGCACTCGTGGAAACTTTTTTCAAAATCCACTTTGGGCTTGTAAGATGTTGTAAAGTGACTTTCTGTCACAATGCAGTACATGCACCTCAACACCCAACTTCATGAACACCACATCAGAGTGAATGATGCGACTGAACCGCGTGCGCTGGAGCCACCAGTGAGCGGCCAGTAGCTCATTGAGGCCCCTTGTGTTGTATGCGCTTGGTTTCAAGCTTCTAAGACCTTCCAATTTCAAGCTATGAAGGAAAAGTGAAGACGCGTTTACTTTTCATATTTCATGACAGTTGGCTGACACGGCCAAAACATGCACTCGTGGAATCTTTTTTCAAAATCCACTTTGGGCTTGTAAGATGTTGTAAAGTGACTTTCTGTCACAATGCAGTACATGCACCTCAACACCCAACTTCATGAACACCACATCAGAGTGAATGATGCGACTGAACCGCGTGCGCTGGAGCCACCAGTGAGCGGCCAGTAGCTCATTGAGGCCCCTTGTGTTGTATGCGCTTGGTTTCAAGCTTCTAAGACCTTCCAATTTCAAGCTATGAAGGAAAAGTGAAGACGCGTTTACTTTTCATATTTCATGACAGTTGGCTGAGACGGCCAAAACATGCACTCGTGGAAACTTTTTTCAAAATCCACTTTGGGCTTGTAAGATGTTGTAAAGTGACTTTCTGTCACAATGGAGTACATGCACCTCAACACCCAACTTCATGAACACCACATCAGAGTGAATGATGCGACTGAACCGCGTGCGCTGGAGCCACCAGTGAGCGGCCAGTAGCTCATTGAGGCCCCTTGTGTTGTATGCGCTTGGTTTCAAGCTTCTAAGACTTTCCAATTTCAAGTTATGAAGGAAAAGTGAAGACGCGTTTACTTTTCACATTTCATGACAGTTGGCTGAGACGGCCAAAACATGCACTCGTGGAAACTTTTTTCAAAATCCACTTTGGGCTTGTAAGATGTTGTAAAGTGACTTTCTGTCACAATGGAGTACATGCATCTCAACACCCAACTTCATGAACACCACATCAGAGTGAATGATGCGACTGAACCGCGTGCGCTGGAGCCACCAGTGAGCGGCCAGTAGCTCATTGAGGCCCCTTGTGTTGTATGCGCTTGGTTTCAAGCTTCTAAGACCTTCCAATTTCAAGTTATGAAGGAAAAGTGAAGACGCGTTTACTTTTCACATTTCATGACAGTTGGCTGAGACGGCCAAAACATGCACTCGTGGAAACTTTTTTCAAAATCCACTTTGGGCTTGTAAGATGTTGTAAAGTGACTTTCTGTCACAATGCAGTACATGCACCTCAACACCCAACTTCATGAACACCACATCAGAGTGAATGATGCGACTGAACCGCGTGCGCTGGAGCCACCAGTGAGCGGCCAGTAGCTCATTGAGGCCCCTTGTGTTGTATGCGCTTGGTTTCAAGCTTCTAAGACCTTCCAATTTCAAGCTATGAAGGAAAAGTGAAGACGCGTTTACTTTTCATATTTCATGACAGTTGGCTGAGACGGCCAAAACATGCACTCGTGGAAACTTTTTTCAAAATCCACTTTGGGCTTGTAAGATGTTGTAAAGTGACTTTCTGTCACAATGGAGTACATGCACCTCAACACCCAACTTCATGAACACCACATCAGAGTGAATGATGCGACTGAACCGCGTGCGCTGGAGCCACCAGTGAGCGGCCAGTAGCTCATTGAGGCCCCTTGTGTTGTATGCGCTTGGTTTCAAGCTTCTAAGACTTTCCAATTTCAAGTTATGAAGGAAAAGTGAAGACGCGTTTACTTTTCACATTTCATGACAGTTGGCTGAGACGGCCAAAACATGCACTCGTGGAAACTTTTTTCAAAATCCACTTTGGGCTTGTAAGATGTTGTAAAGTGACTTTCTGTCACAATGGAGTACATGCATCTCAACACCCAACTTCATGAACACCACATCAGAGTGAATGATGCGACTGAACCGCGTGCGCTGGAGCCACCAGTGAGCGGCCAGTAGCTCATTGAGGCCCCTTGTGTTGTATGCGCTTGGTTTCAAGCTTCTAAGACCTTCCAATTTCAAGTTATGAAGGAAAAGTGAAGACGCGTTTACTTTTCACATTTCATGACAGTTGGCTGAGACGGCCAAAACATGAACTCGTGGAAACTTTTTTCAAAATCCACTTTGGGCTTGTAAGATGTTGTAAAGTGACTTTCTGTCACAATGGAGTACATGCACCTCAACACCCAACTTCATGAACACCACATCAGAGTGAATGATGCGACTGAACCGCGTGCGCTGGAGCCACCAGTGAGCGGCCAGTAGCTCATTGAGGCCCCTTGTGTTGTATGCGCTTGGTTTCAAGCTTCTAAGACCTTCCAATTTCAAGCTATGAAGGAAAAGTGAAGACGCGTTTACTTTTCATATTTCATGACAGTTGGCTGAGACGGCCAAAACATGCACTCGTGGAAACTTTTTTCAAAATCCACTTTGGGCTTGTAAGATGTTGTAAAGTGACTTTCTGTCACAATGGAGTACATGCACCTCAACACCCAACTTCATGAACACCACATCAGAGTGAATGATGCGACTGAACCGCGTGCGCTGGAGCCACCAGTGAGCGGCCAGTAGCTCATTGAGGCCCCTTGTGTTGTATGCGCTTGGTTTCAAGCTTCTAAGACTTTCCAATTTCAAGTTATGAAGGAAAAGTGAAGACGCGTTTACTTTTCACATTTCATGACAGTTGGCTGAGACGGCCAAAACATGCACTCGTGGAAACTTTTTTCAAAATCCACTTTGGGCTTGTAAGATGTTGTAAAGTGACTTTCTGTCACAATGGAGTACATGCATCTCAACACCCAACTTCATGAACACCACATCAGAGTGAATGATGCGACTGAACCGCGTGCGCTGGAGCCACCAGTGAGCGGCCAGTAGCTCATTGAGGCCCCTTGTGTTGTATGCGCTTGGTTTCAAGCTTCTAAGACCTTCCAATTTCAAGTTATGAAGGAAAAGTGAAGACGCGTTTACTTTTCACATTTCATGACAGTTGGCTGAGACGGCCAAAACATGCACTCGTGGAAACTTTTTTCAAAATCCACTTTGGGCTTGTAAGATGTTGTAAAGTGACTTTCTGTCACAATGGAGTACATGCACCTCAACACCCAACTTCATGAACACCACATCAGAGTGAATGATGCGACTGAACCGCGTGCGCTGGAGCCACCAGTGAGCGGCCAGTAGCTCATTGAGGCCCCTTGTGTTGTATGCGCTTGGTTTCAAGCTTCTAAGACCTTCCAATTTCAAGTTATGAAGGAAAAGTGAAGACGCGTTTACTTTTCACATTTCATGACAGTTGGCTGAGACGGCCAAAACATGCACTCGTGGAAACTTTTTTCAAAATCCACTTTGGGCTTGTAAGATGTTGTAAAGTGACTTTCTGTCACAATGCAGTACATGCACCTCAACACCCAACTTCATGAACACCACATCAGAGTGAATGATGCGACTGAACCGCGTGCGCTGGAGCCACCAGTGAGCGGCCAGTAGCTCATTGAGGCCCCTTGTGTTGTATGCGCTTGGTTTCAAGCTTCTAAGACCTTCCAATTTCAAGTTATGAAGGAAAAGTGAAGACGCGTTTACTTTTCACATTTCATGACAGTTGGCTGAGACGGCCAAAACATGCACTCGTGGAAACTTTTTTCAAAATCCACTTTGGGCTTGTAAGATGTTGTAAAGTGACTTTCTGTCACAATGGAGTACATGCACCTCAACACCCAACTTCATGAACACCACATCAGAGTGAATGATGCGACTGAACCGCGTGCGCTGGAGCCACCAGTGAGCGGCCAGTAGCTCATTGAGGCCCCTTGTGTTGTATGCGCTTGGTTTCAAGCTTTTAAGACCTTCCAATTTCAAGCTATGAAGGAAAAGTGAAGACGCGTTTACTTTTCATATTTCATGACAGTTGGCTGAGACGGCCAAAACATGCACTCGTGGAAACTTTTTTCAAAATCCACTTTGGGCTTGTAAGATGTTGTAAAGTGACTTTCTGTCACAATGGAGTACATGCATCTCAACACCCAACTTCATGAACACCACATCAGAGTGAATGATGCGACTGAACCGCGTGCGCTGGAGCCACCAGTGAGCGGCCAGTAGCTCATTGAGGCCCCTTGTGTTGTATGCGCTTGGTTTCAAGCTTCTAAGACCTTCCAATTTCAAGTTATGAAGGAAAAGTGAAGACGCGTTTACTTTTCACATTTCATGACAGTTGGCTGAGACGGCCAAAACATGCACTCGTGGAAACTTTTTTCAAAATCCACTTTGGGCTTGTAAGATGTTGTAAAGTGACTTTCTGTCACAATGCAGTACATGCACCTCAACACCCAACTTCATGAACACCACATCAGAGTGAATGATGCGACTGAACCGCGTGCGCTGGAGCCACCAGTGAGCGGCCAGTAGCTCATTGAGGCCCCTTGTGTTGTATGCGCTTGGTTTCAAGCTTCTAAGACCTTCCAATTTCAAGCTATGAAGGAAAAGTGAAGACGCGTTTACTTTTCATATTTCATGACAGTTGGCTGAGACGGCCAAAACATGCACTCGTGGAAACTTTTTTCAAAATCCACTTTGGGCTTGTAAGATGTTGTAAAGTGACTTTCTGTCACAATGGAGTACATGCACCTCAACACCCAACTTCATGAACACCACATCAGAGTGAATGATGCGACTGAACCGCGTGCGCTGGAGCCACCAGTGAGCGGCCAGTAGCTCATTGAGGCCCCTTGTGTTGTATGCGCTTGGTTTCAAGCTTCTAAGACCTTCCAATTTCAAGTTATGAAGGAAAAGTGAAGACGCGTTTACTTTTCACATTTCATGACAGTTGGCTGAGACGGCCAAAACATGCACTCGTGGAAACTTTTTTCAAAATCCACTTTGGGCTTGTAAGATGTTGTAAAGTGACTTTCTGTCACAATGCAGTACATGCACCTCAACACCCAACTTCATGAACACCACATCAGAGTGAATGATGCGACTGAACCGCGTGCGCTGGAGCCACCAGTGAGCGGCCAGTAGCTCATTGAGGCCCCTTGTGTTGTATGCGCTTGGTTTCAAGCTTCTAAGACCTTCCAATTTCAAGTTATGAAGGAAAAGTGAAGACGCGTTTACTTTTCACATTTCATGACAGTTGGCTGAGACGGCCAAAACATGCACTCGTGGAAACTTTTTTCAAAATCCACTTTGGGCTTGTAAGATGTTGTAAAGTGACTTTCTGTCACAATGGAGTACATGCACCTCAACACCCAACTTCATGAACACCACATCAGAGTGAATGATGCGACTGAACCGCGTGCGCTGGAGCCACCAGTGAGCGGCCAGTAGCTCATTGAGGCCCCTTGTGTTGTATGCGCTTGGTTTCAAGCTTTTAAGACCTTCCAATTTCAAGCTATGAAGGAAAAGTGAAGACGCGTTTACTTTTCATATTTCATGACAGTTGGCTGAGACGGCCAAAACATGCACTCGTGGAAACTTTTTTCAAAATCCACTTTGGGCTTGTAAGATGTTGTAAAGTGACTTTCTGTCACAATGCAGTACATGCACCTCAACACCCAACTTCATGAACACCACATCAGAGTGAATGATGCGACTGAACCGCGTGCGCTGGAGCCACCAGTGAGCGGCCAGTAGCTCATTGAGGCCCCTTGTGTTGTATGCGCTTGGTTTCAAGCTTCTAAGACCTTCCAATTTCAAGTTATGAAGGAAAAGTGAAGACGCGTTTACTTTTCACATTTCATGACAGTTGGCTGAGACGGCCAAAACATGCACTCGTGGAAACTTTTTTCAAAATCCACTTTGGGCTTGTAAGATGTTGTAAAGTGACTTTCTGTCACAATGGAGTACATGCACCTCAACACCCAACTTCATGAACACCACATCAGAGTGAATGATGCGACTGAACCGCGTGCGCTGGAGCCACCAGTGAGCGGCCAGTAGCTCATTGAGGTCCCTTGTGTTGTATGCGCTTGGTTTCAAGCTTCTAAGACCTTCCAATTTCAAGTTATGAAGGAAAAGTGAAGACGCGTTTACTTTTCACATTTCATGACAGTTGGCTGAGACGGCCAAAACATGCACTCGTGGAAACTTTTTTCAAAATCCACTTTGGGCTTGTAAGATGTTGTAAAGTGACTTTCTGTCACAATGCAGTACATGCACCTCAACACCCAACTTCATGAACACCACATCAGAGTGAATGATGCGACTGAACCGCGTGCGCTGGAGCCACCAGTGAGCGGCCAGTAGCTCATTGAGGCCCCTTGTGTTGTATGCGCTTGGTTTCAAGCTTCTAAGACCTTCCAATTTCAAGTTATGAAGGAAAAGTGAAGACGCGTTTACTTTTCACATTTCATGACAGTTGGCTGAGACGGCCAAAACATGCACTCGTGGAAACTTTTTTCAAAATCCACTTTGGGCTTGTAAGATGTTGTAAAGTGACTTTCTGTCACAATGGAGTACATGCACCTCAACACCCAACTTCATGAACACCACATCAGAGTGAATGATGCGACTGAACCGCGTGCGCTGGAGCCACCAGTGAGCGGCCAGTAGCTCATTGAGGCCCCTTGTGTTGTATGCGCTTGGTTTCAAGCTTTTAAGACCTTCCAATTTCAAGCTATGAAGGAAAAGTGAAGACGCGTTTACTTTTCACATTTCATGACAGTTGGCTGAGACGGCCAAAACATGCACTCGTGGAAACTTTTTTCAAAATCCACTTTGGGCTTGTAAGATGTTGTAAAGTGACTTTCTGTCACAATGGAGTACATGCACCTCAACACCCAACTTCATGAACACCACATCAGAGTGAATGATGCGACTGAACCGCGTGCGCTGGAGCCACCAGTGAGCGGCCAGTAGCTCATTGAGGCCCCTTGTGTTGTATGCGCTTGGTTTCAAGCTTTTAAGACCTTCCAATTTCAAGCTATGAAGGAAAAGTGAAGACGCGTTTACTTTTCATATTTCATGACAGTTGGCTGAGACGGCCAAAACATGCACTCGTGGAAACTTTTTTCAAAATCCACTTTGGGCTTGTAAGATGTTGTAAAGTGACTTTCTGTCACAATGCAGTACATGCACCTCAACACCCAACTTCATGAACACCACATCAGAGTGAATGATGCGACTGAACCGCGTGCGCTGGAGCCACCAGTGAGCGGCCAGTAGCTCATTGAGGCCCCTTGTGTTGTATGCGCTTGGTTTCAAGCTTCTAAGACCTTCCAATTTCAAGTTATGAAGGAAAAGTGAAGACGCGTTTACTTTTCACATTTCATGACAGTTGGCTGAGACGGCCAAAACATGCACTCGTGGAAACTTTTTTCAAAATCCACTTTGGGCTTGTAAGATGTTGTAAAGTGACTTTCTGTCACAATGGAGTACATGCACCTCAACACCCAACTTCATGAACACCACATCAGAGTGAATGATGCGACTGAACCGCGTGCGCTGGAGCCACCAGTGAGCGGCCAGTAGCTCATTGAGGTCCCTTGTGTTGTATGCGCTTGGTTTCAAGCTTCTAAGACCTTCCAATTTCAAGTTATGAAGGAAAAGTGAAGACGCGTTTACTTTTCACATTTCATGACAGTTGGCTGAGACGGCCAAAACATGCACTCGTGGAAACTTTTTTCAAAATCCACTTTGGGCTTGTAAGATGTTGTAAAGTGACTTTCTGTCACAATGCAGTACATGCACCTCAACACCCAACTTCATGAACACCACATCAGAGTGAATGATGCGACTGAACCGCGTGCGCTGGAGCCACCAGTGAGCGGCCAGTAGCTCATTGAGGCCCCTTGTGTTGTATGCGCTTGGTTTCAAGCTTCTAAGACCTTCCAATTTCAAGTTATGAAGGAAAAGTGAAGACGCGTTTACTTTTCACATTTCATGACAGTTGGCTGAGACGGCCAAAACATGCACTCGTGGAAACTTTTTTCAAAATCCACTTTGGGCTTGTAAGATGTTGTAAAGTGACTTTCTGTCACAATGGAGTACATGCACCTCAACACCCAACTTCATGAACACCACATCAGAGTGAATGATGCGACTGAACCGCGTGCGCTGGAGCCACCAGTGAGCGGCCAGTAGCTCATTGAGGCCCCTTGTGTTGTATGCGCTTGGTTTCAAGCTTTTAAGACCTTCCAATTTCAAGCTATGAAGGAAAAGTGAAGACGCGTTTACTTTTCACATTTCATGACAGTTGGCTGAGACGGCCAAAACATGCACTCGTGGAAACTTTTTTCAAAATCCACTTTGGGCTTGTAAGATGTTGTAAAGTGACTTTCTGTCACAATGGAGTACATGCACCTCAACACCCAACTTCATGAACACCACATCAGAGTGAATAATGCGACTGAACCGCGTGCGCTGGAGCCACCAGTGAGCGGCCAGTAGCTCATTGAGGCCCCTTGTGTTGTATGCGCTTGGTTTCAAGCTTTTAAGACCTTCCAATTTCAAGCTATGAAGGAAAAGTGAAGACGCGTTTACTTTTCATATTTCATGACAGTTGGCTGAGACGGCCAAAACATGCACTCGTGGAAACTTTTTTCAAAATCCACTTTGGGCTTGTAAGATGTTGTAAAGTGACTTTCTGTCACAATGCAGTACATGCACCTCAACACCCAACTTCATGAACACCACATCAGAGTGAATGATGCGACTGAACCGCGTGCGCTGGAGCCACCAGTGAGCGGCCAGTAGCTCATTGAGGCCCCTTGTGTTGTATGCGCTTGGTTTCAAGCTTCTAAGACCTTCCAATTTCAAGCTATGAAGGAAAAGTGAAGACGCGTTTACTTTTCATATTTCATGACAGTTGGCTGAGACGGCCAAAACATGCACTCGTGGAAACTTTTTTCAAAATCCACTTTGGGCTTGTAAGATGTTGTAAAGTGACTTTCTGTCACAATGGAGTACATGCACCTCAACACCCAACTTCATGAACACCACATCAGAGTGAATGATGCGACTGAACCGCGTGCGCTGGAGCCACCAGTGAGCGGCCAGTAGCTCATTGAGGCCCCTTGTGTTGTATGCGCTTGGTTTCAAGCTTCTAAGACCTTCCAATTTCAAGTTATGAAGGAAAAGTGAAGACGCGTTTACTTTTCACATTTCATGACAGTTGGCTGAGACGGCCAAAACATGCACTCGTGGAAACTTTTTTCAAAATCCACTTTGGGCTTGTAAGATGTTGTAAAGTGACTTTCTGTCACAATGCAGTACATGCACCTCAACACCCAACTTCATGAACACCACATCAGAGTGAATGATGCGACTGAACCGCGTGCGCTGGAGCCACCAGTGAGCGGCCAGTAGCTCATTGAGGCCCCTTGTGTTGTATGCGCTTGGTTTCAAGCTTCTAAGACCTTCCAATTTCAAGCTATGAAGGAAAAGTGAAGACGCGTTTACTTTTCATATTTCATGACAGTTGGCTGAGACGGCCAAAACATGCACTCGTGGAAACTTTTTTCAAAATCCACTTTGGGCTTGTAAGATGTTGTAAAGTGACTTTCTGTCACAATGGAGTACATGCACCTCAACACCCAACTTCATGAACACCACATCAGAGTGAATGATGCGACTGAACCGCGTGCGCTGGAGCCACCAGTGAGCGGCCAGTAGCTCATTGAGGCCCCTTGTGTTGTATGCGCTTGGTTTCAAGCTTCTAAGACCTTCCAATTTCAAGTTATGAAGGAAAAGTGAAGACGCGTTTACTTTTCACATTTCATGACAGTTGGCTGAGACGGCCAAAACATGCACTCGTGGAAACTTTTTTCAAAATCCACTTTGGGCTTGTAAGATGTTGTAAAGTGACTTTCTGTCACAATGCAGTACATGCACCTCAACACCCAACTTCATGAACACCACATCAGAGTGAATGATGCGACTGAACCGCGTGCGCTGGAGCCACCAGTGAGCGGCCAGTAGCTCATTGAGGCCCCTTGTGTTGTATGCGCTTGGTTTCAAGCTTCTAAGACCTTCCAATTTCAAGCTATGAAGGAAAAGTGAAGACGCGTTTACTTTTCATATTTCATGACAGTTGGCTGAGACGGCCAAAACATGCACTCGTGGAAACTTTTTTCAAAATCCACTTTGGGCTTGTAAGATGTTGTAAAGTGACTTTCTGTCACAATGGAGTACATGCACCTCAACACCCAACTTCATGAACACCACATCAGAGTGAATGATGCGACTGAACCGCGTGCGCTGGAGCCACCAGTGAGCGGCCAGTAGCTCATTGAGGCCCCTTGTGTTGTATGCGCTTGGTTTCAAGCTTTTAAGACCTTCCAATTTCAAGCTATGAAGGAAAAGTGAAGACGCGTTTACTTTTCACATTTCATGACAGTTGGCTGAGACGGCCAAAACATGCACTCGTGGAAACTTTTTTCAAAATCCACTTTGGGCTTGTAAGATGTTGTAAAGTGACTTTCTGTCACAATGGAGTACATGCACCTCAACACCCAACTTCATGAACACCACATCAGAGTGAATGATGCGACTGAACCGCGTGCGCTGGAGCCACCAGTGAGCGGCCAGTAGCTCATTGAGGCCCCTTGTGTTGTATGCGCTTGGTTTCAAGCTTTTAAGACCTTCCAATTTCAAGCTATGAAGGAAAAGTGAAGACGCGTTTACTTTTCATATTTCATGACAGTTGGCTGAGACGGCCAAAACATGCACTCGTGGAAACTTTTTTCAAAATCCACTTTGGGCTTGTAAGATGTTGTAAAGTGACTTTCTGTCACAATGCAGTACATGCACCTCAACACCCAACTTCATGAACACCACATCAGAGTGAATGATGCGACTGAACCGCGTGCGCTGGAGCCACCAGTGAGCGGCCAGTAGCTCATTGAGGCCCCTTGTGTTGTATGCGCTTGGTTTCAAGCTTCTAAGACCTTCCAATTTCAAGCTATGAAGGAAAAGTGAAGACGCGTTTACTTTTCATATTTCATGACAGTTGGCTGAGACGGCCAAAACATGCACTCGTGGAAACTTTTTTCAAAATCCACTTTGGGCTTGTAAGATGTTGTAAAGTGACTTTCTGTCACAATGGAGTACATGCACCTCAACACCCAACTTCATGAACACCACATCAGAGTGAATGATGCGACTGAACCGCGTGCGCTGGAGCCACCAGTGAGCGGCCAGTAGCTCATTGAGGCCCCTTGTGTTGTATGCGCTTGGTTTCAAGCTTCTAAGACCTTCCAATTTCAAGTTATGAAGGAAAAGTGAAGACGCGTTTACTTTTCACATTTCATGACAGTTGGCTGAGACGGCCAAAACATGCACTCGTGGAAACTTTTTTCAAAATCCACTTTGGGCTTGTAAGATGTTGTAAAGTGACTTTCTGTCACAATGCAGTACATGCACCTCAACACCCAACTTCATGAACACCACATCAGAGTGAATGATGCGACTGAACCGCGTGCGCTGGAGCCACCAGTGAGCGGCCAGTAGCTCATTGAGGCCCCTTGTGTTGTATGCGCTTGGTTTCAAGCTTCTAAGACCTTCCAATTTCAAGCTATGAAGGAAAAGTGAAGACGCGTTTACTTTTCATATTTCATGACAGTTGGCTGAGACGGCCAAAACATGCACTCGTGGAAACTTTTTTCAAAATCCACTTTGGGCTTGTAAGATGTTGTAAAGTGACTTTCTGTCACAATGGAGTACATGCACCTCAACACCCAACTTCATGAACACCACATCAGAGTGAATGATGCGACTGAACCGCGTGCGCTGGAGCCACCAGTGAGCGGCCAGTAGCTCATTGAGGCCCCTTGTGTTGTATGCGCTTGGTTTCAAGCTTCTAAGACCTTCCAATTTCAAGTTATGAAGGAAAAGTGAAGACGCGTTTACTTTTCACATTTCATGACAGTTGGCTGAGACGGCCAAAACATGCACTCGTGGAAACTTTTTTCAAAATCCACTTTGGGCTTGTAAGATGTTGTAAAGTGACTTTCTGTCACAATGCAGTACATGCACCTCAACACCCAACTTCATGAACACCACATCAGAGTGAATGATGCGACTGAACCGCGTGCGCTGGAGCCACCAGTGAGCGGCCAGTAGCTCATTGAGGCCCCTTGTGTTGTATGCGCTTGGTTTCAAGCTTCTAAGACCTTCCAATTTCAAGCTATGAAGGAAAAGTGAAGACGCGTTTACTTTTCATATTTCATGACAGTTGGCTGAGACGGCCAAAACATGCACTCGTGGAAACTTTTTTCAAAATCCACTTTGGGCTTGTAAGATGTTGTAAAGTGACTTTCTGTCACAATGGAGTACATGCACCTCAACACCCAACTTCATGAACACCACATCAGAGTGAATGATGCGACTGAACCGCGTGCGCTGGAGCCACCAGTGAGCGGCCAGTAGCTCATTGAGGCCCCTTGTGTTGTATGCGCTTGGTTTCAAGCTTCTAAGACCTTCCAATTTCAAGTTATGAAGGAAAAGTGAAGACGCGTTTACTTTTCACATTTCATGACAGTTGGCTGAGACGGCCAAAACATGCACTCGTGGAAACTTTTTTCAAAATCCACTTTGGGCTTGTAAGATGTTGTAAAGTGACTTTCTGTCACAATGCAGTACATGCACCTCAACACCCAACTTCATGAACACCACATCAGAGTGAATGATGCGACTGAACCGCGTGCGCTGGAGCCACCAGTGAGCGGCCAGTAGCTCATTGAGGCCCCTTGTGTTGTATGCGCTTGGTTTCAAGCTTCTAAGACCTTCCAATTTCAAGCTATGAAGGAAAAGTGAAGACGCGTTTACTTTTCATATTTCATGACAGTTGGCTGAGACGGCCAAAACATGCACTCGTGGAAACTTTTTTCAAAATCCACTTTGGGCTTGTAAGATGTTGTAAAGTGACTTTCTGTCACAATGGAGTACATGCACCTCAACACCCAACTTCATGAACACCACATCAGAGTGAATGATGCGACTGAACCGCGTGCGCTGGAGCCACCAGTGAGCGGCCAGTAGCTCATTGAGGCCCCTTGTGTTGTATGCGCTTGGTTTCAAGCTTCTAAGACCTTCCAATTTCAAGTTATGAAGGAAAAGTGAAGACGCGTTTACTTTTCACATTTCATGACAGTTGGCTGAGACGGCCAAAACATGCACTCGTGGAAACTTTTTTCAAAATCCACTTTGGGCTTGTAAGATGTTGTAAAGTGACTTTCTGTCACAATGCAGTACATGCACCTCAACACCCAACTTCATGAACACCACATCAGAGTGAATGATGCGACTGAACCGCGTGCGCTGGAGCCACCAGTGAGCGGCCAGTAGCTCATTGAGGCCCCTTGTGTTGTATGCGCTTGGTTTCAAGCTTCTAAGACCTTCCAATTTCAAGCTATGAAGGAAAAGTGAAGACGCGTTTACTTTTCATATTTCATGACAGTTGGCTGAGACGGCCAAAACATGCACTCGTGGAAACTTTTTTCAAAATCCACTTTGGGCTTGTAAGATGTTGTAAAGTGACTTTCTGTCACAATGGAGTACATGCACCTCAACACCCAACTTCATGAACACCACATCAGAGTGAATGATGCGACTGAACCGCGTGCGCTGGAGCCACCAGTGAGCGGCCAGTAGCTCATTGAGGCCCCTTGTGTTGTATGCGCTTGGTTTCAAGCTTCTAAGACCTTCCAATTTCAAGTTATGAAGGAAAAGTGAAGACGCGTTTACTTTTCACATTTCATGACAGTTGGCTGAGACGGCCAAAACATGCACTCGTGGAAACTTTTTTCAAAATCCACTTTGGGCTTGTAAGATGTTGTAAAGTGACTTTCTGTCACAATGCAGTACATGCACCTCAACACCCAACTTCATGAACACCACATCAGAGTGAATGATGCGACTGAACCGCGTGCGCTGGAGCCACCAGTGAGCGGCCAGTAGCTCATTGAGGCCCCTTGTGTTGTATGCGCTTGGTTTCAAGCTTCTAAGACCTTCCAATTTCAAGCTATGAAGGAAAAGTGAAGACGCGTTTACTTTTCATATTTCATGACAGTTGGCTGAGACGGCCAAAACATGCACTCGTGGAAACTTTTTTCAAAATCCACTTTGGGCTTGTAAGATGTTGTAAAGTGACTTTCTGTCACAATGGAGTACATGCACCTCAACACCCAACTTCATGAACACCACATCAGAGTGAATGATGCGACTGAACCGCGTGCGCTGGAGCCACCAGTGAGCGGCCAGTAGCTCATTGAGGCCCCTTGTGTTGTATGCGCTTGGTTTCAAGCTTCTAAGACCTTCCAATTTCAAGTTATGAAGGAAAAGTGAAGACGCGTTTACTTTTCACATTTCATGACAGTTGGCTGAGACGGCCAAAACATGCACTCGTGGAAACTTTTTTCAAAATCCACTTTGGGCTTGTAAGATGTTGTAAAGTGACTTTCTGTCACAATGCAGTACATGCACCTCAACACCCAACTTCATGAACACCACATCAGAGTGAATGATGCGACTGAACCGCGTGCGCTGGAGCCACCAGTGAGCGGCCAGTAGCTCATTGAGGCCCCTTGTGTTGTATGCGCTTGGTTTCAAGCTTCTAAGACCTTCCAATTTCAAGCTATGAAGGAAAAGTGAAGACGCGTTTACTTTTCATATTTCATGACAGTTGGCTGAGACGGCCAAAACATGCACTCGTGGAAACTTTTTTCAAAATCCACTTTGGGCTTGTAAGATGTTGTAAAGTGACTTTCTGTCACAATGGAGTACATGCACCTCAACACCCAACTTCATGAACACCACATCAGAGTGAATGATGCGACTGAACCGCGTGCGCTGGAGCCACCAGTGAGCGGCCAGTAGCTCATTGAGGCCCCTTGTGTTGTATGCGCTTGGTTTCAAGCTTCTAAGACCTTCCAATTTCAAGTTATGAAGGAAAAGTGAAGACGCGTTTACTTTTCACATTTCATGACAGTTGGCTGAGACGGCCAAAACATGCACTCGTGGAAACTTTTTTCAAAATCCACTTTGGGCTTGTAAGATGTTGTAAAGTGACTTTCTGTCACAATGCAGTACATGCACCTCAACACCCAACTTCATGAACACCACATCAGAGTGAATGATGCGACTGAACCGCGTGCGCTGGAGCCACCAGTGAGCGGCCAGTAGCTCATTGAGGCCCCTTGTGTTGTATGCGCTTGGTTTCAAGCTTCTAAGACCTTCCAATTTCAAGCTATGAAGGAAAAGTGAAGACGCGTTTACTTTTCATATTTCATGACAGTTGGCTGAGACGGCCAAAACATGCACTCGTGGAAACTTTTTTCAAAATCCACTTTGGGCTTGTAAGATGTTGTAAAGTGACTTTCTGTCACAATGGAGTACATGCACCTCAACACCCAACTTCATGAACACCACATCAGAGTGAATGATGCGACTGAACCGCGTGCGCTGGAGCCACCAGTGAGCGGCCAGTAGCTCATTGAGGCCCCTTGTGTTGTATGCGCTTGGTTTCAAGCTTCTAAGACCTTCCAATTTCAAGTTATGAAGGAAAAGTGAAGACGCGTTTACTTTTCACATTTCATGACAGTTGGCTGAGACGGCCAAAACATGCACTCGTGGAAACTTTTTTCAAAATCCACTTTGGGCTTGTAAGATGTTGTAAAGTGACTTTCTGTCACAATGCAGTACATGCACCTCAACACCCAACTTCATGAACACCACATCAGAGTGAATGATGCGACTGAACCGCGTGCGCTGGAGCCACCAGTGAGCGGCCAGTAGCTCATTGAGGCCCCTTGTGTTGTATGCGCTTGGTTTCAAGCTTCTAAGACCTTCCAATTTCAAGCTATGAAGGAAAAGTGAAGACGCGTTTACTTTTCATATTTCATGACAGTTGGCTGAGACGGCCAAAACATGCACTCGTGGAAACTTTTTTCAAAATCCACTTTGGGCTTGTAAGATGTTGTAAAGTGACTTTCTGTCACAATGGAGTACATGCACCTCAACACCCAACTTCATGAACACCACATCAGAGTGAATGATGCGACTGAACCGCGTGCGCTGGAGCCACCAGTGAGCGGCCAGTAGCTCATTGAGGCCCCTTGTGTTGTATGCGCTTGGTTTCAAGCTTCTAAGACCTTCCAATTTCAAGTTATGAAGGAAAAGTGAAGACGCGTTTACTTTTCACATTTCATGACAGTTGGCTGAGACGGCCAAAACATGCACTCGTGGAAACTTTTTTCAAAATCCACTTTGGGCTTGTAAGATGTTGTAAAGTGACTTTCTGTCACAATGCAGTACATGCACCTCAACACCCAACTTCATGAACACCACATCAGAGTGAATGATGCGACTGAACCGCGTGCGCTGGAGCCACCAGTGAGCGGCCAGTAGCTCATTGAGGCCCCTTGTGTTGTATGCGCTTGGTTTCAAGCTTCTAAGACCTTCCAATTTCAAGTTATGAAGGAAAAGTGAAGACGCGTTTACTTTTCACATTTCATGACAGTTGGCTGAGACGGCCAAAACATGCACTCGTGGAAACTTTTTTCAAAATCCACTTTGGGCTTGTAAGATGTTGTAAAGTGACTTTCTGTCACAATGGAGTACATGCACCTCAACACCCAACTTCATGAACACCACATCAGAGTGAATGATGCGACTGAACCGCGTGCGCTGGAGCCACCAGTGAGCGGCCAGTAGCTCATTGAGGCCCCTTGTGTTGTATGCGCTTGGTTTCAAGCTTTTAAGACCTTCCAATTTCAAGCTATGAAGGAAAAGTGAAGACGCGTTTACTTTTCATATTTCATGACAGTTGGCTGAGACGGCCAAAACATGCACTCGTGGAAACTTTTTTCAAAATCCACTTTGGGCTTGTAAGATGTTGTAAAGTGACTTTCTGTCACAATGCAGTACATGCACCTCAACACCCAACTTCATGAACACCACATCAGAGTGAATGATGCGACTGAACCGCGTGCGCTGGAGCCACCAGTGAGCGGCCAGTAGCTCATTGAGGCCCCTTGTGTTGTATGCGCTTGGTTTCAAGCTTCTAAGACCTTCCAATTTCAAGCTATGAAGGAAAAGTGAAGACGCGTTTACTTTTCATATTTCATGACAGTTGGCTGAGACGGCCAAAACATGCACTCGTGGAAACTTTTTTCAAAATCCACTTTGGGCTTGTAAGATGTTGTAAAGTGACTTTCTGTCACAATGGAGTACATGCACCTCAACACCCAACTTCATGAACACCACATCAGAGTGAATGATGCGACTGAACCGCGTGCGCTGGAGCCACCAGTGAGCGGCCAGTAGCTCATTGAGGCCCCTTGTGTTGTATGCGCTTGGTTTCAAGCTTCTAAGACCTTCCAATTTCAAGTTATGAAGGAAAAGTGAAGACGCGTTTACTTTTCACATTTCATGACAGTTGGCTGAGACGGCCAAAACATGCACTCGTGGAAACTTTTTTCAAAATCCACTTTGGGCTTGTAAGATGTTGTAAAGTGACTTTCTGTCACAATGCAGTACATGCACCTCAACACCCAACTTCATGAACACCACATCAGAGTGAATGATGCGACTGAACCGCGTGCGCTGGAGCCACCAGTGAGCGGCCAGTAGCTCATTGAGGCCCCTTGTGTTGTATGCGCTTGGTTTCAAGCTTCTAAGACCTTCCAATTTCAAGTTATGAAGGAAAAGTGAAGACGCGTTTACTTTTCACATTTCATGACAGTTGGCTGAGACGGCCAAAACATGCACTCGTGGAAACTTTTTTCAAAATCCACTTTGGGCTTGTAAGATGTTGTAAAGTGACTTTCTGTCACAATGCAGTACATGCACCTCAACACCCAACTTCATGAACACCACATCAGAGTGAATGATGCGACTGAACCGCGTGCGCTGGAGCCACCAGTGAGCGGCCAGTAGCTCATTGAGGCCCCTTGTGTTGTATGCGCTTGGTTTCAAGCTTCTAAGACCTTCCAATTTCAAGCTATGAAGGAAAAGTGAAGACGCGTTTACTTTTCATATTTCATGACAGTTGGCTGAGACGGCCAAAACATGCACTCGTGGAAACTTTTTTCAAAATCCACTTTGGGCTTGTAAGATGTTGTAAAGTGACTTTCTGTCACAATGGAGTACATGCACCTCAACACCCAACTTCATGAACACCACATCAGAGTGAATGATGCGACTGAACCGCGTGCGCTGGAGCCACCAGTGAGCGGCCAGTAGCTCATTGAGGCCCCTTGTGTTGTATGCGCTTGGTTTCAAGCTTCTAAGACCTTCCAATTTCAAGTTATGAAGGAAAAGTGAAGACGCGTTTACTTTTCACATTTCATGACAGTTGGCTGAGACGGCCAAAACATGCACTCGTGGAAACTTTTTTCAAAATCCACTTTGGGCTTGTAAGATGTTGTAAAGTGACTTTCTGTCACAATGCAGTACATGCACCTCAACACCCAACTTCATGAACACCACATCAGAGTGAATGATGCGACTGAACCGCGTGCGCTGGAGCCACCAGTGAGCGGCCAGTAGCTCATTGAGGCCCCTTGTGTTGTATGCGCTTGGTTTCAAGCTTCTAAGACCTTCCAATTTCAAGCTATGAAGGAAAAGTGAAGACGCGTTTACTTTTCATATTTCATGACAGTTGGCTGAGACGGCCAAAACATGCACTCGTGGAAACTTTTTTCAAAATCCACTTTGGGCTTGTAAGATGTTGTAAAGTGACTTTCTGTCACAATGGAGTACATGCACCTCAACACCCAACTTCATGAACACCACATCAGAGTGAATGATGCGACTGAACCGCGTGCGCTGGAGCCACCAGTGAGCGGCCAGTAGCTCATTGAGGCCCCTTGTGTTGTATGCGCTTGGTTTCAAGCTTCTAAGACCTTCCAATTTCAAGTTATGAAGGAAAAGTGAAGACGCGTTTACTTTTCACATTTCATGACAGTTGGCTGAGACGGCCAAAACATGCACTCGTGGAAACTTTTTTCAAAATCCACTTTGGGCTTATAAGATGTTGTAAAGTGACTTTCTGTCACAATGCAGTACATGCACCTCAACACCCAACTTCATGAACACCACATCAGAGTGAATGATGCGACTGAACCGCGTGCGCTGGAGCCACCAGTGAGCGGCCAGTAGCTCATTGAGGCCCCTTGTGTTGTATGCGCTTGGTTTCAAGCTTCTAAGACCTTCCAATTTCAAGTTATGAAGGAAAAGTGAAGACGCGTTTACTTTTCACATTTCATGACAGTTGGCTGAGACGGCCAAAACATGCACTCGTGGAAACTTTTTTCAAAATCCACTTTGGGCTTGTAAGATGTTGTAAAGTGACTTTCTGTCACAATGCAGTACATGCACCTCAACACCCAACTTCATGAACACCACATCAGAGTGAATGATGCGACTGAACCGCGTGCGCTGGAGCCACCAGTGAGCGGCCAGTAGCTCATTGAGGCCCCTTGTGTTGTATGCGCTTGGTTTCAAGCTTCTAAGACCTTCCAATTTCAAGCTATGAAGGAAAAGTGAAGACGCGTTTACTTTTCACATTTCATGACAGTTGGCTGAGACGGCCAAAACATGCACTCGTGGAAACTTTTTTCAAAATCCACTTTGGGCTTGTAAGATGTTGTAAAGTGACTTTCTGTCACAATGGAGTACATGCACCTCAACACCCAACTTCATGAACACCACATCAGAGTGAATGATGCGACTGAACCGCGTGCGCTGGAGCCACCAGTGAGCGGCCAGTAGCTCATTGAGGCCCCTTGTGTTGTATGCGCTTGGTTTCAAGCTTCTAAGACCTTCCAATTTCAAGTTATGAAGGAAAAGTGAAGACGCGTTTACTTTTCACATTTCATGACAGTTGGCTGAGACGGCCAAAACATGCACTCGTGGAAACTTTTTTCAAAATCCACTTTGGGCTTGTAAGATGTTGTAAAGTGACTTTCTGTCACAATGCAGTACATGCACCTCAACACCCAACTTCATGAACACCACATCAGAGTGAATGATGCGACTGAACCGCGTGCGCTGGAGCCACCAGTGAGCGGCCAGTAGCTCATTGAGGCCCCTTGTGTTGTATGCGCTTGGTTTCAAGCTTCTAAGACCTTCCAATTTCAAGTTATGAAGGAAAAGTGAAGACGCGTTTACTTTTCACATTTCATGACAGTTGGCTGAGACGGCCAAAACATGCACTCGTGGAAACTTTTTTCAAAATCCACTTTGGGCTTGTAAGATGTTGTAAAGTGACTTTCTGTCACAATGCAGTACATGCACCTCAACACCCAACTTCATGAACACCACATCAGAGTGAATGATGCGACTGAACCGCGTGCGCTGGAGCCACCAGTGAGCGGCCAGTAGCTCATTGAGGCCCCTTGTGTTGTATGCGCTTGGTTTCAAGCTTCTAAGACCTTCCAATTTCAAGTTATGAAGGAAAAGTGAAGACGCGTTTACTTTTCACATTTCATGACAGTTGGCTGAGACGGCCAAAACATGCACTCGTGGAAACTTTTTTCAAAATCCACTTTGGGCTTGTAAGATGTTGTAAAGTGACTTTCTGTCACAATGCAGTACATGCACCTCAACACCCAACTTCATGAACACCACATCAGAGTGAATGATGCGACTGAACCGCGTGCGCTGGAGCCACCAGTGAGCGGCCAGTAGCTCATTGAGGCCCCTTGTGTTGTATGCGCTTGGTTTCAAGCTTCTAAGACCTTCCAATTTCAAGCTATGAAGGAAAAGTGAAGACGCGTTTACTTTTCATATTTCATGACAGTTGGCTGAGACGGCCAAAACATGCACTCGTGGAAACTTTTTTCAAAATCCACTTTGGGCTTGTAAGATGTTGTAAAGTGACTTTCTGTCACAATGGAGTACATGCACCTCAACACCCAACTTCATGAACACCACATCAGAGTGAATGATGCGACTGAACCGCGTGCGCTGGAGCCACCAGTGAGCGGCCAGTAGCTCATTGAGGCCCCTTGTGTTGTATGCGCTTGGTTTCAAGCTTCTAAGACCTTCCAATTTCAAGTTATGAAGGAAAAGTGAAGACGCGTTTACTTTTCACATTTCATGACAGTTGGCTGAGACGGCCAAAACATGCACTCGTGGAAACTTTTTTCAAAATCCACTTTGGGCTTGTAAGATGTTGTAAAGTGACTTTCTGTCACAATGCAGTACATGCACCTCAACACCCAACTTCATGAACACCACATCAGAGTGAATGATGCGACTGAACCGCGTGCGCTGGAGCCACCAGTGAGCGGCCAGTAGCTCATTGAGGCCCCTTGTGTTGTATGCGCTTGGTTTCAAGCTTCTAAGACCTTCCAATTTCAAGCTATGAAGGAAAAGTGAAGACGCGTTTACTTTTCATATTTCATGACAGTTGGCTGAGACGGCCAAAACATGCACTCGTGGAAACTTTTTTCAAAATCCACTTTGGGCTTGTAAGATGTTGTAAAGTGACTTTCTGTCACAATGGAGTACATGCACCTCAACACCCAACTTCATGAACACCACATCAGAGTGAATGATGCGACTGAACCGCGTGCGCTGGAGCCACCAGTGAGCGGCCAGTAGCTCATTGAGGCCCCTTGTGTTGTATGCGCTTGGTTTCAAGCTTCTAAGACCTTCCAATTTCAAGTTATGAAGGAAAAGTGAAGACGCGTTTACTTTTCACATTTCATGACAGTTGGCTGAGACGGCCAAAACATGCACTCGTGGAAACTTTTTTCAAAATCCACTTTGGGCTTATAAGATGTTGTAAAGTGACTTTCTGTCACAATGCAGTACATGCACCTCAACACCCAACTTCATGAACACCACATCAGAGTGAATGATGCGACTGAACCGCGTGCGCTGGAGCCACCAGTGAGCGGCCAGTAGCTCATTGAGGCCCCTTGTGTTGTATGCGCTTGGTTTCAAGCTTCTAAGACCTTCCAATTTCAAGTTATGAAGGAAAAGTGAAGACGCGTTTACTTTTCACATTTCATGACAGTTGGCTGAGACGGCCAAAACATGCACTCGTGGAAACTTTTTTCAAAATCCACTTTGGGCTTGTAAGATGTTGTAAAGTGACTTTCTGTCACAATGCAGTACATGCACCTCAACACCCAACTTCATGAACACCACATCAGAGTGAATGATGCGACTGAACCGCGTGCGCTGGAGCCACCAGTGAGCGGCCAGTAGCTCATTGAGGCCCCTTGTGTTGTATGCGCTTGGTTTCAAGCTTCTAAGACCTTCCAATTTCAAGCTATGAAGGAAAAGTGAAGACGCGTTTACTTTTCACATTTCATGACAGTTGGCTGAGACGGCCAAAACATGCACTCGTGGAAACTTTTTTCAAAATCCACTTTGGGCTTGTAAGATGTTGTAAAGTGACTTTCTGTCACAATGGAGTACATGCACCTCAACACCCAACTTCATGAACACCACATCAGAGTGAATGATGCGACTGAACCGCGTGCGCTGGAGCCACCAGTGAGCGGCCAGTAGCTCATTGAGGCCCCTTGTGTTGTATGCGCTTGGTTTCAAGCTTCTAAGACCTTCCAATTTCAAGTTATGAAGGAAAAGTGAAGACGCGTTTACTTTTCACATTTCATGACAGTTGGCTGAGACGGCCAAAACATGCACTCGTGGAAACTTTTTTCAAAATCCACTTTGGGCTTGTAAGATGTTGTAAAGTGACTTTCTGTCACAATGCAGTACATGCACCTCAACACCCAACTTCATGAACACCACATCAGAGTGAATGATGCGACTGAACCGCGTGCGCTGGAGCCACCAGTGAGCGGCCAGTAGCTCATTGAGGCCCCTTGTGTTGTATGCGCTTGGTTTCAAGCTTCTAAGACCTTCCAATTTCAAGTTATGAAGGAAAAGTGAAGACGCGTTTACTTTTCACATTTCATGACAGTTGGCTGAGACGGCCAAAACATGCACTCGTGGAAACTTTTTTCAAAATCCACTTTGGGCTTGTAAGATGTTGTAAAGTGACTTTCTGTCACAATGCAGTACATGCACCTCAACACCCAACTTCATGAACACCACATCAGAGTGAATGATGCGACTGAACCGCGTGCGCTGGAGCCACCAGTGAGCGGCCAGTAGCTCATTGAGGCCCCTTGTGTTGTATGCGCTTGGTTTCAAGCTTCTAAGACCTTCCAATTTCAAGCTATGAAGGAAAAGTGAAGACGCGTTTACTTTTCATATTTCATGACAGTTGGCTGAGACGGCCAAAACATGCACTCGTGGAAACTTTTTTCAAAATCCACTTTGGGCTTGTAAGATGTTGTAAAGTGACTTTCTGTCACAATGGAGTACATGCACCTCAACACCCAACTTCATGAACACCACATCAGAGTGAATGATGCGACTGAACCGCGTGCGCTGGAGCCACCAGTGAGCGGCCAGTAGCTCATTGAGGCCCCTTGTGTTGTATGCGCTTGGTTTCAAGCTTCTAAGACCTTCCAATTTCAAGTTATGAAGGAAAAGTGAAGACGCGTTTACTTTTCACATTTCATGACAGTTGGCTGAGACGGCCAAAACATGCACTCGTGGAAACTTTTTTCAAAATCCACTTTGGGCTTGTAAGATGTTGTAAAGTGACTTTCTGTCACAATGCAGTACATGCACCTCAACACCCAACTTCATGAACACCACATCAGAGTGAATGATGCGACTGAACCGCGTGCGCTGGAGCCACCAGTGAGCGGCCAGTAGCTCATTGAGGCCCCTTGTGTTGTATGCGCTTGGTTTCAAGCTTCTAAGACCTTCCAATTTCAAGTTATGAAGGAAAAGTGAAGACGCGTTTACTTTTCACATTTCATGACAGTTGGCTGAGACGGCCAAAACATGCACTCGTGGAAACTTTTTTCAAAATCCACTTTGGGCTTGTAAGATGTTGTAAAGTGACTTTCTGTCACAATGCAGTACATGCACCTCAACACCCAACTTCATGAACACCACATCAGAGTGAATGATGCGACTGAACCGCGTGCGCTGGAGCCACCAGTGAGCGGCCAGTAGCTCATTGAGGCCCCTTGTGTTGTATGCGCTTGGTTTCAAGCTTCTAAGACCTTCCAATTTCAAGCTATGAAGGAAAAGTGAAGACGCGTTTACTTTTCATATTTCATGACAGTTGGCTGAGACGGCCAAAACATGCACTCGTGGAAACTTTTTTCAAAATCCACTTTGGGCTTGTAAGATGTTGTAAAGTGACTTTCTGTCACAATGGAGTACATGCACCTCAACACCCAACTTCATGAACACCACATCAGAGTGAATGATGCGACTGAACCGCGTGCGCTGGAGCCACCAGTGAGCGGCCAGTAGCTCATTGAGGCCCCTTGTGTTGTATGCGCTTGGTTTCAAGCTTCTAAGACCTTCCAATTTCAAGTTATGAAGGAAAAGTGAAGACGCGTTTACTTTTCATATTTCATGACAGTTGGCTGCCACGGCCAAAACATGCACTCGTGGAATCTTTTTTCAAAATCCACTTTGGGCTTGTAAGATGTTGTAAAGTGACTTTCTGTCACAATGCAGTACATGCACCTCAACACCCAACTTCATGAACACCACATCAGAGTGAATGATGCGACTGAACCGCGTGCGCTGGAGCCACCAGTGAGCGGCCAGTAGCTCATTGAGGCCCCTTGTGTTGTATGCGCTTGGTTTCAAGCTTCTAAGACCTTCCAATTTCAAGCTATGAAGGAAAAGTGAAGACGCGTTTACTTTTCATATTTCATGACAGTTGGCTGAGACGGCCAAAACATGCACTCGTGGAAACTTTTTTCAAAATCCACTTTGGGCTTGTAAGATGTTGTAAAGTGACTTTCTGTCACAATGGAGTACATGCACCTCAACACCCAACTTCATGAACACCACATCAGAGTGAATGATGCGACTGAACCGCGTGCGCTGGAGCCACCAGTGAGCGGCCAGTAGCTCATTGAGGCCCCTTGTGTTGTATGCGCTTGGTTTCAAGCTTCTAAGACTTTCCAATTTCAAGTTATGAAGGAAAAGTGAAGACGCGTTTACTTTTCACATTTCATGACAGTTGGCTGAGACGGCCAAAACATGCACTCGTGGAAACTTTTTTCAAAATCCACTTTGGGCTTGTAAGATGTTGTAAAGTGACTTTCTGTCACAATGGAGTACATGCATCTCAACACCCAACTTCATGAACACCACATCAGAGTGAATGATGCGACTGAACCGCGTGCGCTGGAGCCACCAGTGAGCGGCCAGTAGCTCATTGAGGCCCCTTGTGTTGTATGCGCTTGGTTTCAAGCTTCTAAGACCTTCCAATTTCAAGTTATGAAGGAAAAGTGAAGACGCGTTTACTTTTCACATTTCATGACAGTTGGCTGAGACGGCCAAAACATGCACTCGTGGAAACTTTTTTCAAAATCCACTTTGGGCTTGTAAGATGTTGTAAAGTGACTTTCTGTCACAATGCAGTACATGCACCTCAACACCCAACTTCATGAACACCACATCAGAGTGAATGATGCGACTGAACCGCGTGCGCTGGAGCCACCAGTGAGCGGCCAGTAGCTCATTGAGGCCCCTTGTGTTGTATGCGCTTGGTTTCAAGCTTCTAAGACCTTCCAATTTCAAGCTATGAAGGAAAAGTGAAGACGCGTTTACTTTTCATATTTCATGACAGTTGGCTGAGACGGCCAAAACATGCACTCGTGGAAACTTTTTTCAAAATCCACTTTGGGCTTGTAAGATGTTGTAAAGTGACTTTCTGTCACAATGGAGTACATGCACCTCAACACCCAACTTCATGAACACCACATCAGAGTGAATGATGCGACTGAACCGCGTGCGCTGGAGCCACCAGTGAGCGGCCAGTAGCTCATTGAGGCCCCTTGTGTTGTATGCGCTTGGTTTCAAGCTTCTAAGACTTTCCAATTTCAAGTTATGAAGGAAAAGTGAAGACGCGTTTACTTTTCACATTTCATGACAGTTGGCTGAGACGGCCAAAACATGCACTCGTGGAAACTTTTTTCAAAATCCACTTTGGGCTTGTAAGATGTTGTAAAGTGACTTTCTGTCACAATGGAGTACATGCATCTCAACACCCAACTTCATGAACACCACATCAGAGTGAATGATGCGACTGAACCGCGTGCGCTGGAGCCACCAGTGAGCGGCCAGTAGCTCATTGAGGCCCCTTGTGTTGTATGCGCTTGGTTTCAAGCTTCTAAGACCTTCCAATTTCAAGTTATGAAGGAAAAGTGAAGACGCGTTTACTTTTCACATTTCATGACAGTTGGCTGAGACGGCCAAAACATGAACTCGTGGAAACTTTTTTCAAAATCCACTTTGGGCTTGTAAGATGTTGTAAAGTGACTTTCTGTCACAATGGAGTACATGCACCTCAACACCCAACTTCATGAACACCACATCAGAGTGAATGATGCGACTGAACCGCGTGCGCTGGAGCCACCAGTGAGCGGCCAGTAGCTCATTGAGGCCCCTTGTGTTGTATGCGCTTGGTTTCAAGCTTCTAAGACCTTCCAATTTCAAGTTATGAAGGAAAAGTGAAGACGCGTTTACTTTTCACATTTCATGACAGTTGGCTGAGACGGCCAAAACATGAACTCGTGGAAACTTTTTTCAAAATCCACTTTGGGCTTGTAAGATGTTGTAAAGTGACTTTCTGTCACAATGGAGTACATGCACCTCAACACCCAACTTCATGAACACCACATCAGAGTGAATGATGCGACTGAACCGCGTGCGCTGGAGCCACCAGTGAGCGGCCAGTAGCTCATTGAGGCCCCTTGTGTTGTATGCGCTTGGTTTCAAGCTTCTAAGACCTTCCAATTTCAAGCTATGAAGGAAAAGTGAAGACGCGTTTACTTTTCATATTTCATGACAGTTGGCTGAGACGGCCAAAACATGCACTCGTGGAAACTTTTTTCAAAATCCACTTTGGGCTTGTAAGATGTTGTAAAGTGACTTTCTGTCACAATGGAGTACATGCACCTCAACACCCAACTTCATGAACACCACATCAGAGTGAATGATGCGACTGAACCGCGTGCGCTGGAGCCACCAGTGAGCGGCCAGTAGCTCATTGAGGCCCCTTGTGTTGTATGCGCTTGGTTTCAAGCTTCTAAGACTTTCCAATTTCAAGTTATGAAGGAAAAGTGAAGACGCGTTTACTTTTCACATTTCATGACAGTTGGCTGAGACGGCCAAAACATGCACTCGTGGAAACTTTTTTCAAAATCCACTTTGGGCTTGTAAGATGTTGTAAAGTGACTTTCTGTCACAATGGAGTACATGCATCTCAACACCCAACTTCATGAACACCACATCAGAGTGAATGATGCGACTGAACCGCGTGCGCTGGAGCCACCAGTGAGCGGCCAGTAGCTCATTGAGGCCCCTTGTGTTGTATGCGCTTGGTTTCAAGCTTCTAAGACCTTCCAATTTCAAGTTATGAAGGAAAAGTGAAGACGCGTTTACTTTTCACATTTCATGACAGTTGGCTGAGACGGCCAAAACATGCACTCGTGGAAACTTTTTTCAAAATCCACTTTGGGCTTGTAAGATGTTGTAAAGTGACTTTCTGTCACAATGGAGTACATGCACCTCAACACCCAACTTCATGAACACCACATCAGAGTGAATGATGCGACTGAACCGCGTGCGCTGGAGCCACCAGTGAGCGGCCAGTAGCTCATTGAGGCCCCTTGTGTTGTATGCGCTTGGTTTCAAGCTTCTAAGACCTTCCAATTTCAAGTTATGAAGGAAAAGTGAAGACGCGTTTACTTTTCACATTTCATGACAGTTGGCTGAGACGGCCAAAACATGCACTCGTGGAAACTTTTTTCAAAATCCACTTTGGGCTTGTAAGATGTTGTAAAGTGACTTTCTGTCACAATGCAGTACATGCACCTCAACACCCAACTTCATGAACACCACATCAGAGTGAATGATGCGACTGAACCGCGTGCGCTGGAGCCACCAGTGAGCGGCCAGTAGCTCATTGAGGCCCCTTGTGTTGTATGCGCTTGGTTTCAAGCTTCTAAGACCTTCCAATTTCAAGTTATGAAGGAAAAGTGAAGACGCGTTTACTTTTCACATTTCATGACAGTTGGCTGAGACGGCCAAAACATGCACTCGTGGAAACTTTTTTCAAAATCCACTTTGGGCTTGTAAGATGTTGTAAAGTGACTTTCTGTCACAATGGAGTACATGCACCTCAACACCCAACTTCATGAACACCACATCAGAGTGAATGATGCGACTGAACCGCGTGCGCTGGAGCCACCAGTGAGCGGCCAGTAGCTCATTGAGGCCCCTTGTGTTGTATGCGCTTGGTTTCAAGCTTTTAAGACCTTCCAATTTCAAGCTATGAAGGAAAAGTGAAGACGCGTTTACTTTTCATATTTCATGACAGTTGGCTGAGACGGCCAAAACATGCACTCGTGGAAACTTTTTTCAAAATCCACTTTGGGCTTGTAAGATGTTGTAAAGTGACTTTCTGTCACAATGGAGTACATGCATCTCAACACCCAACTTCATGAACACCACATCAGAGTGAATGATGCGACTGAACCGCGTGCGCTGGAGCCACCAGTGAGCGGCCAGTAGCTCATTGAGGCCCCTTGTGTTGTATGCGCTTGGTTTCAAGCTTCTAAGACCTTCCAATTTCAAGTTATGAAGGAAAAGTGAAGACGCGTTTACTTTTCACATTTCATGACAGTTGGCTGAGACGGCCAAAACATGCACTCGTGGAAACTTTTTTCAAAATCCACTTTGGGCTTGTAAGATGTTGTAAAGTGACTTTCTGTCACAATGCAGTACATGCACCTCAACACCCAACTTCATGAACACCACATCAGAGTGAATGATGCGACTGAACCGCGTGCGCTGGAGCCACCAGTGAGCGGCCAGTAGCTCATTGAGGCCCCTTGTGTTGTATGCGCTTGGTTTCAAGCTTCTAAGACCTTCCAATTTCAAGCTATGAAGGAAAAGTGAAGACGCGTTTACTTTTCATATTTCATGACAGTTGGCTGAGACGGCCAAAACATGCACTCGTGGAAACTTTTTTCAAAATCCACTTTGGGCTTGTAAGATGTTGTAAAGTGACTTTCTGTCACAATGGAGTACATGCACCTCAACACCCAACTTCATGAACACCACATCAGAGTGAATGATGCGACTGAACCGCGTGCGCTGGAGCCACCAGTGAGCGGCCAGTAGCTCATTGAGGCCCCTTGTGTTGTATGCGCTTGGTTTCAAGCTTCTAAGACCTTCCAATTTCAAGTTATGAAGGAAAAGTGAAGACGCGTTTACTTTTCACATTTCATGACAGTTGGCTGAGACGGCCAAAACATGCACTCGTGGAAACTTTTTTCAAAATCCACTTTGGGCTTGTAAGATGTTGTAAAGTGACTTTCTGTCACAATGCAGTACATGCACCTCAACACCCAACTTCATGAACACCACATCAGAGTGAATGATGCGACTGAACCGCGTGCGCTGGAGCCACCAGTGAGCGGCCAGTAGCTCATTGAGGCCCCTTGTGTTGTATGCGCTTGGTTTCAAGCTTCTAAGACCTTCCAATTTCAAGCTATGAAGGAAAAGTGAAGACGCGTTTACTTTTCATATTTCATGACAGTTGGCTGAGACGGCCAAAACATGCACTCGTGGAAACTTTTTTCAAAATCCACTTTGGGCTTGTAAGATGTTGTAAAGTGACTTTCTGTCACAATGGAGTACATGCACCTCAACACCCAACTTCATGAACACCACATCAGAGTGAATGATGCGACTGAACCGCGTGCGCTGGAGCCACCAGTGAGCGGCCAGTAGCTCATTGAGGCCCCTTGTGTTGTATGCGCTTGGTTTCAAGCTTCTAAGACCTTCCAATTTCAAGTTATGAAGGAAAAGTGAAGACGCGTTTACTTTTCACATTTCATGACAGTTGGCTGAGACGGCCAAAACATGCACTCGTGGAAACTTTTTTCAAAATCCACTTTGGGCTTGTAAGATGTTGTAAAGTGACTTTCTGTCACAATGCAGTACATGCACCTCAACACCCAACTTCATGAACACCACATCAGAGTGAATGATGCGACTGAACCGCGTGCGCTGGAGCCACCAGTGAGCGGCCAGTAGCTCATTGAGGCCCCTTGTGTTGTATGCGCTTGGTTTCAAGCTTCTAAGACCTTCCAATTTCAAGTTATGAAGGAAAAGTGAAGACGCGTTTACTTTTCACATTTCATGACAGTTGGCTGAGACGGCCAAAACATGCACTCGTGGAAACTTTTTTCAAAATCCACTTTGGGCTTGTAAGATGTTGTAAAGTGACTTTCTGTCACAATGGAGTACATGCACCTCAACACCCAACTTCATGAACACCACATCAGAGTGAATGATGCGACTGAACCGCGTGCGCTGGAGCCACCAGTGAGCGGCCAGTAGCTCATTGAGGCCCCTTGTGTTGTATGCGCTTGGTTTCAAGCTTTTAAGACCTTCCAATTTCAAGCTATGAAGGAAAAGTGAAGACGCGTTTACTTTTCATATTTCATGACAGTTGGCTGAGACGGCCAAAACATGCACTCGTGGAAACTTTTTTCAAAATCCACTTTGGGCTTGTAAGATGTTGTAAAGTGACTTTCTGTCACAATGCAGTACATGCACCTCAACACCCAACTTCATGAACACCACATCAGAGTGAATGATGCGACTGAACCGCGTGCGCTGGAGCCACCAGTGAGCGGCCAGTAGCTCATTGAGGCCCCTTGTGTTGTATGCGCTTGGTTTCAAGCTTCTAAGACCTTCCAATTTCAAGCTATGAAGGAAAAGTGAAGACGCGTTTACTTTTCATATTTCATGACAGTTGGCTGAGACGGCCAAAACATGCACTCGTGGAAACTTTTTTCAAAATCCACTTTGGGCTTGTAAGATGTTGTAAAGTGACTTTCTGTCACAATGGAGTACATGCACCTCAACACCCAACTTCATGAACACCACATCAGAGTGAATGATGCGACTGAACCGCGTGCGCTGGAGCCACCAGTGAGCGGCCAGTAGCTCATTGAGGCCCCTTGTGTTGTATGCGCTTGGTTTCAAGCTTCTAAGACCTTCCAATTTCAAGTTATGAAGGAAAAGTGAAGACGCGTTTACTTTTCACATTTCATGACAGTTGGCTGAGACGGCCAAAACATGCACTCGTGGAAACTTTTTTCAAAATCCACTTTGGGCTTGTAAGATGTTGTAAAGTGACTTTCTGTCACAATGCAGTACATGCACCTCAACACCCAACTTCATGAACACCACATCAGAGTGAATGATGCGACTGAACCGCGTGCGCTGGAGCCACCAGTGAGCGGCCAGTAGCTCATTGAGGCCCCTTGTGTTGTATGCGCTTGGTTTCAAGCTTCTAAGACCTTCCAATTTCAAGTTATGAAGGAAAAGTGAAGACGCGTTTACTTTTCACATTTCATGACAGTTGGCTGAGACGGCCAAAACATGCACTCGTGGAAACTTTTTTCAAAATCCACTTTGGGCTTGTAAGATGTTGTAAAGTGACTTTCTGTCACAATGCAGTACATGCACCTCAACACCCAACTTCATGAACACCACATCAGAGTGAATGATGCGACTGAACCGCGTGCGCTGGAGCCACCAGTGAGCGGCCAGTAGCTCATTGAGGCCCCTTGTGTTGTATGCGCTTGGTTTCAAGCTTCTAAGACCTTCCAATTTCAAGTTATGAAGGAAAAGTGAAGACGCGTTTACTTTTCACATTTCATGACAGTTGGCTGAGACGGCCAAAACATGCACTCGTGGAAACTTTTTTCAAAATCCACTTTGGGCTTGTAAGATGTTGTAAAGTGACTTTCTGTCACAATGCAGTACATGCACCTCAACACCCAACTTCATGAACACCACATCAGAGTGAATGATGCGACTGAACCGCGTGCGCTGGAGCCACCAGTGAGCGGCCAGTAGCTCATTGAGGCCCCTTGTGTTGTATGCGCTTGGTTTCAAGCTTCTAAGACCTTCCAATTTCAAGCTATGAAGGAAAAGTGAAGACGCGTTTACTTTTCATATTTCATGACAGTTGGCTGAGACGGCCAAAACATGCACTCGTGGAAACTTTTTTCAAAATCCACTTTGGGCTTGTAAGATGTTGTAAAGTGACTTTCTGTCACAATGGAGTACATGCACCTCAACACCCAACTTCATGAACACCACATCAGAGTGAATGATGCGACTGAACCGCGTGCGCTGGAGCCACCAGTGAGCGGCCAGTAGCTCATTGAGGCCCCTTGTGTTGTATGCGCTTGGTTTCAAGCTTCTAAGACCTTCCAATTTCAAGTTATGAAGGAAAAGTGAAGACGCGTTTACTTTTCACATTTCATGACAGTTGGCTGAGACGGCCAAAACATGCACTCGTGGAAACTTTTTTCAAAATCCACTTTGGGCTTGTAAGATGTTGTAAAGTGACTTTCTGTCACAATGCAGTACATGCACCTCAACACCCAACTTCATGAACACCACATCAGAGTGAATGATGCGACTGAACCGCGTGCGCTGGAGCCACCAGTGAGCGGCCAGTAGCTCATTGAGGCCCCTTGTGTTGTATGCGCTTGGTTTCAAGCTTCTAAGACCTTCCAATTTCAAGTTATGAAGGAAAAGTGAAGACGCGTTTACTTTTCACATTTCATGACAGTTGGCTGAGACGGCCAAAACATGCACTCGTGGAAACTTTTTTCAAAATCCACTTTGGGCTTGTAAGATGTTGTAAAGTGACTTTCTGTCACAATGCAGTACATGCACCTCAACACCCAACTTCATGAACACCACATCAGAGTGAATGATGCGACTGAACCGCGTGCGCTGGAGCCACCAGTGAGCGGCCAGTAGCTCATTGAGGCCCCTTGTGTTGTATGCGCTTGGTTTCAAGCTTCTAAGACCTTCCAATTTCAAGCTATGAAGGAAAAGTGAAGACGCGTTTACTTTTCATATTTCATGACAGTTGGCTGAGACGGCCAAAACATGCACTCGTGGAAACTTTTTTCAAAATCCACTTTGGGCTTGTAAGATGTTGTAAAGTGACTTTCTGTCACAATGGAGTACATGCACCTCAACACCCAACTTCATGAACACCACATCAGAGTGAATGATGCGACTGAACCGCGTGCGCTGGAGCCACCAGTGAGCGGCCAGTAGCTCATTGAGGCCCCTTGTGTTGTATGCGCTTGGTTTCAAGCTTTTAAGACCTTCCAATTTCAAGCTATGAAGGAAAAGTGAAGACGCGTTTACTTTTCATATTTCATGACAGTTGGCTGAGACGGCCAAAACATGCACTCGTGGAAACTTTTTTCAAAATCCACTTTGGGCTTGTAAGATGTTGTAAAGTGACTTTCTGTCACAATGGAGTACATGCATCTCAACACCCAACTTCATGAACACCACATCAGAGTGAATGATGCGACTGAACCGCGTGCGCTGGAGCCACCAGTGAGCGGCCAGTAGCTCATTGAGGCCCCTTGTGTTGTATGCGCTTGGTTTCAAGCTTCTAAGACCTTCCAATTTCAAGTTATGAAGGAAAAGTGAAGACGCGTTTACTTTTCACATTTCATGACAGTTGGCTGAGACGGCCAAAACATGCACTCGTGGAAACTTTTTTCAAAATCCACTTTGGGCTTGTAAGATGTTGTAAAGTGACTTTCTGTCACAATGCAGTACATGCACCTCAACACCCAACTTCATGAACACCACATCAGAGTGAATGATGCGACTGAACCGCGTGCGCTGGAGCCACCAGTGAGCGGCCAGTAGCTCATTGAGGCCCCTTGTGTTGTATGCGCTTGGTTTCAAGCTTCTAAGACCTTCCAATTTCAAGTTATGAAGGAAAAGTGAAGACGCGTTTACTTTTCACATTTCATGACAGTTGGCTGAGACGGCCAAAACATGCACTCGTGGAAACTTTTTTCAAAATCCACTTTGGGCTTGTAAGATGTTGTAAAGTGACTTTCTGTCACAATGCAGTACATGCACCTCAACACCCAACTTCATGAACACCACATCAGAGTGAATGATGCGACTGAACCGCGTGCGCTGGAGCCACCAGTGAGCGGCCAGTAGCTCATTGAGGCCCCTTGTGTTGTATGCGCTTGGTTTCAAGCTTCTAAGACCTTCCAATTTCAAGCTATGAAGGAAAAGTGAAGACGCGTTTACTTTTCATATTTCATGACAGTTGGCTGAGACGGCCAAAACATGCACTCGTGGAAACTTTTTTCAAAATCCACTTTGGGCTTGTAAGATGTTGTAAAGTGACTTTCTGTCACAATGGAGTACATGCACCTCAACACCCAACTTCATGAACACCACATCAGAGTGAATGATGCGACTGAACCGCGTGCGCTGGAGCCACCAGTGAGCGGCCAGTAGCTCATTGAGGCCCCTTGTGTTGTATGCGCTTGGTTTCAAGCTTCTAAGACCTTCCAATTTCAAGTTATGAAGGAAAAGTGAAGACGCGTTTACTTTTCACATTTCATGACAGTTGGCTGAGACGGCCAAAACATGCACTCGTGGAAACTTTTTTCAAAATCCACTTTGGGCTTGTAAGATGTTGTAAAGTGACTTTCTGTCACAATGCAGTACATGCACCTCAACACCCAACTTCATGAACACCACATCAGAGTGAATGATGCGACTGAACCGCGTGCGCTGGAGCCACCAGTGAGCGGCCAGTAGCTCATTGAGGCCCCTTGTGTTGTATGCGCTTGGTTTCAAGCTTCTAAGACCTTCCAATTTCAAGCTATGAAGGAAAAGTGAAGACGCGTTTACTTTTCATATTTCATGACAGTTGGCTGAGACGGCCAAAACATGCACTCGTGGAAACTTTTTTCAAAATCCACTTTGGGCTTGTAAGATGTTGTAAAGTGACTTTCTGTCACAATGGAGTACATGCACCTCAACACCCAACTTCATGAACACCACATCAGAGTGAATGATGCGACTGAACCGCGTGCGCTGGAGCCACCAGTGAGCGGCCAGTAGCTCATTGAGGCCCCTTGTGTTGTATGCGCTTGGTTTCAAGCTTCTAAGACCTTCCAATTTCAAGTTATGAAGGAAAAGTGAAGACGCGTTTACTTTTCACATTTCATGACAGTTGGCTGAGACGGCCAAAACATGCACTCGTGGAAACTTTTTTCAAAATCCACTTTGGGCTTGTAAGATGTTGTAAAGTGACTTTCTGTCACAATGCAGTACATGCACCTCAACACCCAACTTCATGAACACCACATCAGAGTGAATGATGCGACTGAACCGCGTGCGCTGGAGCCACCAGTGAGCGGCCAGTAGCTCATTGAGGCCCCTTGTGTTGTATGCGCTTGGTTTCAAGCTTCTAAGACCTTCCAATTTCAAGTTATGAAGGAAAAGTGAAGACGCGTTTACTTTTCACATTTCATGACAGTTGGCTGAGACGGCCAAAACATGCACTCGTGGAAACTTTTTTCAAAATCCACTTTGGGCTTGTAAGATGTTGTAAAGTGACTTTCTGTCACAATGGAGTACATGCACCTCAACACCCAACTTCATGAACACCACATCAGAGTGAATGATGCGACTGAACCGCGTGCGCTGGAGCCACCAGTGAGCGGCCAGTAGCTCATTGAGGCCCCTTGTGTTGTATGCGCTTGGTTTCAAGCTTTTAAGACCTTCCAATTTCAAGCTATGAAGGAAAAGTGAAGACGCGTTTACTTTTCATATTTCATGACAGTTGGCTGAGACGGCCAAAACATGCACTCGTGGAAACTTTTTTCAAAATCCACTTTGGGCTTGTAAGATGTTGTAAAGTGACTTTCTGTCACAATGCAGTACATGCACCTCAACACCCAACTTCATGAACACCACATCAGAGTGAATGATGCGACTGAACCGCGTGCGCTGGAGCCACCAGTGAGCGGCCAGTAGCTCATTGAGGCCCCTTGTGTTGTATGCGCTTGGTTTCAAGCTTCTAAGACCTTCCAATTTCAAGTTATGAAGGAAAAGTGAAGACGCGTTTACTTTTCACATTTCATGACAGTTGGCTGAGACGGCCAAAACATGCACTCGTGGAAACTTTTTTCAAAATCCACTTTGGGCTTGTAAGATGTTGTAAAGTGACTTTCTGTCACAATGGAGTACATGCACCTCAACACCCAACTTCATGAACACCACATCAGAGTGAATGATGCGACTGAACCGCGTGCGCTGGAGCCACCAGTGAGCGGCCAGTAGCTCATTGAGGTCCCTTGTGTTGTATGCGCTTGGTTTCAAGCTTCTAAGACCTTCCAATTTCAAGTTATGAAGGAAAAGTGAAGACGCGTTTACTTTTCACATTTCATGACAGTTGGCTGAGACGGCCAAAACATGCACTCGTGGAAACTTTTTTCAAAATCCACTTTGGGCTTGTAAGATGTTGTAAAGTGACTTTCTGTCACAATGCAGTACATGCACCTCAACACCCAACTTCATGAACACCACATCAGAGTGAATGATGCGACTGAACCGCGTGCGCTGGAGCCACCAGTGAGCGGCCAGTAGCTCATTGAGGCCCCTTGTGTTGTATGCGCTTGGTTTCAAGCTTCTAAGACCTTCCAATTTCAAGTTATGAAGGAAAAGTGAAGACGCGTTTACTTTTCACATTTCATGACAGTTGGCTGAGACGGCCAAAACATGCACTCGTGGAAACTTTTTTCAAAATCCACTTTGGGCTTGTAAGATGTTGTAAAGTGACTTTCTGTCACAATGGAGTACATGCACCTCAACACCCAACTTCATGAACACCACATCAGAGTGAATGATGCGACTGAACCGCGTGCGCTGGAGCCACCAGTGAGCGGCCAGTAGCTCATTGAGGCCCCTTGTGTTGTATGCGCTTGGTTTCAAGCTTTTAAGACCTTCCAATTTCAAGCTATGAAGGAAAAGTGAAGACGCGTTTACTTTTCACATTTCATGACAGTTGGCTGAGACGGCCAAAACATGCACTCGTGGAAACTTTTTTCAAAATCCACTTTGGGCTTGTAAGATGTTGTAAAGTGACTTTCTGTCACAATGGAGTACATGCACCTCAACACCCAACTTCATGAACACCACATCAGAGTGAATGATGCGACTGAACCGCGTGCGCTGGAGCCACCAGTGAGCGGCCAGTAGCTCATTGAGGCCCCTTGTGTTGTATGCGCTTGGTTTCAAGCTTTTAAGACCTTCCAATTTCAAGCTATGAAGGAAAAGTGAAGACGCGTTTACTTTTCATATTTCATGACAGTTGGCTGAGACGGCCAAAACATGCACTCGTGGAAACTTTTTTCAAAATCCACTTTGGGCTTGTAAGATGTTGTAAAGTGACTTTCTGTCACAATGCAGTACATGCACCTCAACACCCAACTTCATGAACACCACATCAGAGTGAATGATGCGACTGAACCGCGTGCGCTGGAGCCACCAGTGAGCGGCCAGTAGCTCATTGAGGCCCCTTGTGTTGTATGCGCTTGGTTTCAAGCTTCTAAGACCTTCCAATTTCAAGCTATGAAGGAAAAGTGAAGACGCGTTTACTTTTCATATTTCATGACAGTTGGCTGAGACGGCCAAAACATGCACTCGTGGAAACTTTTTTCAAAATCCACTTTGGGCTTGTAAGATGTTGTAAAGTGACTTTCTGTCACAATGGAGTACATGCACCTCAACACCCAACTTCATGAACACCACATCAGAGTGAATGATGCGACTGAACCGCGTGCGCTGGAGCCACCAGTGAGCGGCCAGTAGCTCATTGAGGCCCCTTGTGTTGTATGCGCTTGGTTTCAAGCTTCTAAGACCTTCCAATTTCAAGTTATGAAGGAAAAGTGAAGACGCGTTTACTTTTCACATTTCATGACAGTTGGCTGAGACGGCCAAAACATGCACTCGTGGAAACTTTTTTCAAAATCCACTTTGGGCTTGTAAGATGTTGTAAAGTGACTTTCTGTCACAATGCAGTACATGCACCTCAACACCCAACTTCATGAACACCACATCAGAGTGAATGATGCGACTGAACCGCGTGCGCTGGAGCCACCAGTGAGCGGCCAGTAGCTCATTGAGGCCCCTTGTGTTGTATGCGCTTGGTTTCAAGCTTCTAAGACCTTCCAATTTCAAGCTATGAAGGAAAAGTGAAGACGCGTTTACTTTTCATATTTCATGACAGTTGGCTGAGACGGCCAAAACATGCACTCGTGGAAACTTTTTTCAAAATCCACTTTGGGCTTGTAAGATGTTGTAAAGTGACTTTCTGTCACAATGGAGTACATGCACCTCAACACCCAACTTCATGAACACCACATCAGAGTGAATGATGCGACTGAACCGCGTGCGCTGGAGCCACCAGTGAGCGGCCAGTAGCTCATTGAGGCCCCTTGTGTTGTATGCGCTTGGTTTCAAGCTTCTAAGACTTTCCAATTTCAAGTTATGAAGGAAAAGTGAAGACGCGTTTACTTTTCACATTTCATGACAGTTGGCTGAGACGGCCAAAACATGCACTCGTGGAAACTTTTTTCAAAATCCACTTTGGGCTTGTAAGATGTTGTAAAGTGACTTTCTGTCACAATGGAGTACATGCATCTCAACACCCAACTTCATGAACACCACATCAGAGTGAATGATGCGACTGAACCGCGTGCGCTGGAGCCACCAGTGAGCGGCCAGTAGCTCATTGAGGCCCCTTGTGTTGTATGCGCTTGGTTTCAAGCTTCTAAGACCTTCCAATTTCAAGTTATGAAGGAAAAGTGAAGACGCGTTTACTTTTCACATTTCATGACAGTTGGCTGAGACGGCCAAAACATGAACTCGTGGAAACTTTTTTCAAAATCCACTTTGGGCTTGTAAGATGTTGTAAAGTGACTTTCTGTCACAATGGAGTACATGCACCTCAACACCCAACTTCATGAACACCACATCAGAGTGAATGATGCGACTGAACCGCGTGCGCTGGAGCCACCAGTGAGCGGCCAGTAGCTCATTGAGGCCCCTTGTGTTGTATGCGCTTGGTTTCAAGCTTCTAAGACCTTCCAATTTCAAGTTATGAAGGAAAAGTGAAGACGCGTTTACTTTTCACATTTCATGACAGTTGGCTGAGACGGCCAAAACATGCACTCGTGGAAACTTTTTTCAAAATCCACTTTGGGCTTGTAAGATGTTGTAAAGTGACTTTCTGTCACAATGCAGTACATGCACCTCAACACCCAACTTCATGAACACCACATCAGAGTGAATGATGCGACTGAACCGCGTGCGCTGGAGCCACCAGTGAGCGGCCAGTAGCTCATTGAGGCCCCTTGTGTTGTATGCGCTTGGTTTCAAGCTTCTAAGACCTTCCAATTTCAAGTTATGAAGGAAAAGTGAAGACGCGTTTACTTTTCACATTTCATGACAGTTGGCTGAGACGGCCAAAACATGCACTCGTGGAAACTTTTTTCAAAATCCACTTTGGGCTTGTAAGATGTTGTAAAGTGACTTTCTGTCACAATGGAGTACATGCACCTCAACACCCAACTTCATGAACACCACATCAGAGTGAATGATGCGACTGAACCGCGTGCGCTGGAGCCACCAGTGAGCGGCCAGTAGCTCATTGAGGCCCCTTGTGTTGTATGCGCTTGGTTTCAAGCTTTTAAGACCTTCCAATTTCAAGCTATGAAGGAAAAGTGAAGACGCGTTTACTTTTCATATTTCATGACAGTTGGCTGAGACGGCCAAAACATGCACTCGTGGAAACTTTTTTCAAAATCCACTTTGGGCTTGTAAGATGTTGTAAAGTGACTTTCTGTCACAATGGAGTACATGCATCTCAACACCCAACTTCATGAACACCACATCAGAGTGAATGATGCGACTGAACCGCGTGCGCTGGAGCCACCAGTGAGCGGCCAGTAGCTCATTGAGGCCCCTTGTGTTGTATGCGCTTGGTTTCAAGCTTCTAAGACCTTCCAATTTCAAGTTATGAAGGAAAAGTGAAGACGCGTTTACTTTTCACATTTCATGACAGTTGGCTGAGACGGCCAAAACATGCACTCGTGGAAACTTTTTTCAAAATCCACTTTGGGCTTGTAAGATGTTGTAAAGTGACTTTCTGTCACAATGCAGTACATGCACCTCAACACCCAACTTCATGAACACCACATCAGAGTGAATGATGCGACTGAACCGCGTGCGCTGGAGCCACCAGTGAGCGGCCAGTAGCTCATTGAGGCCCCTTGTGTTGTATGCGCTTGGTTTCAAGCTTCTAAGACCTTCCAATTTCAAGCTATGAAGGAAAAGTGAAGACGCGTTTACTTTTCATATTTCATGACAGTTGGCTGAGACGGCCAAAACATGCACTCGTGGAAACTTTTTTCAAAATCCACTTTGGGCTTGTAAGATGTTGTAAAGTGACTTTCTGTCACAATGGAGTACATGCACCTCAACACCCAACTTCATGAACACCACATCAGAGTGAATGATGCGACTGAACCGCGTGCGCTGGAGCCACCAGTGAGCGGCCAGTAGCTCATTGAGGCCCCTTGTGTTGTATGCGCTTGGTTTCAAGCTTCTAAGACCTTCCAATTTCAAGTTATGAAGGAAAAGTGAAGACGCGTTTACTTTTCACATTTCATGACAGTTGGCTGAGACGGCCAAAACATGCACTCGTGGAAACTTTTTTCAAAATCCACTTTGGGCTTGTAAGATGTTGTAAAGTGACTTTCTGTCACAATGCAGTACATGCACCTCAACACCCAACTTCATGAACACCACATCAGAGTGAATGATGCGACTGAACCGCGTGCGCTGGAGCCACCAGTGAGCGGCCAGTAGCTCATTGAGGCCCCTTGTGTTGTATGCGCTTGGTTTCAAGCTTCTAAGACCTTCCAATTTCAAGCTATGAAGGAAAAGTGAAGACGCGTTTACTTTTCATATTTCATGACAGTTGGCTGAGACGGCCAAAACATGCACTCGTGGAAACTTTTTTCAAAATCCACTTTGGGCTTGTAAGATGTTGTAAAGTGACTTTCTGTCACAATGGAGTACATGCACCTCAACACCCAACTTCATGAACACCACATCAGAGTGAATGATGCGACTGAACCGCGTGCGCTGGAGCCACCAGTGAGCGGCCAGTAGCTCATTGAGGCCCCTTGTGTTGTATGCGCTTGGTTTCAAGCTTCTAAGACCTTCCAATTTCAAGTTATGAAGGAAAAGTGAAGACGCGTTTACTTTTCACATTTCATGACAGTTGGCTGAGACGGCCAAAACATGCACTCGTGGAAACTTTTTTCAAAATCCACTTTGGGCTTGTAAGATGTTGTAAAGTGACTTTCTGTCACAATGCAGTACATGCACCTCAACACCCAACTTCATGAACACCACATCAGAGTGAATGATGCGACTGAACCGCGTGCGCTGGAGCCACCAGTGAGCGGCCAGTAGCTCATTGAGGCCCCTTGTGTTGTATGCGCTTGGTTTCAAGCTTCTAAGACCTTCCAATTTCAAGTTATGAAGGAAAAGTGAAGACGCGTTTACTTTTCACATTTCATGACAGTTGGCTGAGACGGCCAAAACATGCACTCGTGGAAACTTTTTTCAAAATCCACTTTGGGCTTGTAAGATGTTGTAAAGTGACTTTCTGTCACAATGGAGTACATGCACCTCAACACCCAACTTCATGAACACCACATCAGAGTGAATGATGCGACTGAACCGCGTGCGCTGGAGCCACCAGTGAGCGGCCAGTAGCTCATT
Source organism: Sardina pilchardus (assembly GCF_963854185.1). Taxonomy (NCBI): domain Eukaryota; kingdom Metazoa; phylum Chordata; class Actinopteri; order Clupeiformes; family Clupeidae; genus Sardina; species Sardina pilchardus. The sequence continues at coordinate 80,054 of NW_026910927.1, forward strand.
GAGGCCCCTTGTGTTGTATGCGCTTGGTTTCAAGCTTTTAAGACCTTCCAATTTCAAGCTATGAAGGAAAAGTGAAGACGCGTTTACTTTTCATATTTCATGACAGTTGGCTGAGACGGCCAAAACATGCACTCGTGGAAACTTTTTTCAAAATCCACTTTGGGCTTGTAAGATGTTGTAAAGTGACTTTCTGTCACAATGCAGTACATGCACCTCAACACCCAACTTCATGAACACCACATCAGAGTGAATGATGCGACTGAACCGCGTGCGCTGGAGCCACCAGTGAGCGGCCAGTAGCTCATTGAGGCCCCTTGTGTTGTATGCGCTTGGTTTCAAGCTTCTAAGACCTTCCAATTTCAAGCTATGAAGGAAAAGTGAAGACGCGTTTACTTTTCATATTTCATGACAGTTGGCTGAGACGGCCAAAACATGCACTCGTGGAAACTTTTTTCAAAATCCACTTTGGGCTTGTAAGATGTTGTAAAGTGACTTTCTGTCACAATGGAGTACATGCACCTCAACACCCAACTTCATGAACACCACATCAGAGTGAATGATGCGACTGAACCGCGTGCGCTGGAGCCACCAGTGAGCGGCCAGTAGCTCATTGAGGCCCCTTGTGTTGTATGCGCTTGGTTTCAAGCTTCTAAGACCTTCCAATTTCAAGTTATGAAGGAAAAGTGAAGACGCGTTTACTTTTCACATTTCATGACAGTTGGCTGAGACGGCCAAAACATGCACTCGTGGAAACTTTTTTCAAAATCCACTTTGGGCTTGTGAGATGTTGTAAAGTGACTTTCTGTCACAATGCAGTACATGCACCTCAACACCCAACTTCATGAACACCACATCAGAGTGAATGATGCGACTGAACCGCGTGCGCTGGAGCCACCAGTGAGCGGCCAGTAGCTCATTGAGGCCCCTTGTGTTGTATGCGCTTGGTTTCAAGCTTCTAAGACCTTCCAATTTCAAGTTATGAAGGAAAAGTGAAGACGCGTTTACTTTTCACATTTCATGACAGTTGGCTGAGACGGCCAAAACATGCACTCGTGGAAACTTTTTTCAAAATCCACTTTGGGCTTGTAAGATGTTGTAAAGTGACTTTCTGTCACAATGCAGTACATGCACCTCAACACCCAACTTCATGAACACCACATCAGAGTGAATGATGCGACTGAACCGCGTGCGCTGGAGCCACCAGTGAGCGGCCAGTAGCTCATTGAGGCCCCTTGTGTTGTATGCGCTTGGTTTCAAGCTTCTAAGACCTTCCAATTTCAAGTTATGAAGGAAAAGTGAAGACGCGTTTACTTTTCACATTTCATGACAGTTGGCTGAGACGGCCAAAACATGCACTCGTGGAAACTTTTTTCAAAATCCACTTTGGGCTTGTAAGATGTTGTAAAGTGACTTTCTGTCACAATGCAGTACATGCACCTCAACACCCAACTTCATGAACACCACATCAGAGTGAATGATGCGACTGAACCGCGTGCGCTGGAGCCACCAGTGAGCGGCCAGTAGCTCATTGAGGCCCCTTGTGTTGTATGCGCTTGGTTTCAAGCTTCTAAGACCTTCCAATTTCAAGCTATGAAGGAAAAGTGAAGACGCGTTTACTTTTCATATTTCATGACAGTTGGCTGAGACGGCCAAAACATGCACTCGTGGAAACTTTTTTCAAAATCCACTTTGGGCTTGTAAGATGTTGTAAAGTGACTTTCTGTCACAATGGAGTACATGCACCTCAACACCCAACTTCATGAACACCACATCAGAGTGAATGATGCGACTGAACCGCGTGCGCTGGAGCCACCAGTGAGCGGCCAGTAGCTCATTGAGGCCCCTTGTGTTGTATGCGCTTGGTTTCAAGCTTCTAAGACCTTCCAATTTCAAGTTATGAAGGAAAAGTGAAGACGCGTTTACTTTTCACATTTCATGACAGTTGGCTGAGACGGCCAAAACATGCACTCGTGGAAACTTTTTTCAAAATCCACTTTGGGCTTGTAAGATGTTGTAAAGTGACTTTCTGTCACAATGCAGTACATGCACCTCAACACCCAACTTCATGAACACCACATCAGAGTGAATGATGCGACTGAACCGCGTGCGCTGGAGCCACCAGTGAGCGGCCAGTAGCTCATTGAGGCCCCTTGTGTTGTATGCGCTTGGTTTCAAGCTTCTAAGACCTTCCAATTTCAAGTTATGAAGGAAAAGTGAAGACGCGTTTACTTTTCACATTTCATGACAGTTGGCTGAGACGGCCAAAACATGCACTCGTGGAAACTTTTTTCAAAATCCACTTTGGGCTTGTAAGATGTTGTAAAGTGACTTTCTGTCACAATGCAGTACATGCACCTCAACACCCAACTTCATGAACACCACATCAGAGTGAATGATGCGACTGAACCGCGTGCGCTGGAGCCACCAGTGAGCGGCCAGTAGCTCATTGAGGCCCCTTGTGTTGTATGCGCTTGGTTTCAAGCTTCTAAGACCTTCCAATTTCAAGCTATGAAGGAAAAGTGAAGACGCGTTTACTTTTCATATTTCATGACAGTTGGCTGAGACGGCCAAAACATGCACTCGTGGAAACTTTTTTCAAAATCCACTTTGGGCTTGTAAGATGTTGTAAAGTGACTTTCTGTCACAATGGAGTACATGCACCTCAACACCCAACTTCATGAACACCACATCAGAGTGAATGATGCGACTGAACCGCGTGCGCTGGAGCCACCAGTGAGCGGCCAGTAGCTCATTGAGGCCCCTTGTGTTGTATGCGCTTGGTTTCAAGCTTTTAAGACCTTCCAATTTCAAGCTATGAAGGAAAAGTGAAGACGCGTTTACTTTTCATATTTCATGACAGTTGGCTGAGACGGCCAAAACATGCACTCGTGGAAACTTTTTTCAAAATCCACTTTGGGCTTGTAAGATGTTGTAAAGTGACTTTCTGTCACAATGGAGTACATGCATCTCAACACCCAACTTCATGAACACCACATCAGAGTGAATGATGCGACTGAACCGCGTGCGCTGGAGCCACCAGTGAGCGGCCAGTAGCTCATTGAGGCCCCTTGTGTTGTATGCGCTTGGTTTCAAGCTTCTAAGACCTTCCAATTTCAAGTTATGAAGGAAAAGTGAAGACGCGTTTACTTTTCACATTTCATGACAGTTGGCTGAGACGGCCAAAACATGCACTCGTGGAAACTTTTTTCAAAATCCACTTTGGGCTTGTAAGATGTTGTAAAGTGACTTTCTGTCACAATGCAGTACATGCACCTCAACACCCAACTTCATGAACACCACATCAGAGTGAATGATGCGACTGAACCGCGTGCGCTGGAGCCACCAGTGAGCGGCCAGTAGCTCATTGAGGCCCCTTGTGTTGTATGCGCTTGGTTTCAAGCTTCTAAGACCTTCCAATTTCAAGCTATGAAGGAAAAGTGAAGACGCGTTTACTTTTCATATTTCATGACAGTTGGCTGAGACGGCCAAAACATGCACTCGTGGAAACTTTTTTCAAAATCCACTTTGGGCTTGTAAGATGTTGTAAAGTGACTTTCTGTCACAATGGAGTACATGCACCTCAACACCCAACTTCATGAACACCACATCAGAGTGAATGATGCGACTGAACCGCGTGCGCTGGAGCCACCAGTGAGCGGCCAGTAGCTCATTGAGGCCCCTTGTGTTGTATGCGCTTGGTTTCAAGCTTCTAAGACCTTCCAATTTCAAGTTATGAAGGAAAAGTGAAGACGCGTTTACTTTTCACATTTCATGACAGTTGGCTGAGACGGCCAAAACATGCACTCGTGGAAACTTTTTTCAAAATCCACTTTGGGCTTGTAAGATGTTGTAAAGTGACTTTCTGTCACAATGCAGTACATGCACCTCAACACCCAACTTCATGAACACCACATCAGAGTGAATGATGCGACTGAACCGCGTGCGCTGGAGCCACCAGTGAGCGGCCAGTAGCTCATTGAGGCCCCTTGTGTTGTATGCGCTTGGTTTCAAGCTTCTAAGACCTTCCAATTTCAAGTTATGAAGGAAAAGTGAAGACGCGTTTACTTTTCACATTTCATGACAGTTGGCTGAGACGGCCAAAACATGCACTCGTGGAAACTTTTTTCAAAATCCACTTTGGGCTTGTAAGATGTTGTAAAGTGACTTTCTGTCACAATGGAGTACATGCACCTCAACACCCAACTTCATGAACACCACATCAGAGTGAATGATGCGACTGAACCGCGTGCGCTGGAGCCACCAGTGAGCGGCCAGTAGCTCATTGAGGCCCCTTGTGTTGTATGCGCTTGGTTTCAAGCTTTTAAGACCTTCCAATTTCAAGCTATGAAGGAAAAGTGAAGACGCGTTTACTTTTCATATTTCATGACAGTTGGCTGAGACGGCCAAAACATGCACTCGTGGAAACTTTTTTCAAAATCCACTTTGGGCTTGTAAGATGTTGTAAAGTGACTTTCTGTCACAATGCAGTACATGCACCTCAACACCCAACTTCATGAACACCACATCAGAGTGAATGATGCGACTGAACCGCGTGCGCTGGAGCCACCAGTGAGCGGCCAGTAGCTCATTGAGGCCCCTTGTGTTGTATGCGCTTGGTTTCAAGCTTCTAAGACCTTCCAATTTCAAGTTATGAAGGAAAAGTGAAGACGCGTTTACTTTTCACATTTCATGACAGTTGGCTGAGACGGCCAAAACATGCACTCGTGGAAACTTTTTTCAAAATCCACTTTGGGCTTGTAAGATGTTGTAAAGTGACTTTCTGTCACAATGGAGTACATGCACCTCAACACCCAACTTCATGAACACCACATCAGAGTGAATGATGCGACTGAACCGCGTGCGCTGGAGCCACCAGTGAGCGGCCAGTAGCTCATTGAGGTCCCTTGTGTTGTATGCGCTTGGTTTCAAGCTTCTAAGACCTTCCAATTTCAAGTTATGAAGGAAAAGTGAAGACGCGTTTACTTTTCACATTTCATGACAGTTGGCTGAGACGGCCAAAACATGCACTCGTGGAAACTTTTTTCAAAATCCACTTTGGGCTTGTAAGATGTTGTAAAGTGACTTTCTGTCACAATGCAGTACATGCACCTCAACACCCAACTTCATGAACACCACATCAGAGTGAATGATGCGACTGAACCGCGTGCGCTGGAGCCACCAGTGAGCGGCCAGTAGCTCATTGAGGCCCCTTGTGTTGTATGCGCTTGGTTTCAAGCTTCTAAGACCTTCCAATTTCAAGTTATGAAGGAAAAGTGAAGACGCGTTTACTTTTCACATTTCATGACAGTTGGCTGAGACGGCCAAAACATGCACTCGTGGAAACTTTTTTCAAAATCCACTTTGGGCTTGTAAGATGTTGTAAAGTGACTTTCTGTCACAATGGAGTACATGCACCTCAACACCCAACTTCATGAACACCACATCAGAGTGAATGATGCGACTGAACCGCGTGCGCTGGAGCCACCAGTGAGCGGCCAGTAGCTCATTGAGGCCCCTTGTGTTGTATGCGCTTGGTTTCAAGCTTTTAAGACCTTCCAATTTCAAGCTATGAAGGAAAAGTGAAGACGCGTTTACTTTTCACATTTCATGACAGTTGGCTGAGACGGCCAAAACATGCACTCGTGGAAACTTTTTTCAAAATCCACTTTGGGCTTGTAAGATGTTGTAAAGTGACTTTCTGTCACAATGGAGTACATGCACCTCAACACCCAACTTCATGAACACCACATCAGAGTGAATGATGCGACTGAACCGCGTGCGCTGGAGCCACCAGTGAGCGGCCAGTAGCTCATTGAGGCCCCTTGTGTTGTATGCGCTTGGTTTCAAGCTTTTAAGACCTTCCAATTTCAAGCTATGAAGGAAAAGTGAAGACGCGTTTACTTTTCATATTTCATGACAGTTGGCTGAGACGGCCAAAACATGCACTCGTGGAAACTTTTTTCAAAATCCACTTTGGGCTTGTAAGATGTTGTAAAGTGACTTTCTGTCACAATGCAGTACATGCACCTCAACACCCAACTTCATGAACACCACATCAGAGTGAATGATGCGACTGAACCGCGTGCGCTGGAGCCACCAGTGAGCGGCCAGTAGCTCATTGAGGCCCCTTGTGTTGTATGCGCTTGGTTTCAAGCTTCTAAGACCTTCCAATTTCAAGCTATGAAGGAAAAGTGAAGACGCGTTTACTTTTCATATTTCATGACAGTTGGCTGAGACGGCCAAAACATGCACTCGTGGAAACTTTTTTCAAAATCCACTTTGGGCTTGTAAGATGTTGTAAAGTGACTTTCTGTCACAATGGAGTACATGCACCTCAACACCCAACTTCATGAACACCACATCAGAGTGAATGATGCGACTGAACCGCGTGCGCTGGAGCCACCAGTGAGCGGCCAGTAGCTCATTGAGGCCCCTTGTGTTGTATGCGCTTGGTTTCAAGCTTCTAAGACCTTCCAATTTCAAGTTATGAAGGAAAAGTGAAGACGCGTTTACTTTTCACATTTCATGACAGTTGGCTGAGACGGCCAAAACATGCACTCGTGGAAACTTTTTTCAAAATCCACTTTGGGCTTGTAAGATGTTGTAAAGTGACTTTCTGTCACAATGCAGTACATGCACCTCAACACCCAACTTCATGAACACCACATCAGAGTGAATGATGCGACTGAACCGCGTGCGCTGGAGCCACCAGTGAGCGGCCAGTAGCTCATTGAGGCCCCTTGTGTTGTATGCGCTTGGTTTCAAGCTTCTAAGACCTTCCAATTTCAAGCTATGAAGGAAAAGTGAAGACGCGTTTACTTTTCATATTTCATGACAGTTGGCTGAGACGGCCAAAACATGCACTCGTGGAAACTTTTTTCAAAATCCACTTTGGGCTTGTAAGATGTTGTAAAGTGACTTTCTGTCACAATGGAGTACATGCACCTCAACACCCAACTTCATGAACACCACATCAGAGTGAATGATGCGACTGAACCGCGTGCGCTGGAGCCACCAGTGAGCGGCCAGTAGCTCATTGAGGCCCCTTGTGTTGTATGCGCTTGGTTTCAAGCTTCTAAGACCTTCCAATTTCAAGTTATGAAGGAAAAGTGAAGACGCGTTTACTTTTCACATTTCATGACAGTTGGCTGAGACGGCCAAAACATGCACTCGTGGAAACTTTTTTCAAAATCCACTTTGGGCTTGTAAGATGTTGTAAAGTGACTTTCTGTCACAATGCAGTACATGCACCTCAACACCCAACTTCATGAACACCACATCAGAGTGAATGATGCGACTGAACCGCGTGCGCTGGAGCCACCAGTGAGCGGCCAGTAGCTCATTGAGGCCCCTTGTGTTGTATGCGCTTGGTTTCAAGCTTCTAAGACCTTCCAATTTCAAGCTATGAAGGAAAAGTGAAGACGCGTTTACTTTTCATATTTCATGACAGTTGGCTGAGACGGCCAAAACATGCACTCGTGGAAACTTTTTTCAAAATCCACTTTGGGCTTGTAAGATGTTGTAAAGTGACTTTCTGTCACAATGGAGTACATGCACCTCAACACCCAACTTCATGAACACCACATCAGAGTGAATGATGCGACTGAACCGCGTGCGCTGGAGCCACCAGTGAGCGGCCAGTAGCTCATTGAGGCCCCTTGTGTTGTATGCGCTTGGTTTCAAGCTTCTAAGACCTTCCAATTTCAAGTTATGAAGGAAAAGTGAAGACGCGTTTACTTTTCACATTTCATGACAGTTGGCTGAGACGGCCAAAACATGCACTCGTGGAAACTTTTTTCAAAATCCACTTTGGGCTTGTAAGATGTTGTAAAGTGACTTTCTGTCACAATGCAGTACATGCACCTCAACACCCAACTTCATGAACACCACATCAGAGTGAATGATGCGACTGAACCGCGTGCGCTGGAGCCACCAGTGAGCGGCCAGTAGCTCATTGAGGCCCCTTGTGTTGTATGCGCTTGGTTTCAAGCTTCTAAGACCTTCCAATTTCAAGCTATGAAGGAAAAGTGAAGACGCGTTTACTTTTCATATTTCATGACAGTTGGCTGAGACGGCCAAAACATGCACTCGTGGAAACTTTTTTCAAAATCCACTTTGGGCTTGTAAGATGTTGTAAAGTGACTTTCTGTCACAATGGAGTACATGCACCTCAACACCCAACTTCATGAACACCACATCAGAGTGAATGATGCGACTGAACCGCGTGCGCTGGAGCCACCAGTGAGCGGCCAGTAGCTCATTGAGGCCCCTTGTGTTGTATGCGCTTGGTTTCAAGCTTCTAAGACCTTCCAATTTCAAGTTATGAAGGAAAAGTGAAGACGCGTTTACTTTTCACATTTCATGACAGTTGGCTGAGACGGCCAAAACATGCACTCGTGGAAACTTTTTTCAAAATCCACTTTGGGCTTGTAAGATGTTGTAAAGTGACTTTCTGTCACAATGCAGTACATGCACCTCAACACCCAACTTCATGAACACCACATCAGAGTGAATGATGCGACTGAACCGCGTGCGCTGGAGCCACCAGTGAGCGGCCAGTAGCTCATTGAGGCCCCTTGTGTTGTATGCGCTTGGTTTCAAGCTTCTAAGACCTTCCAATTTCAAGCTATGAAGGAAAAGTGAAGACGCGTTTACTTTTCATATTTCATGACAGTTGGCTGAGACGGCCAAAACATGCACTCGTGGAAACTTTTTTCAAAATCCACTTTGGGCTTGTAAGATGTTGTAAAGTGACTTTCTGTCACAATGGAGTACATGCACCTCAACACCCAACTTCATGAACACCACATCAGAGTGAATGATGCGACTGAACCGCGTGCGCTGGAGCCACCAGTGAGCGGCCAGTAGCTCATTGAGGCCCCTTGTGTTGTATGCGCTTGGTTTCAAGCTTTTAAGACCTTCCAATTTCAAGCTATGAAGGAAAAGTGAAGACGCGTTTACTTTTCACATTTCATGACAGTTGGCTGAGACGGCCAAAACATGCACTCGTGGAAACTTTTTTCAAAATCCACTTTGGGCTTGTAAGATGTTGTAAAGTGACTTTCTGTCACAATGGAGTACATGCACCTCAACACCCAACTTCATGAACACCACATCAGAGTGAATGATGCGACTGAACCGCGTGCGCTGGAGCCACCAGTGAGCGGCCAGTAGCTCATTGAGGCCCCTTGTGTTGTATGCGCTTGGTTTCAAGCTTTTAAGACCTTCCAATTTCAAGCTATGAAGGAAAAGTGAAGACGCGTTTACTTTTCATATTTCATGACAGTTGGCTGAGACGGCCAAAACATGCACTCGTGGAAACTTTTTTCAAAATCCACTTTGGGCTTGTAAGATGTTGTAAAGTGACTTTCTGTCACAATGCAGTACATGCACCTCAACACCCAACTTCATGAACACCACATCAGAGTGAATGATGCGACTGAACCGCGTGCGCTGGAGCCACCAGTGAGCGGCCAGTAGCTCATTGAGGCCCCTTGTGTTGTATGCGCTTGGTTTCAAGCTTCTAAGACCTTCCAATTTCAAGCTATGAAGGAAAAGTGAAGACGCGTTTACTTTTCATATTTCATGACAGTTGGCTGAGACGGCCAAAACATGCACTCGTGGAAACTTTTTTCAAAATCCACTTTGGGCTTGTAAGATGTTGTAAAGTGACTTTCTGTCACAATGGAGTACATGCACCTCAACACCCAACTTCATGAACACCACATCAGAGTGAATGATGCGACTGAACCGCGTGCGCTGGAGCCACCAGTGAGCGGCCAGTAGCTCATTGAGGCCCCTTGTGTTGTATGCGCTTGGTTTCAAGCTTCTAAGACCTTCCAATTTCAAGTTATGAAGGAAAAGTGAAGACGCGTTTACTTTTCACATTTCATGACAGTTGGCTGAGACGGCCAAAACATGCACTCGTGGAAACTTTTTTCAAAATCCACTTTGGGCTTGTAAGATGTTGTAAAGTGACTTTCTGTCACAATGCAGTACATGCACCTCAACACCCAACTTCATGAACACCACATCAGAGTGAATGATGCGACTGAACCGCGTGCGCTGGAGCCACCAGTGAGCGGCCAGTAGCTCATTGAGGCCCCTTGTGTTGTATGCGCTTGGTTTCAAGCTTCTAAGACCTTCCAATTTCAAGCTATGAAGGAAAAGTGAAGACGCGTTTACTTTTCATATTTCATGACAGTTGGCTGAGACGGCCAAAACATGCACTCGTGGAAACTTTTTTCAAAATCCACTTTGGGCTTGTAAGATGTTGTAAAGTGACTTTCTGTCACAATGGAGTACATGCACCTCAACACCCAACTTCATGAACACCACATCAGAGTGAATGATGCGACTGAACCGCGTGCGCTGGAGCCACCAGTGAGCGGCCAGTAGCTCATTGAGGCCCCTTGTGTTGTATGCGCTTGGTTTCAAGCTTCTAAGACCTTCCAATTTCAAGTTATGAAGGAAAAGTGAAGACGCGTTTACTTTTCACATTTCATGACAGTTGGCTGAGACGGCCAAAACATGCACTCGTGGAAACTTTTTTCAAAATCCACTTTGGGCTTGTAAGATGTTGTAAAGTGACTTTCTGTCACAATGCAGTACATGCACCTCAACACCCAACTTCATGAACACCACATCAGAGTGAATGATGCGACTGAACCGCGTGCGCTGGAGCCACCAGTGAGCGGCCAGTAGCTCATTGAGGCCCCTTGTGTTGTATGCGCTTGGTTTCAAGCTTCTAAGACCTTCCAATTTCAAGCTATGAAGGAAAAGTGAAGACGCGTTTACTTTTCATATTTCATGACAGTTGGCTGAGACGGCCAAAACATGCACTCGTGGAAACTTTTTTCAAAATCCACTTTGGGCTTGTAAGATGTTGTAAAGTGACTTTCTGTCACAATGGAGTACATGCACCTCAACACCCAACTTCATGAACACCACATCAGAGTGAATGATGCGACTGAACCGCGTGCGCTGGAGCCACCAGTGAGCGGCCAGTAGCTCATTGAGGCCCCTTGTGTTGTATGCGCTTGGTTTCAAGCTTCTAAGACCTTCCAATTTCAAGTTATGAAGGAAAAGTGAAGACGCGTTTACTTTTCACATTTCATGACAGTTGGCTGAGACGGCCAAAACATGCACTCGTGGAAACTTTTTTCAAAATCCACTTTGGGCTTGTAAGATGTTGTAAAGTGACTTTCTGTCACAATGCAGTACATGCACCTCAACACCCAACTTCATGAACACCACATCAGAGTGAATGATGCGACTGAACCGCGTGCGCTGGAGCCACCAGTGAGCGGCCAGTAGCTCATTGAGGCCCCTTGTGTTGTATGCGCTTGGTTTCAAGCTTCTAAGACCTTCCAATTTCAAGCTATGAAGGAAAAGTGAAGACGCGTTTACTTTTCATATTTCATGACAGTTGGCTGAGACGGCCAAAACATGCACTCGTGGAAACTTTTTTCAAAATCCACTTTGGGCTTGTAAGATGTTGTAAAGTGACTTTCTGTCACAATGGAGTACATGCACCTCAACACCCAACTTCATGAACACCACATCAGAGTGAATGATGCGACTGAACCGCGTGCGCTGGAGCCACCAGTGAGCGGCCAGTAGCTCATTGAGGCCCCTTGTGTTGTATGCGCTTGGTTTCAAGCTTCTAAGACCTTCCAATTTCAAGTTATGAAGGAAAAGTGAAGACGCGTTTACTTTTCACATTTCATGACAGTTGGCTGAGACGGCCAAAACATGCACTCGTGGAAACTTTTTTCAAAATCCACTTTGGGCTTGTAAGATGTTGTAAAGTGACTTTCTGTCACAATGCAGTACATGCACCTCAACACCCAACTTCATGAACACCACATCAGAGTGAATGATGCGACTGAACCGCGTGCGCTGGAGCCACCAGTGAGCGGCCAGTAGCTCATTGAGGCCCCTTGTGTTGTATGCGCTTGGTTTCAAGCTTCTAAGACCTTCCAATTTCAAGTTATGAAGGAAAAGTGAAGACGCGTTTACTTTTCACATTTCATGACAGTTGGCTGAGACGGCCAAAACATGCACTCGTGGAAACTTTTTTCAAAATCCACTTTGGGCTTGTAAGATGTTGTAAAGTGACTTTCTGTCACAATGGAGTACATGCACCTCAACACCCAACTTCATGAACACCACATCAGAGTGAATGATGCGACTGAACCGCGTGCGCTGGAGCCACCAGTGAGCGGCCAGTAGCTCATTGAGGCCCCTTGTGTTGTATGCGCTTGGTTTCAAGCTTTTAAGACCTTCCAATTTCAAGCTATGAAGGAAAAGTGAAGACGCGTTTACTTTTCATATTTCATGACAGTTGGCTGAGACGGCCAAAACATGCACTCGTGGAAACTTTTTTCAAAATCCACTTTGGGCTTGTAAGATGTTGTAAAGTGACTTTCTGTCACAATGCAGTACATGCACCTCAACACCCAACTTCATGAACACCACATCAGAGTGAATGATGCGACTGAACCGCGTGCGCTGGAGCCACCAGTGAGCGGCCAGTAGCTCATTGAGGCCCCTTGTGTTGTATGCGCTTGGTTTCAAGCTTCTAAGACCTTCCAATTTCAAGCTATGAAGGAAAAGTGAAGACGCGTTTACTTTTCATATTTCATGACAGTTGGCTGAGACGGCCAAAACATGCACTCGTGGAAACTTTTTTCAAAATCCACTTTGGGCTTGTAAGATGTTGTAAAGTGACTTTCTGTCACAATGGAGTACATGCACCTCAACACCCAACTTCATGAACACCACATCAGAGTGAATGATGCGACTGAACCGCGTGCGCTGGAGCCACCAGTGAGCGGCCAGTAGCTCATTGAGGCCCCTTGTGTTGTATGCGCTTGGTTTCAAGCTTCTAAGACCTTCCAATTTCAAGTTATGAAGGAAAAGTGAAGACGCGTTTACTTTTCACATTTCATGACAGTTGGCTGAGACGGCCAAAACATGCACTCGTGGAAACTTTTTTCAAAATCCACTTTGGGCTTGTAAGATGTTGTAAAGTGACTTTCTGTCACAATGCAGTACATGCACCTCAACACCCAACTTCATGAACACCACATCAGAGTGAATGATGCGACTGAACCGCGTGCGCTGGAGCCACCAGTGAGCGGCCAGTAGCTCATTGAGGCCCCTTGTGTTGTATGCGCTTGGTTTCAAGCTTCTAAGACCTTCCAATTTCAAGTTATGAAGGAAAAGTGAAGACGCGTTTACTTTTCACATTTCATGACAGTTGGCTGAGACGGCCAAAACATGCACTCGTGGAAACTTTTTTCAAAATCCACTTTGGGCTTGTAAGATGTTGTAAAGTGACTTTCTGTCACAATGCAGTACATGCACCTCAACACCCAACTTCATGAACACCACATCAGAGTGAATGATGCGACTGAACCGCGTGCGCTGGAGCCACCAGTGAGCGGCCAGTAGCTCATTGAGGCCCCTTGTGTTGTATGCGCTTGGTTTCAAGCTTCTAAGACCTTCCAATTTCAAGCTATGAAGGAAAAGTGAAGACGCGTTTACTTTTCATATTTCATGACAGTTGGCTGAGACGGCCAAAACATGCACTCGTGGAAACTTTTTTCAAAATCCACTTTGGGCTTGTAAGATGTTGTAAAGTGACTTTCTGTCACAATGGAGTACATGCACCTCAACACCCAACTTCATGAACACCACATCAGAGTGAATGATGCGACTGAACCGCGTGCGCTGGAGCCACCAGTGAGCGGCCAGTAGCTCATTGAGGCCCCTTGTGTTGTATGCGCTTGGTTTCAAGCTTCTAAGACCTTCCAATTTCAAGTTATGAAGGAAAAGTGAAGACGCGTTTACTTTTCACATTTCATGACAGTTGGCTGAGACGGCCAAAACATGCACTCGTGGAAACTTTTTTCAAAATCCACTTTGGGCTTGTAAGATGTTGTAAAGTGACTTTCTGTCACAATGCAGTACATGCACCTCAACACCCAACTTCATGAACACCACATCAGAGTGAATGATGCGACTGAACCGCGTGCGCTGGAGCCACCAGTGAGCGGCCAGTAGCTCATTGAGGCCCCTTGTGTTGTATGCGCTTGGTTTCAAGCTTCTAAGACCTTCCAATTTCAAGCTATGAAGGAAAAGTGAAGACGCGTTTACTTTTCATATTTCATGACAGTTGGCTGAGACGGCCAAAACATGCACTCGTGGAAACTTTTTTCAAAATCCACTTTGGGCTTGTAAGATGTTGTAAAGTGACTTTCTGTCACAATGGAGTACATGCACCTCAACACCCAACTTCATGAACACCACATCAGAGTGAATGATGCGACTGAACCGCGTGCGCTGGAGCCACCAGTGAGCGGCCAGTAGCTCATTGAGGCCCCTTGTGTTGTATGCGCTTGGTTTCAAGCTTCTAAGACCTTCCAATTTCAAGTTATGAAGGAAAAGTGAAGACGCGTTTACTTTTCACATTTCATGACAGTTGGCTGAGACGGCCAAAACATGCACTCGTGGAAACTTTTTTCAAAATCCACTTTGGGCTTATAAGATGTTGTAAAGTGACTTTCTGTCACAATGCAGTACATGCACCTCAACACCCAACTTCATGAACACCACATCAGAGTGAATGATGCGACTGAACCGCGTGCGCTGGAGCCACCAGTGAGCGGCCAGTAGCTCATTGAGGCCCCTTGTGTTGTATGCGCTTGGTTTCAAGCTTCTAAGACCTTCCAATTTCAAGTTATGAAGGAAAAGTGAAGACGCGTTTACTTTTCACATTTCATGACAGTTGGCTGAGACGGCCAAAACATGCACTCGTGGAAACTTTTTTCAAAATCCACTTTGGGCTTGTAAGATGTTGTAAAGTGACTTTCTGTCACAATGCAGTACATGCACCTCAACACCCAACTTCATGAACACCACATCAGAGTGAATGATGCGACTGAACCGCGTGCGCTGGAGCCACCAGTGAGCGGCCAGTAGCTCATTGAGGCCCCTTGTGTTGTATGCGCTTGGTTTCAAGCTTCTAAGACCTTCCAATTTCAAGCTATGAAGGAAAAGTGAAGACGCGTTTACTTTTCACATTTCATGACAGTTGGCTGAGACGGCCAAAACATGCACTCGTGGAAACTTTTTTCAAAATCCACTTTGGGCTTGTAAGATGTTGTAAAGTGACTTTCTGTCACAATGGAGTACATGCACCTCAACACCCAACTTCATGAACACCACATCAGAGTGAATGATGCGACTGAACCGCGTGCGCTGGAGCCACCAGTGAGCGGCCAGTAGCTCATTGAGGCCCCTTGTGTTGTATGCGCTTGGTTTCAAGCTTCTAAGACCTTCCAATTTCAAGTTATGAAGGAAAAGTGAAGACGCGTTTACTTTTCACATTTCATGACAGTTGGCTGAGACGGCCAAAACATGCACTCGTGGAAACTTTTTTCAAAATCCACTTTGGGCTTGTAAGATGTTGTAAAGTGACTTTCTGTCACAATGCAGTACATGCACCTCAACACCCAACTTCATGAACACCACATCAGAGTGAATGATGCGACTGAACCGCGTGCGCTGGAGCCACCAGTGAGCGGCCAGTAGCTCATTGAGGCCCCTTGTGTTGTATGCGCTTGGTTTCAAGCTTCTAAGACCTTCCAATTTCAAGTTATGAAGGAAAAGTGAAGACGCGTTTACTTTTCACATTTCATGACAGTTGGCTGAGACGGCCAAAACATGCACTCGTGGAAACTTTTTTCAAAATCCACTTTGGGCTTGTAAGATGTTGTAAAGTGACTTTCTGTCACAATGCAGTACATGCACCTCAACACCCAACTTCATGAACACCACATCAGAGTGAATGATGCGACTGAACCGCGTGCGCTGGAGCCACCAGTGAGCGGCCAGTAGCTCATTGAGGCCCCTTGTGTTGTATGCGCTTGGTTTCAAGCTTCTAAGACCTTCCAATTTCAAGCTATGAAGGAAAAGTGAAGACGCGTTTACTTTTCATATTTCATGACAGTTGGCTGAGACGGCCAAAACATGCACTCGTGGAAACTTTTTTCAAAATCCACTTTGGGCTTGTAAGATGTTGTAAAGTGACTTTCTGTCACAATGGAGTACATGCACCTCAACACCCAACTTCATGAACACCACATCAGAGTGAATGATGCGACTGAACCGCGTGCGCTGGAGCCACCAGTGAGCGGCCAGTAGCTCATTGAGGCCCCTTGTGTTGTATGCGCTTGGTTTCAAGCTTCTAAGACCTTCCAATTTCAAGTTATGAAGGAAAAGTGAAGACGCGTTTACTTTTCACATTTCATGACAGTTGGCTGAGACGGCCAAAACATGCACTCGTGGAAACTTTTTTCAAAATCCACTTTGGGCTTGTAAGATGTTGTAAAGTGACTTTCTGTCACAATGCAGTACATGCACCTCAACACCCAACTTCATGAACACCACATCAGAGTGAATGATGCGACTGAACCGCGTGCGCTGGAGCCACCAGTGAGCGGCCAGTAGCTCATTGAGGCCCCTTGTGTTGTATGCGCTTGGTTTCAAGCTTCTAAGACCTTCCAATTTCAAGCTATGAAGGAAAAGTGAAGACGCGTTTACTTTTCATATTTCATGACAGTTGGCTGAGACGGCCAAAACATGCACTCGTGGAAACTTTTTTCAAAATCCACTTTGGGCTTGTAAGATGTTGTAAAGTGACTTTCTGTCACAATGGAGTACATGCACCTCAACACCCAACTTCATGAACACCACATCAGAGTGAATGATGCGACTGAACCGCGTGCGCTGGAGCCACCAGTGAGCGGCCAGTAGCTCATTGAGGCCCCTTGTGTTGTATGCGCTTGGTTTCAAGCTTCTAAGACCTTCCAATTTCAAGTTATGAAGGAAAAGTGAAGACGCGTTTACTTTTCATATTTCATGACAGTTGGCTGCCACGGCCAAAACATGCACTCGTGGAATCTTTTTTCAAAATCCACTTTGGGCTTGTAAGATGTTGTAAAGTGACTTTCTGTCACAATGCAGTACATGCACCTCAACACCCAACTTCATGAACACCACATCAGAGTGAATGATGCGACTGAACCGCGTGCGCTGGAGCCACCAGTGAGCGGCCAGTAGCTCATTGAGGCCCCTTGTGTTGTATGCGCTTGGTTTCAAGCTTCTAAGACCTTCCAATTTCAAGCTATGAAGGAAAAGTGAAGACGCGTTTACTTTTCATATTTCATGACAGTTGGCTGAGACGGCCAAAACATGCACTCGTGGAAACTTTTTTCAAAATCCACTTTGGGCTTGTAAGATGTTGTAAAGTGACTTTCTGTCACAATGGAGTACATGCACCTCAACACCCAACTTCATGAACACCACATCAGAGTGAATGATGCGACTGAACCGCGTGCGCTGGAGCCACCAGTGAGCGGCCAGTAGCTCATTGAGGCCCCTTGTGTTGTATGCGCTTGGTTTCAAGCTTCTAAGACTTTCCAATTTCAAGTTATGAAGGAAAAGTGAAGACGCGTTTACTTTTCACATTTCATGACAGTTGGCTGAGACGGCCAAAACATGCACTCGTGGAAACTTTTTTCAAAATCCACTTTGGGCTTGTAAGATGTTGTAAAGTGACTTTCTGTCACAATGGAGTACATGCATCTCAACACCCAACTTCATGAACACCACATCAGAGTGAATGATGCGACTGAACCGCGTGCGCTGGAGCCACCAGTGAGCGGCCAGTAGCTCATTGAGGCCCCTTGTGTTGTATGCGCTTGGTTTCAAGCTTCTAAGACCTTCCAATTTCAAGTTATGAAGGAAAAGTGAAGACGCGTTTACTTTTCACATTTCATGACAGTTGGCTGAGACGGCCAAAACATGCACTCGTGGAAACTTTTTTCAAAATCCACTTTGGGCTTGTAAGATGTTGTAAA
This sequence comes from Sardina pilchardus, assembly GCF_963854185.1. Taxonomy (NCBI): domain Eukaryota; kingdom Metazoa; phylum Chordata; class Actinopteri; order Clupeiformes; family Clupeidae; genus Sardina; species Sardina pilchardus. The sequence continues at coordinate 97,984 of NW_026910927.1, forward strand.
GTGACTTTCTGTCACAATGCAGTACATGCACCTCAACACCCAACTTCATGAACACCACATCAGAGTGAATGATGCGACTGAACCGCGTGCGCTGGAGCCACCAGTGAGCGGCCAGTAGCTCATTGAGGCCCCTTGTGTTGTATGCGCTTGGTTTCAAGCTTCTAAGACCTTCCAATTTCAAGCTATGAAGGAAAAGTGAAGACGCGTTTACTTTTCATATTTCATGACAGTTGGCTGAGACGGCCAAAACATGCACTCGTGGAAACTTTTTTCAAAATCCACTTTGGGCTTGTAAGATGTTGTAAAGTGACTTTCTGTCACAATGGAGTACATGCACCTCAACACCCAACTTCATGAACACCACATCAGAGTGAATGATGCGACTGAACCGCGTGCGCTGGAGCCACCAGTGAGCGGCCAGTAGCTCATTGAGGCCCCTTGTGTTGTATGCGCTTGGTTTCAAGCTTCTAAGACTTTCCAATTTCAAGTTATGAAGGAAAAGTGAAGACGCGTTTACTTTTCACATTTCATGACAGTTGGCTGAGACGGCCAAAACATGCACTCGTGGAAACTTTTTTCAAAATCCACTTTGGGCTTGTAAGATGTTGTAAAGTGACTTTCTGTCACAATGGAGTACATGCATCTCAACACCCAACTTCATGAACACCACATCAGAGTGAATGATGCGACTGAACCGCGTGCGCTGGAGCCACCAGTGAGCGGCCAGTAGCTCATTGAGGCCCCTTGTGTTGTATGCGCTTGGTTTCAAGCTTCTAAGACCTTCCAATTTCAAGTTATGAAGGAAAAGTGAAGACGCGTTTACTTTTCACATTTCATGACAGTTGGCTGAGACGGCCAAAACATGAACTCGTGGAAACTTTTTTCAAAATCCACTTTGGGCTTGTAAGATGTTGTAAAGTGACTTTCTGTCACAATGGAGTACATGCACCTCAACACCCAACTTCATGAACACCACATCAGAGTGAATGATGCGACTGAACCGCGTGCGCTGGAGCCACCAGTGAGCGGCCAGTAGCTCATTGAGGCCCCTTGTGTTGTATGCGCTTGGTTTCAAGCTTCTAAGACCTTCCAATTTCAAGTTATGAAGGAAAAGTGAAGACGCGTTTACTTTTCACATTTCATGACAGTTGGCTGAGACGGCCAAAACATGAACTCGTGGAAACTTTTTTCAAAATCCACTTTGGGCTTGTAAGATGTTGTAAAGTGACTTTCTGTCACAATGGAGTACATGCACCTCAACACCCAACTTCATGAACACCACATCAGAGTGAATGATGCGACTGAACCGCGTGCGCTGGAGCCACCAGTGAGCGGCCAGTAGCTCATTGAGGCCCCTTGTGTTGTATGCGCTTGGTTTCAAGCTTCTAAGACCTTCCAATTTCAAGCTATGAAGGAAAAGTGAAGACGCGTTTACTTTTCATATTTCATGACAGTTGGCTGAGACGGCCAAAACATGCACTCGTGGAAACTTTTTTCAAAATCCACTTTGGGCTTGTAAGATGTTGTAAAGTGACTTTCTGTCACAATGGAGTACATGCACCTCAACACCCAACTTCATGAACACCACATCAGAGTGAATGATGCGACTGAACCGCGTGCGCTGGAGCCACCAGTGAGCGGCCAGTAGCTCATTGAGGCCCCTTGTGTTGTATGCGCTTGGTTTCAAGCTTCTAAGACTTTCCAATTTCAAGTTATGAAGGAAAAGTGAAGACGCGTTTACTTTTCACATTTCATGACAGTTGGCTGAGACGGCCAAAACATGCACTCGTGGAAACTTTTTTCAAAATCCACTTTGGGCTTGTAAGATGTTGTAAAGTGACTTTCTGTCACAATGGAGTACATGCATCTCAACACCCAACTTCATGAACACCACATCAGAGTGAATGATGCGACTGAACCGCGTGCGCTGGAGCCACCAGTGAGCGGCCAGTAGCTCATTGAGGCCCCTTGTGTTGTATGCGCTTGGTTTCAAGCTTCTAAGACCTTCCAATTTCAAGTTATGAAGGAAAAGTGAAGACGCGTTTACTTTTCACATTTCATGACAGTTGGCTGAGACGGCCAAAACATGCACTCGTGGAAACTTTTTTCAAAATCCACTTTGGGCTTGTAAGATGTTGTAAAGTGACTTTCTGTCACAATGGAGTACATGCACCTCAACACCCAACTTCATGAACACCACATCAGAGTGAATGATGCGACTGAACCGCGTGCGCTGGAGCCACCAGTGAGCGGCCAGTAGCTCATTGAGGCCCCTTGTGTTGTATGCGCTTGGTTTCAAGCTTCTAAGACCTTCCAATTTCAAGTTATGAAGGAAAAGTGAAGACGCGTTTACTTTTCACATTTCATGACAGTTGGCTGAGACGGCCAAAACATGCACTCGTGGAAACTTTTTTCAAAATCCACTTTGGGCTTGTAAGATGTTGTAAAGTGACTTTCTGTCACAATGCAGTACATGCACCTCAACACCCAACTTCATGAACACCACATCAGAGTGAATGATGCGACTGAACCGCGTGCGCTGGAGCCACCAGTGAGCGGCCAGTAGCTCATTGAGGCCCCTTGTGTTGTATGCGCTTGGTTTCAAGCTTCTAAGACCTTCCAATTTCAAGTTATGAAGGAAAAGTGAAGACGCGTTTACTTTTCACATTTCATGACAGTTGGCTGAGACGGCCAAAACATGCACTCGTGGAAACTTTTTTCAAAATCCACTTTGGGCTTGTAAGATGTTGTAAAGTGACTTTCTGTCACAATGGAGTACATGCACCTCAACACCCAACTTCATGAACACCACATCAGAGTGAATGATGCGACTGAACCGCGTGCGCTGGAGCCACCAGTGAGCGGCCAGTAGCTCATTGAGGCCCCTTGTGTTGTATGCGCTTGGTTTCAAGCTTTTAAGACCTTCCAATTTCAAGCTATGAAGGAAAAGTGAAGACGCGTTTACTTTTCATATTTCATGACAGTTGGCTGAGACGGCCAAAACATGCACTCGTGGAAACTTTTTTCAAAATCCACTTTGGGCTTGTAAGATGTTGTAAAGTGACTTTCTGTCACAATGGAGTACATGCATCTCAACACCCAACTTCATGAACACCACATCAGAGTGAATGATGCGACTGAACCGCGTGCGCTGGAGCCACCAGTGAGCGGCCAGTAGCTCATTGAGGCCCCTTGTGTTGTATGCGCTTGGTTTCAAGCTTCTAAGACCTTCCAATTTCAAGTTATGAAGGAAAAGTGAAGACGCGTTTACTTTTCACATTTCATGACAGTTGGCTGAGACGGCCAAAACATGCACTCGTGGAAACTTTTTTCAAAATCCACTTTGGGCTTGTAAGATGTTGTAAAGTGACTTTCTGTCACAATGCAGTACATGCACCTCAACACCCAACTTCATGAACACCACATCAGAGTGAATGATGCGACTGAACCGCGTGCGCTGGAGCCACCAGTGAGCGGCCAGTAGCTCATTGAGGCCCCTTGTGTTGTATGCGCTTGGTTTCAAGCTTCTAAGACCTTCCAATTTCAAGCTATGAAGGAAAAGTGAAGACGCGTTTACTTTTCATATTTCATGACAGTTGGCTGAGACGGCCAAAACATGCACTCGTGGAAACTTTTTTCAAAATCCACTTTGGGCTTGTAAGATGTTGTAAAGTGACTTTCTGTCACAATGGAGTACATGCACCTCAACACCCAACTTCATGAACACCACATCAGAGTGAATGATGCGACTGAACCGCGTGCGCTGGAGCCACCAGTGAGCGGCCAGTAGCTCATTGAGGCCCCTTGTGTTGTATGCGCTTGGTTTCAAGCTTCTAAGACCTTCCAATTTCAAGTTATGAAGGAAAAGTGAAGACGCGTTTACTTTTCACATTTCATGACAGTTGGCTGAGACGGCCAAAACATGCACTCGTGGAAACTTTTTTCAAAATCCACTTTGGGCTTGTAAGATGTTGTAAAGTGACTTTCTGTCACAATGCAGTACATGCACCTCAACACCCAACTTCATGAACACCACATCAGAGTGAATGATGCGACTGAACCGCGTGCGCTGGAGCCACCAGTGAGCGGCCAGTAGCTCATTGAGGCCCCTTGTGTTGTATGCGCTTGGTTTCAAGCTTCTAAGACCTTCCAATTTCAAGCTATGAAGGAAAAGTGAAGACGCGTTTACTTTTCATATTTCATGACAGTTGGCTGAGACGGCCAAAACATGCACTCGTGGAAACTTTTTTCAAAATCCACTTTGGGCTTGTAAGATGTTGTAAAGTGACTTTCTGTCACAATGGAGTACATGCACCTCAACACCCAACTTCATGAACACCACATCAGAGTGAATGATGCGACTGAACCGCGTGCGCTGGAGCCACCAGTGAGCGGCCAGTAGCTCATTGAGGCCCCTTGTGTTGTATGCGCTTGGTTTCAAGCTTCTAAGACCTTCCAATTTCAAGTTATGAAGGAAAAGTGAAGACGCGTTTACTTTTCACATTTCATGACAGTTGGCTGAGACGGCCAAAACATGCACTCGTGGAAACTTTTTTCAAAATCCACTTTGGGCTTGTAAGATGTTGTAAAGTGACTTTCTGTCACAATGCAGTACATGCACCTCAACACCCAACTTCATGAACACCACATCAGAGTGAATGATGCGACTGAACCGCGTGCGCTGGAGCCACCAGTGAGCGGCCAGTAGCTCATTGAGGCCCCTTGTGTTGTATGCGCTTGGTTTCAAGCTTCTAAGACCTTCCAATTTCAAGTTATGAAGGAAAAGTGAAGACGCGTTTACTTTTCACATTTCATGACAGTTGGCTGAGACGGCCAAAACATGCACTCGTGGAAACTTTTTTCAAAATCCACTTTGGGCTTGTAAGATGTTGTAAAGTGACTTTCTGTCACAATGGAGTACATGCACCTCAACACCCAACTTCATGAACACCACATCAGAGTGAATGATGCGACTGAACCGCGTGCGCTGGAGCCACCAGTGAGCGGCCAGTAGCTCATTGAGGCCCCTTGTGTTGTATGCGCTTGGTTTCAAGCTTTTAAGACCTTCCAATTTCAAGCTATGAAGGAAAAGTGAAGACGCGTTTACTTTTCATATTTCATGACAGTTGGCTGAGACGGCCAAAACATGCACTCGTGGAAACTTTTTTCAAAATCCACTTTGGGCTTGTAAGATGTTGTAAAGTGACTTTCTGTCACAATGCAGTACATGCACCTCAACACCCAACTTCATGAACACCACATCAGAGTGAATGATGCGACTGAACCGCGTGCGCTGGAGCCACCAGTGAGCGGCCAGTAGCTCATTGAGGCCCCTTGTGTTGTATGCGCTTGGTTTCAAGCTTCTAAGACCTTCCAATTTCAAGCTATGAAGGAAAAGTGAAGACGCGTTTACTTTTCATATTTCATGACAGTTGGCTGAGACGGCCAAAACATGCACTCGTGGAAACTTTTTTCAAAATCCACTTTGGGCTTGTAAGATGTTGTAAAGTGACTTTCTGTCACAATGGAGTACATGCACCTCAACACCCAACTTCATGAACACCACATCAGAGTGAATGATGCGACTGAACCGCGTGCGCTGGAGCCACCAGTGAGCGGCCAGTAGCTCATTGAGGCCCCTTGTGTTGTATGCGCTTGGTTTCAAGCTTCTAAGACCTTCCAATTTCAAGTTATGAAGGAAAAGTGAAGACGCGTTTACTTTTCACATTTCATGACAGTTGGCTGAGACGGCCAAAACATGCACTCGTGGAAACTTTTTTCAAAATCCACTTTGGGCTTGTAAGATGTTGTAAAGTGACTTTCTGTCACAATGCAGTACATGCACCTCAACACCCAACTTCATGAACACCACATCAGAGTGAATGATGCGACTGAACCGCGTGCGCTGGAGCCACCAGTGAGCGGCCAGTAGCTCATTGAGGCCCCTTGTGTTGTATGCGCTTGGTTTCAAGCTTCTAAGACCTTCCAATTTCAAGTTATGAAGGAAAAGTGAAGACGCGTTTACTTTTCACATTTCATGACAGTTGGCTGAGACGGCCAAAACATGCACTCGTGGAAACTTTTTTCAAAATCCACTTTGGGCTTGTAAGATGTTGTAAAGTGACTTTCTGTCACAATGCAGTACATGCACCTCAACACCCAACTTCATGAACACCACATCAGAGTGAATGATGCGACTGAACCGCGTGCGCTGGAGCCACCAGTGAGCGGCCAGTAGCTCATTGAGGCCCCTTGTGTTGTATGCGCTTGGTTTCAAGCTTCTAAGACCTTCCAATTTCAAGTTATGAAGGAAAAGTGAAGACGCGTTTACTTTTCACATTTCATGACAGTTGGCTGAGACGGCCAAAACATGCACTCGTGGAAACTTTTTTCAAAATCCACTTTGGGCTTGTAAGATGTTGTAAAGTGACTTTCTGTCACAATGCAGTACATGCACCTCAACACCCAACTTCATGAACACCACATCAGAGTGAATGATGCGACTGAACCGCGTGCGCTGGAGCCACCAGTGAGCGGCCAGTAGCTCATTGAGGCCCCTTGTGTTGTATGCGCTTGGTTTCAAGCTTCTAAGACCTTCCAATTTCAAGCTATGAAGGAAAAGTGAAGACGCGTTTACTTTTCATATTTCATGACAGTTGGCTGAGACGGCCAAAACATGCACTCGTGGAAACTTTTTTCAAAATCCACTTTGGGCTTGTAAGATGTTGTAAAGTGACTTTCTGTCACAATGGAGTACATGCACCTCAACACCCAACTTCATGAACACCACATCAGAGTGAATGATGCGACTGAACCGCGTGCGCTGGAGCCACCAGTGAGCGGCCAGTAGCTCATTGAGGCCCCTTGTGTTGTATGCGCTTGGTTTCAAGCTTCTAAGACCTTCCAATTTCAAGTTATGAAGGAAAAGTGAAGACGCGTTTACTTTTCACATTTCATGACAGTTGGCTGAGACGGCCAAAACATGCACTCGTGGAAACTTTTTTCAAAATCCACTTTGGGCTTGTAAGATGTTGTAAAGTGACTTTCTGTCACAATGCAGTACATGCACCTCAACACCCAACTTCATGAACACCACATCAGAGTGAATGATGCGACTGAACCGCGTGCGCTGGAGCCACCAGTGAGCGGCCAGTAGCTCATTGAGGCCCCTTGTGTTGTATGCGCTTGGTTTCAAGCTTCTAAGACCTTCCAATTTCAAGTTATGAAGGAAAAGTGAAGACGCGTTTACTTTTCACATTTCATGACAGTTGGCTGAGACGGCCAAAACATGCACTCGTGGAAACTTTTTTCAAAATCCACTTTGGGCTTGTAAGATGTTGTAAAGTGACTTTCTGTCACAATGCAGTACATGCACCTCAACACCCAACTTCATGAACACCACATCAGAGTGAATGATGCGACTGAACCGCGTGCGCTGGAGCCACCAGTGAGCGGCCAGTAGCTCATTGAGGCCCCTTGTGTTGTATGCGCTTGGTTTCAAGCTTCTAAGACCTTCCAATTTCAAGCTATGAAGGAAAAGTGAAGACGCGTTTACTTTTCATATTTCATGACAGTTGGCTGAGACGGCCAAAACATGCACTCGTGGAAACTTTTTTCAAAATCCACTTTGGGCTTGTAAGATGTTGTAAAGTGACTTTCTGTCACAATGGAGTACATGCACCTCAACACCCAACTTCATGAACACCACATCAGAGTGAATGATGCGACTGAACCGCGTGCGCTGGAGCCACCAGTGAGCGGCCAGTAGCTCATTGAGGCCCCTTGTGTTGTATGCGCTTGGTTTCAAGCTTCTAAGACCTTCCAATTTCAAGTTATGAAGGAAAAGTGAAGACGCGTTTACTTTTCACATTTCATGACAGTTGGCTGAGACGGCCAAAACATGCACTCGTGGAAACTTTTTTCAAAATCCACTTTGGGCTTGTAAGATGTTGTAAAGTGACTTTCTGTCACAATGCAGTACATGCACCTCAACACCCAACTTCATGAACACCACATCAGAGTGAATGATGCGACTGAACCGCGTGCGCTGGAGCCACCAGTGAGCGGCCAGTAGCTCATTGAGGCCCCTTGTGTTGTATGCGCTTGGTTTCAAGCTTCTAAGACCTTCCAATTTCAAGTTATGAAGGAAAAGTGAAGACGCGTTTACTTTTCACATTTCATGACAGTTGGCTGAGACGGCCAAAACATGCACTCGTGGAAACTTTTTTCAAAATCCACTTTGGGCTTGTAAGATGTTGTAAAGTGACTTTCTGTCACAATGGAGTACATGCACCTCAACACCCAACTTCATGAACACCACATCAGAGTGAATGATGCGACTGAACCGCGTGCGCTGGAGCCACCAGTGAGCGGCCAGTAGCTCATTGAGGCCCCTTGTGTTGTATGCGCTTGGTTTCAAGCTTCTAAGACCTTCCAATTTCAAGCTATGAAGGAAAAGTGAAGACGCGTTTACTTTTCATATTTCATGACAGTTGGCTGCCACGGCCAAAACATGCACTCGTGGAATCTTTTTTCAAAATCCACTTTGGGCTTGTAAGATGTTGTAAAGTGACTTTCTGTCACAATGCAGTACATGCACCTCAACACCCAACTTCATGAACACCACATCAGAGTGAATGATGCGACTGAACCGCGTGCGCTGGAGCCACCAGTGAGCGGCCAGTAGCTCATTGAGGCCCCTTGTGTTGTATGCGCTTGGTTTCAAGCTTCTAAGACCTTCCAATTTCAAGCTATGAAGGAAAAGTGAAGACGCGTTTACTTTTCATATTTCATGACAGTTGGCTGAGACGGCCAAAACATGCACTCGTGGAAACTTTTTTCAAAATCCACTTTGGGCTTGTAAGATGTTGTAAAGTGACTTTCTGTCACAATGGAGTACATGCACCTCAACACCCAACTTCATGAACACCACATCAGAGTGAATGATGCGACTGAACCGCGTGCGCTGGAGCCACCAGTGAGCGGCCAGTAGCTCATTGAGGCCCCTTGTGTTGTATGCGCTTGGTTTCAAGCTTCTAAGACTTTCCAATTTCAAGTTATGAAGGAAAAGTGAAGACGCGTTTACTTTTCACATTTCATGACAGTTGGCTGAGACGGCCAAAACATGCACTCGTGGAAACTTTTTTCAAAATCCACTTTGGGCTTGTAAGATGTTGTAAAGTGACTTTCTGTCACAATGGAGTACATGCATCTCAACACCCAACTTCATGAACACCACATCAGAGTGAATGATGCGACTGAACCGCGTGCGCTGGAGCCACCAGTGAGCGGCCAGTAGCTCATTGAGGCCCCTTGTGTTGTATGCGCTTGGTTTCAAGCTTCTAAGACCTTCCAATTTCAAGTTATGAAGGAAAAGTGAAGACGCGTTTACTTTTCACATTTCATGACAGTTGGCTGAGACGGCCAAAACATGCACTCGTGGAAACTTTTTTCAAAATCCACTTTGGGCTTGTAAGATGTTGTAAAGTGACTTTCTGTCACAATGCAGTACATGCACCTCAACACCCAACTTCATGAACACCACATCAGAGTGAATGATGCGACTGAACCGCGTGCGCTGGAGCCACCAGTGAGCGGCCAGTAGCTCATTGAGGCCCCTTGTGTTGTATGCGCTTGGTTTCAAGCTTCTAAGACCTTCCAATTTCAAGCTATGAAGGAAAAGTGAAGACGCGTTTACTTTTCATATTTCATGACAGTTGGCTGAGACGGCCAAAACATGCACTCGTGGAAACTTTTTTCAAAATCCACTTTGGGCTTGTAAGATGTTGTAAAGTGACTTTCTGTCACAATGGAGTACATGCACCTCAACACCCAACTTCATGAACACCACATCAGAGTGAATGATGCGACTGAACCGCGTGCGCTGGAGCCACCAGTGAGCGGCCAGTAGCTCATTGAGGCCCCTTGTGTTGTATGCGCTTGGTTTCAAGCTTCTAAGACTTTCCAATTTCAAGTTATGAAGGAAAAGTGAAGACGCGTTTACTTTTCACATTTCATGACAGTTGGCTGAGACGGCCAAAACATGCACTCGTGGAAACTTTTTTCAAAATCCACTTTGGGCTTGTAAGATGTTGTAAAGTGACTTTCTGTCACAATGGAGTACATGCATCTCAACACCCAACTTCATGAACACCACATCAGAGTGAATGATGCGACTGAACCGCGTGCGCTGGAGCCACCAGTGAGCGGCCAGTAGCTCATTGAGGCCCCTTGTGTTGTATGCGCTTGGTTTCAAGCTTCTAAGACCTTCCAATTTCAAGTTATGAAGGAAAAGTGAAGACGCGTTTACTTTTCACATTTCATGACAGTTGGCTGAGACGGCCAAAACATGAACTCGTGGAAACTTTTTTCAAAATCCACTTTGGGCTTGTAAGATGTTGTAAAGTGACTTTCTGTCACAATGGAGTACATGCACCTCAACACCCAACTTCATGAACACCACATCAGAGTGAATGATGCGACTGAACCGCGTGCGCTGGAGCCACCAGTGAGCGGCCAGTAGCTCATTGAGGCCCCTTGTGTTGTATGCGCTTGGTTTCAAGCTTCTAAGACCTTCCAATTTCAAGCTATGAAGGAAAAGTGAAGACGCGTTTACTTTTCATATTTCATGACAGTTGGCTGAGACGGCCAAAACATGCACTCGTGGAAACTTTTTTCAAAATCCACTTTGGGCTTGTAAGATGTTGTAAAGTGACTTTCTGTCACAATGGAGTACATGCACCTCAACACCCAACTTCATGAACACCACATCAGAGTGAATGATGCGACTGAACCGCGTGCGCTGGAGCCACCAGTGAGCGGCCAGTAGCTCATTGAGGCCCCTTGTGTTGTATGCGCTTGGTTTCAAGCTTCTAAGACTTTCCAATTTCAAGTTATGAAGGAAAAGTGAAGACGCGTTTACTTTTCACATTTCATGACAGTTGGCTGAGACGGCCAAAACATGCACTCGTGGAAACTTTTTTCAAAATCCACTTTGGGCTTGTAAGATGTTGTAAAGTGACTTTCTGTCACAATGGAGTACATGCATCTCAACACCCAACTTCATGAACACCACATCAGAGTGAATGATGCGACTGAACCGCGTGCGCTGGAGCCACCAGTGAGCGGCCAGTAGCTCATTGAGGCCCCTTGTGTTGTATGCGCTTGGTTTCAAGCTTCTAAGACCTTCCAATTTCAAGTTATGAAGGAAAAGTGAAGACGCGTTTACTTTTCACATTTCATGACAGTTGGCTGAGACGGCCAAAACATGCACTCGTGGAAACTTTTTTCAAAATCCACTTTGGGCTTGTAAGATGTTGTAAAGTGACTTTCTGTCACAATGGAGTACATGCACCTCAACACCCAACTTCATGAACACCACATCAGAGTGAATGATGCGACTGAACCGCGTGCGCTGGAGCCACCAGTGAGCGGCCAGTAGCTCATTGAGGCCCCTTGTGTTGTATGCGCTTGGTTTCAAGCTTCTAAGACCTTCCAATTTCAAGTTATGAAGGAAAAGTGAAGACGCGTTTACTTTTCACATTTCATGACAGTTGGCTGAGACGGCCAAAACATGCACTCGTGGAAACTTTTTTCAAAATCCACTTTGGGCTTGTAAGATGTTGTAAAGTGACTTTCTGTCACAATGGAGTACATGCACCTCAACACCCAACTTCATGAACACCACATCAGAGTGAATGATGCGACTGAACCGCGTGCGCTGGAGCCACCAGTGAGCGGCCAGTAGCTCATTGAGGCCCCTTGTGTTGTATGCGCTTGGTTTCAAGCTTCTAAGACTTTCCAATTTCAAGTTATGAAGGAAAAGTGAAGACGCGTTTACTTTTCACATTTCATGACAGTTGGCTGAGACGGCCAAAACATGCACTCGTGGAAACTTTTTTCAAAATCCACTTTGGGCTTGTAAGATGTTGTAAAGTGACTTTCTGTCACAATGGAGTACATGCACCTCAACACCCAACTTCATGAACACCACATCAGAGTGAATGATGCGACTGAACCGCGTGCGCTGGAGCCACCAGTGAGCGGCCAGTAGCTCATTGAGGCCCCTTGTGTTGTATGCGCTTGGTTTCAAGCTTCTAAGACCTTCCAATTTCAAGTTATGAAGGAAAAGTGAAGACGCGTTTACTTTTCACATTTCATGACAGTTGGCTGAGACGGCCAAAACATGCACTCGTGGAAACTTTTTTCAAAATCCACTTTGGGCTTGTAAGATGTTGTAAAGTGACTTTCTGTCACAATGCAGTACATGCACCTCAACACCCAACTTCATGAACACCACATCAGAGTGAATGATGCGACTGAACCGCGTGCGCTGGAGCCACCAGTGAGCGGCCAGTAGCTCATTGAGGCCCCTTGTGTTGTATGCGCTTGGTTTCAAGCTTCTAAGACCTTCCAATTTCAAGCTATGAAGGAAAAGTGAAGACGCGTTTACTTTTCATATTTCATGACAGTTGGCTGAGACGGCCAAAACATGCACTCGTGGAAACTTTTTTCAAAATCCACTTTGGGCTTGTAAGATGTTGTAAAGTGACTTTCTGTCACAATGGAGTACATGCACCTCAACACCCAACTTCATGAACACCACATCAGAGTGAATGATGCGACTGAACCGCGTGCGCTGGAGCCACCAGTGAGCGGCCAGTAGCTCATTGAGGCCCCTTGTGTTGTATGCGCTTGGTTTCAAGCTTCTAAGACCTTCCAATTTCAAGTTATGAAGGAAAAGTGAAGACGCGTTTACTTTTCACATTTCATGACAGTTGGCTGAGACGGCCAAAACATGCACTCGTGGAAACTTTTTTCAAAATCCACTTTGGGCTTGTAAGATGTTGTAAAGTGACTTTCTGTCACAATGCAGTACATGCACCTCAACACCCAACTTCATGAACACCACATCAGAGTGAATGATGCGACTGAACCGCGTGCGCTGGAGCCACCAGTGAGCGGCCAGTAGCTCATTGAGGCCCCTTGTGTTGTATGCGCTTGGTTTCAAGCTTCTAAGACCTTCCAATTTCAAGTTATGAAGGAAAAGTGAAGACGCGTTTACTTTTCACATTTCATGACAGTTGGCTGAGACGGCCAAAACATGCACTCGTGGAAACTTTTTTCAAAATCCACTTTGGGCTTGTAAGATGTTGTAAAGTGACTTTCTGTCACAATGCAGTACATGCACCTCAACACCCAACTTCATGAACACCACATCAGAGTGAATGATGCGACTGAACCGCGTGCGCTGGAGCCACCAGTGAGCGGCCAGTAGCTCATTGAGGCCCCTTGTGTTGTATGCGCTTGGTTTCAAGCTTCTAAGACCTTCCAATTTCAAGCTATGAAGGAAAAGTGAAGACGCGTTTACTTTTCATATTTCATGACAGTTGGCTGAGACGGCCAAAACATGCACTCGTGGAAACTTTTTTCAAAATCCACTTTGGGCTTGTAAGATGTTGTAAAGTGACTTTCTGTCACAATGGAGTACATGCACCTCAACACCCAACTTCATGAACACCACATCAGAGTGAATGATGCGACTGAACCGCGTGCGCTGGAGCCACCAGTGAGCGGCCAGTAGCTCATTGAGGCCCCTTGTGTTGTATGCGCTTGGTTTCAAGCTTCTAAGACCTTCCAATTTCAAGTTATGAAGGAAAAGTGAAGACGCGTTTACTTTTCACATTTCATGACAGTTGGCTGAGACGGCCAAAACATGCACTCGTGGAAACTTTTTTCAAAATCCACTTTGGGCTTGTAAGATGTTGTAAAGTGACTTTCTGTCACAATGCAGTACATGCACCTCAACACCCAACTTCATGAACACCACATCAGAGTGAATGATGCGACTGAACCGCGTGCGCTGGAGCCACCAGTGAGCGGCCAGTAGCTCATTGAGGCCCCTTGTGTTGTATGCGCTTGGTTTCAAGCTTCTAAGACCTTCCAATTTCAAGTTATGAAGGAAAAGTGAAGACGCGTTTACTTTTCACATTTCATGACAGTTGGCTGAGACGGCCAAAACATGCACTCGTGGAAACTTTTTTCAAAATCCACTTTGGGCTTGTAAGATGTTGTAAAGTGACTTTCTGTCACAATGGAGTACATGCACCTCAACACCCAACTTCATGAACACCACATCAGAGTGAATGATGCGACTGAACCGCGTGCGCTGGAGCCACCAGTGAGCGGCCAGTAGCTCATTGAGGCCCCTTGTGTTGTATGCGCTTGGTTTCAAGCTTCTAAGACCTTCCAATTTCAAGCTATGAAGGAAAAGTGAAGACGCGTTTACTTTTCATATTTCATGACAGTTGGCTGCCACGGCCAAAACATGCACTCGTGGAATCTTTTTTCAAAATCCACTTTGGGCTTGTAAGATGTTGTAAAGTGACTTTCTGTCACAATGCAGTACATGCACCTCAACACCCAACTTCATGAACACCACATCAGAGTGAATGATGCGACTGAACCGCGTGCGCTGGAGCCACCAGTGAGCGGCCAGTAGCTCATTGAGGCCCCTTGTGTTGTATGCGCTTGGTTTCAAGCTTCTAAGACCTTCCAATTTCAAGCTATGAAGGAAAAGTGAAGACGCGTTTACTTTTCATATTTCATGACAGTTGGCTGAGACGGCCAAAACATGCACTCGTGGAAACTTTTTTCAAAATCCACTTTGGGCTTGTAAGATGTTGTAAAGTGACTTTCTGTCACAATGGAGTACATGCACCTCAACACCCAACTTCATGAACACCACATCAGAGTGAATGATGCGACTGAACCGCGTGCGCTGGAGCCACCAGTGAGCGGCCAGTAGCTCATTGAGGCCCCTTGTGTTGTATGCGCTTGGTTTCAAGCTTCTAAGACTTTCCAATTTCAAGTTATGAAGGAAAAGTGAAGACGCGTTTACTTTTCACATTTCATGACAGTTGGCTGAGACGGCCAAAACATGCACTCGTGGAAACTTTTTTCAAAATCCACTTTGGGCTTGTAAGATGTTGTAAAGTGACTTTCTGTCACAATGGAGTACATGCATCTCAACACCCAACTTCATGAACACCACATCAGAGTGAATGATGCGACTGAACCGCGTGCGCTGGAGCCACCAGTGAGCGGCCAGTAGCTCATTGAGGCCCCTTGTGTTGTATGCGCTTGGTTTCAAGCTTCTAAGACCTTCCAATTTCAAGTTATGAAGGAAAAGTGAAGACGCGTTTACTTTTCACATTTCATGACAGTTGGCTGAGACGGCCAAAACATGCACTCGTGGAAACTTTTTTCAAAATCCACTTTGGGCTTGTAAGATGTTGTAAAGTGACTTTCTGTCACAATGCAGTACATGCACCTCAACACCCAACTTCATGAACACCACATCAGAGTGAATGATGCGACTGAACCGCGTGCGCTGGAGCCACCAGTGAGCGGCCAGTAGCTCATTGAGGCCCCTTGTGTTGTATGCGCTTGGTTTCAAGCTTCTAAGACCTTCCAATTTCAAGCTATGAAGGAAAAGTGAAGACGCGTTTACTTTTCATATTTCATGACAGTTGGCTGAGACGGCCAAAACATGCACTCGTGGAAACTTTTTTCAAAATCCACTTTGGGTTTGTAAGATGTTGTAAAGTGACTTTCTGTCACAATGGAGTACATGCACCTCAACACCCAACTTCATGAACACCACATCAGAGTGAATGATGCGACTGAACCGCGTGCGCTGGAGCCACCAGTGAGCGGCCAGTAGCTCATTGAGGCCCCTTGTGTTGTATGCGCTTGGTTTCAAGCTTCTAAGACTTTCCAATTTCAAGTTATGAAGGAAAAGTGAAGACGCGTTTACTTTTCACATTTCATGACAGTTGGCTGAGACGGCCAAAACATGCACTCGTGGAAACTTTTTTCAAAATCCACTTTGGGCTTGTAAGATGTTGTAAAGTGACTTTCTGTCACAATGGAGTACATGCATCTCAACACCCAACTTCATGAACACCACATCAGAGTGAATGATGCGACTGAACCGCGTGCGCTGGAGCCACCAGTGAGCGGCCAGTAGCTCATTGAGGCCCCTTGTGTTGTATGCGCTTGGTTTCAAGCTTCTAAGACCTTCCAATTTCAAGTTATGAAGGAAAAGTGAAGACGCGTTTACTTTTCACATTTCATGACAGTTGGCTGAGACGGCCAAAACATGAACTCGTGGAAACTTTTTTCAAAATCCACTTTGGGCTTGTAAGATGTTGTAAAGTGACTTTCTGTCACAATGGAGTACATGCACCTCAACACCCAACTTCATGAACACCACATCAGAGTGAATGATGCGACTGAACCGCGTGCGCTGGAGCCACCAGTGAGCGGCCAGTAGCTCATTGAGGCCCCTTGTGTTGTATGCGCTTGGTTTCAAGCTTCTAAGACCTTCCAATTTCAAGCTATGAAGGAAAAGTGAAGACGCGTTTACTTTTCATATTTCATGACAGTTGGCTGAGACGGCCAAAACATGCACTCGTGGAAACTTTTTTCAAAATCCACTTTGGGCTTGTAAGATGTTGTAAAGTGACTTTCTGTCACAATGGAGTACATGCACCTCAACACCCAACTTCATGAACACCACATCAGAGTGAATGATGCGACTGAACCGCGTGCGCTGGAGCCACCAGTGAGCGGCCAGTAGCTCATTGAGGCCCCTTGTGTTGTATGCGCTTGGTTTCAAGCTTCTAAGACTTTCCAATTTCAAGTTATGAAGGAAAAGTGAAGACGCGTTTACTTTTCACATTTCATGACAGTTGGCTGAGACGGCCAAAACATGCACTCGTGGAAACTTTTTTCAAAATCCACTTTGGGCTTGTAAGATGTTGTAAAGTGACTTTCTGTCACAATGGAGTACATGCATCTCAACACCCAACTTCATGAACACCACATCAGAGTGAATGATGCGACTGAACCGCGTGCGCTGGAGCCACCAGTGAGCGGCCAGTAGCTCATTGAGGCCCCTTGTGTTGTATGCGCTTGGTTTCAAGCTTCTAAGACCTTCCAATTTCAAGTTATGAAGGAAAAGTGAAGACGCGTTTACTTTTCACATTTCATGACAGTTGGCTGAGACGGCCAAAACATGCACTCGTGGAAACTTTTTTCAAAATCCACTTTGGGCTTGTAAGATGTTGTAAAGTGACTTTCTGTCACAATGGAGTACATGCACCTCAACACCCAACTTCATGAACACCACATCAGAGTGAATGATGCGACTGAACCGCGTGCGCTGGAGCCACCAGTGAGCGGCCAGTAGCTCATTGAGGCCCCTTGTGTTGTATGCGCTTGGTTTCAAGCTTCTAAGACCTTCCAATTTCAAGTTATGAAGGAAAAGTGAAGACGCGTTTACTTTTCACATTTCATGACAGTTGGCTGAGACGGCCAAAACATGCACTCGTGGAAACTTTTTTCAAAATCCACTTTGGGCTTGTAAGATGTTGTAAAGTGACTTTCTGTCACAATGCAGTACATGCACCTCAACACCCAACTTCATGAACACCACATCAGAGTGAATGATGCGACTGAACCGCGTGCGCTGGAGCCACCAGTGAGCGGCCAGTAGCTCATTGAGGCCCCTTGTGTTGTATGCGCTTGGTTTCAAGCTTCTAAGACCTTCCAATTTCAAGTTATGAAGGAAAAGTGAAGACGCGTTTACTTTTCACATTTCATGACAGTTGGCTGAGACGGCCAAAACATGCACTCGTGGAAACTTTTTTCAAAATCCACTTTGGGCTTGTAAGATGTTGTAAAGTGACTTTCTGTCACAATGGAGTACATGCACCTCAACACCCAACTTCATGAACACCACATCAGAGTGAATGATGCGACTGAACCGCGTGCGCTGGAGCCACCAGTGAGCGGCCAGTAGCTCATTGAGGCCCCTTGTGTTGTATGCGCTTGGTTTCAAGCTTTTAAGACCTTCCAATTTCAAGCTATGAAGGAAAAGTGAAGACGCGTTTACTTTTCATATTTCATGACAGTTGGCTGAGACGGCCAAAACATGCACTCGTGGAAACTTTTTTCAAAATCCACTTTGGGCTTGTAAGATGTTGTAAAGTGACTTTCTGTCACAATGGAGTACATGCATCTCAACACCCAACTTCATGAACACCACATCAGAGTGAATGATGCGACTGAACCGCGTGCGCTGGAGCCACCAGTGAGCGGCCAGTAGCTCATTGAGGCCCCTTGTGTTGTATGCGCTTGGTTTCAAGCTTCTAAGACCTTCCAATTTCAAGTTATGAAGGAAAAGTGAAGACGCGTTTACTTTTCACATTTCATGACAGTTGGCTGAGACGGCCAAAACATGCACTCGTGGAAACTTTTTTCAAAATCCACTTTGGGCTTGTAAGATGTTGTAAAGTGACTTTCTGTCACAATGCAGTACATGCACCTCAACACCCAACTTCATGAACACCACATCAGAGTGAATGATGCGACTGAACCGCGTGCGCTGGAGCCACCAGTGAGCGGCCAGTAGCTCATTGAGGCCCCTTGTGTTGTATGCGCTTGGTTTCAAGCTTCTAAGACCTTCCAATTTCAAGCTATGAAGGAAAAGTGAAGACGCGTTTACTTTTCATATTTCATGACAGTTGGCTGAGACGGCCAAAACATGCACTCGTGGAAACTTTTTTCAAAATCCACTTTGGGCTTGTAAGATGTTGTAAAGTGACTTTCTGTCACAATGGAGTACATGCACCTCAACACCCAACTTCATGAACACCACATCAGAGTGAATGATGCGACTGAACCGCGTGCGCTGGAGCCACCAGTGAGCGGCCAGTAGCTCATTGAGGCCCCTTGTGTTGTATGCGCTTGGTTTCAAGCTTCTAAGACCTTCCAATTTCAAGTTATGAAGGAAAAGTGAAGACGCGTTTACTTTTCACATTTCATGACAGTTGGCTGAGACGGCCAAAACATGCACTCGTGGAAACTTTTTTCAAAATCCACTTTGGGCTTGTAAGATGTTGTAAAGTGACTTTCTGTCACAATGCAGTACATGCACCTCAACACCCAACTTCATGAACACCACATCAGAGTGAATGATGCGACTGAACCGCGTGCGCTGGAGCCACCAGTGAGCGGCCAGTAGCTCATTGAGGCCCCTTGTGTTGTATGCGCTTGGTTTCAAGCTACCTTCCAATTTCAAGTTATGAAGGAAAAGTGAAGACGCGTTTACTTTTCACATTTCATGACAGTTGGCTGAGACGGCCAAAACATGCACTCGTGGAAACTTTTTTCAAAATCCACTTTGGGCTTGTAAGATGTTGTAAAGTGACTTTCTGTCACAATGGAGTACATGCACCTCAACACCCAACTTCATGAACACCACATCAGAGTGAATGATGCGACTGAACCGCGTGCGCTGGAGCCACCAGTGAGCGGCCAGTAGCTCATTGAGGCCCCTTGTGTTGTATGCGCTTGGTTTCAAGCTTTTAAGACCTTCCAATTTCAAGCTATGAAGGAAAAGTGAAGACGCGTTTACTTTTCACATTTCATGACAGTTGGCTGAGACGGCCAAAACATGCACTCGTGGAAACTTTTTTCAAAATCCACTTTGGGCTTGTAAGATGTTGTAAAGTGACTTTCTGTCACAATGCAGTACATGCACCTCAACACCCAACTTCATGAACACCACATCAGAGTGAATGATGCGACTGAACCGCGTGCGCTGGAGCCACCAGTGAGCGGCCAGTAGCTCATTGAGGCCCCTTGTGTTGTATGCGCTTGGTTTCAAGCTTCTAAGACCTTCCAATTTCAAGTTATGAAGGAAAAGTGAAGACGCGTTTACTTTTCACATTTCATGACAGTTGGCTGAGACGGCCAAAACATGCACTCGTGGAAACTTTTTTCAAAATCCACTTTGGGCTTGTAAGATGTTGTAAAGTGACTTTCTGTCACAATGGAGTACATGCACCTCAACACCCAACTTCATGAACACCACATCAGAGTGAATGATGCGACTGAACCGCGTGCGCTGGAGCCACCAGTGAGCGGCCAGTAGCTCATTGAGGCCCCTTGTGTTGTATGCGCTTGGTTTCAAGCTTTTAAGACCTTCCAATTTCAAGCTATGAAGGAAAAGTGAAGACGCGTTTACTTTTCATATTTCATGACAGTTGGCTGAGACGGCCAAAACATGCACTCGTGGAAACTTTTTTCAAAATCCACTTTGGGCTTGTAAGATGTTGTAAAGTGACTTTCTGTCACAATGGAGTACATGCATCTCAACACCCAACTTCATGAACACCACATCAGAGTGAATGATGCGACTGAACCGCGTGCGCTGGAGCCACCAGTGAGCGGCCAGTAGCTCATTGAGGCCCCTTGTGTTGTATGCGCTTGGTTTCAAGCTTCTAAGACCTTCCAATTTCAAGTTATGAAGGAAAAGTGAAGACGCGTTTACTTTTCACATTTCATGACAGTTGGCTGAGACGGCCAAAACATGCACTCGTGGAAACTTTTTTCAAAATCCACTTTGGGCTTGTAAGATGTTGTAAAGTGACTTTCTGTCACAATGCAGTACATGCACCTCAACACCCAACTTCATGAACACCACATCAGAGTGAATGATGCGACTGAACCGCGTGCGCTGGAGCCACCAGTGAGCGGCCAGTAGCTCATTGAGGCCCCTTGTGTTGTATGCGCTTGGTTTCAAGCTTCTAAGACCTTCCAATTTCAAGCTATGAAGGAAAAGTGAAGACGCGTTTACTTTTCATATTTCATGACAGTTGGCTGAGACGGCCAAAACATGCACTCGTGGAAACTTTTTTCAAAATCCACTTTGGGCTTGTAAGATGTTGTAAAGTGACTTTCTGTCACAATGGAGTACATGCACCTCAACACCCAACTTCATGAACACCACATCAGAGTGAATGATGCGACTGAACCGCGTGCGCTGGAGCCACCAGTGAGCGGCCAGTAGCTCATTGAGGCCCCTTGTGTTGTATGCGCTTGGTTTCAAGCTTCTAAGACCTTCCAATTTCAAGTTATGAAGGAAAAGTGAAGACGCGTTTACTTTTCACATTTCATGACAGTTGGCTGAGACGGCCAAAACATGCACTCGTGGAAACTTTTTTCAAAATCCACTTTGGGCTTGTAAGATGTTGTAAAGTGACTTTCTGTCACAATGCAGTACATGCACCTCAACACCCAACTTCATGAACACCACATCAGAGTGAATGATGCGACTGAACCGCGTGCGCTGGAGCCACCAGTGAGCGGCCAGTAGCTCATTGAGGCCCCTTGTGTTGTATGCGCTTGGTTTCAAGCTACCTTCCAATTTCAAGTTATGAAGGAAAAGTGAAGACGCGTTTACTTTTCACATTTCATGACAGTTGGCTGAGACGGCCAAAACATGCACTCGTGGAAACTTTTTTCAAAATCCACTTTGGGCTTGTAAGATGTTGTAAAGTGACTTTCTGTCACAATGGAGTACATGCACCTCAACACCCAACTTCATGAACACCACATCAGAGTGAATGATGCGACTGAACCGCGTGCGCTGGAGCCACCAGTGAGCGGCCAGTAGCTCATTGAGGCCCCTTGTGTTGTATGCGCTTGGTTTCAAGCTTTTAAGACCTTCCAATTTCAAGCTATGAAGGAAAAGTGAAGACGCGTTTACTTTTCACATTTCATGACAGTTGGCTGAGACGGCCAAAACATGCACTCGTGGAAACTTTTTTCAAAATCCACTTTGGGCTTGTAAGATGTTGTAAAGTGACTTTCTGTCACAATGGAGTACATGCACCTCAACACCCAACTTCATGAACACCACATCAGAGTGAATGATGCGACTGAACCGCGTGCGCTGGAGCCACCAGTGAGCGGCCAGTAGCTCATTGAGGCCCCTTGTGTTGTATGCGCTTGGTTTCAAGCTTTTAAGACCTTCCAATTTCAAGCTATGAAGGAAAAGTGAAGACGCGTTTACTTTTCATATTTCATGACAGTTGGCTGAGACGGCCAAAACATGCACTCGTGGAAACTTTTTTCAAAATCCACTTTGGGCTTGTAAGATGTTGTAAAGTGACTTTCTGTCACAATGCAGTACATGCACCTCAACACCCAACTTCATGAACACCACATCAGAGTGAATGATGCGACTGAACCGCGTGCGCTGGAGCCACCAGTGAGCGGCCAGTAGCTCATTGAGGCCCCTTGTGTTGTATGCGCTTGGTTTCAAGCTTCTAAGACCTTCCAATTTCAAGCTATGAAGGAAAAGTGAAGACGCGTTTACTTTTCATATTTCATGACAGTTGGCTGAGACGGCCAAAACATGCACTCGTGGAAACTTTTTTCAAAATCCACTTTGGGCTTGTAAGATGTTGTAAAGTGACTTTCTGTCACAATGGAGTACATGCACCTCAACACCCAACTTCATGAACACCACATCAGAGTGAATGATGCGACTGAACCGCGTGCGCTGGAGCCACCAGTGAGCGGCCAGTAGCTCATTGAGGCCCCTTGTGTTGTATGCGCTTGGTTTCAAGCTTCTAAGACCTTCCAATTTCAAGTTATGAAGGAAAAGTGAAGACGCGTTTACTTTTCACATTTCATGACAGTTGGCTGAGACGGCCAAAACATGCACTCGTGGAAACTTTTTTCAAAATCCACTTTGGGCTTGTAAGATGTTGTAAAGTGACTTTCTGTCACAATGCAGTACATGCACCTCAACACCCAACTTCATGAACACCACATCAGAGTGAATGATGCGACTGAACCGCGTGCGCTGGAGCCACCAGTGAGCGGCCAGTAGCTCATTGAGGCCCCTTGTGTTGTATGCGCTTGGTTTCAAGCTTCTAAGACCTTCCAATTTCAAGTTATGAAGGAAAAGTGAAGACGCGTTTACTTTTCACATTTCATGACAGTTGGCTGAGACGGCCAAAACATGCACTCGTGGAAACTTTTTTCAAAATCCACTTTGGGCTTGTAAGATGTTGTAAAGTGACTTTCTGTCACAATGGAGTACATGCACCTCAACACCCAACTTCATGAACACCACATCAGAGTGAATGATGCGACTGAACCGCGTGCGCTGGAGCCACCAGTGAGCGGCCAGTAGCTCATTGAGGCCCCTTGTGTTGTATGCGCTTGGTTTCAAGCTTCTAAGACCTTCCAATTTCAAGTTATGAAGGAAAAGTGAAGACGCGTTTACTTTTCACATTTCATAACAGTTGGCTGAGACGGCCAAAACATGCACTCGTGGAAACTTTTTTCAAAATCCACTTTGGGCTTGTAAGATGTTGTAAAGTGACTTTCTGTCACAATGGAGTACATGCACCTCAACACCCAACTTCATGAACACCACATCAGAGTGAATGATGCGACTGAACCGCGTGCGCTGGAGCCACCAGTGAGCGGCCAGTAGCTCATTGAGGTCCCTTGTGTTGTATGCGCTTGGTTTCAAGCTTCTAAGACCTTCCAATTTCAAGTTATGAAGGAAAAGTGAAGACGCGTTTACTTTTCACATTTCATGACAGTTGGCTGAGACGGCCAAAACATGCACTCGTGGAAACTTTTTTCAAAATCCACTTTGGGCTTGTAAGATGTTGTAAAGTGACTTTCTGTCACAATGCAGTACATGCACCTCAACACCCAACTTCATGAACACCACATCAGAGTGAATGATGCGACTGAACCGCGTGCGCTGGAGCCACCAGTGAGCGGCCAGTAGCTCATTGAGGCCCCTTGTGTTGTATGCGCTTGGTTTCAAGCTTCTAAGACCTTCCAATTTCAAGTTATGAAGGAAAAGTGAAGACGCGTTTACTTTTCACATTTCATGACAGTTGGCTGAGACGGCCAAAACATGCACTCGTGGAAACTTTTTTCAAAATCCACTTTGGGCTTGTAAGATGTTGTAAAGTGACTTTCTGTCACAATGGAGTACATGCACCTCAACACCCAACTTCATGAACACCACATCAGAGTGAATGATGCGACTGAACCGCGTGCGCTGGAGCCACCAGTGAGCGGCCAGTAGCTCATTGAGGCCCCTTGTGTTGTATGCGCTTGGTTTCAAGCTTTTAAGACCTTCCAATTTCAAGCTATGAAGGAAAAGTGAAGACGCGTTTACTTTTCACATTTCATGACAGTTGGCTGAGACGGCCAAAACATGCACTCGTGGAAACTTTTTTCAAAATCCACTTTGGGCTTGTAAGATGTTGTAAAGTGACTTTCTGTCACAATGGAGTACATGCACCTCAACACCCAACTTCATGAACACCACATCAGAGTGAATGATGCGACTGAACCGCGTGCGCTGGAGCCACCAGTGAGCGGCCAGTAGCTCATTGAGGCCCCTTGTGTTGTATGCGCTTGGTTTCAAGCTTTTAAGACCTTCCAATTTCAAGCTATGAAGGAAAAGTGAAGACGCGTTTACTTTTCATATTTCATGACAGTTGGCTGAGACGGCCAAAACATGCACTCGTGGAAACTTTTTTCAAAATCCACTTTGGGCTTGTAAGATGTTGTAAAGTGACTTTCTGTCACAATGCAGTACATGCACCTCAACACCCAACTTCATGAACACCACATCAGAGTGAATGATGCGACTGAACCGCGTGCGCTGGAGCCACCAGTGAGCGGCCAGTAGCTCATTGAGGCCCCTTGTGTTGTATGCGCTTGGTTTCAAGCTTCTAAGACCTTCCAATTTCAAGCTATGAAGGAAAAGTGAAGACGCGTTTACTTTTCATATTTCATGACAGTTGGCTGAGACGGCCAAAACATGCACTCGTGGAAACTTTTTTCAAAATCCACTTTGGGCTTGTAAGATGTTGTAAAGTGACTTTCTGTCACAATGGAGTACATGCACCTCAACACCCAACTTCATGAACACCACATCAGAGTGAATGATGCGACTGAACCGCGTGCGCTGGAGCCACCAGTGAGCGGCCAGTAGCTCATTGAGGCCCCTTGTGTTGTATGCGCTTGGTTTCAAGCTTCTAAGACCTTCCAATTTCAAGTTATGAAGGAAAAGTGAAGACGCGTTTACTTTTCACATTTCATGACAGTTGGCTGAGACGGCCAAAACATGCACTCGTGGAAACTTTTTTCAAAATCCACTTTGGGCTTGTAAGATGTTGTAAAGTGACTTTCTGTCACAATGCAGTACATGCACCTCAACACCCAACTTCATGAACACCACATCAGAGTGAATGATGCGACTGAACCGCGTGCGCTGGAGCCACCAGTGAGCGGCCAGTAGCTCATTGAGGCCCCTTGTGTTGTATGC
The DNA here is from genome assembly GCF_963854185.1 of Sardina pilchardus. Taxonomy (NCBI): domain Eukaryota; kingdom Metazoa; phylum Chordata; class Actinopteri; order Clupeiformes; family Clupeidae; genus Sardina; species Sardina pilchardus. The sequence continues at coordinate 123,209 of NW_026910927.1, forward strand.
GCTTGGTTTCAAGCTTCTAAGACCTTCCAATTTCAAGTTATGAAGGAAAAGTGAAGACGCGTTTACTTTTCACATTTCATGACAGTTGGCTGAGACGGCCAAAACATGCACTCGTGGAAACTTTTTTCAAAATCCACTTTGGGCTTGTAAGATGTTGTAAAGTGACTTTCTGTCACAATGCAGTACATGCACCTCAACACCCAACTTCATGAACACCACATCAGAGTGAATGATGCGACTGAACCGCGTGCGCTGGAGCCACCAGTGAGCGGCCAGTAGCTCATTGAGGCCCCTTGTGTTGTATGCGCTTGGTTTCAAGCTTCTAAGACCTTCCAATTTCAAGCTATGAAGGAAAAGTGAAGACGCGTTTACTTTTCATATTTCATGACAGTTGGCTGAGACGGCCAAAACATGCACTCGTGGAAACTTTTTTCAAAATCCACTTTGGGCTTGTAAGATGTTGTAAAGTGACTTTCTGTCACAATGGAGTACATGCACCTCAACACCCAACTTCATGAACACCACATCAGAGTGAATGATGCGACTGAACCGCGTGCGCTGGAGCCACCAGTGAGCGGCCAGTAGCTCATTGAGGCCCCTTGTGTTGTATGCGCTTGGTTTCAAGCTTCTAAGACCTTCCAATTTCAAGTTATGAAGGAAAAGTGAAGACGCGTTTACTTTTCACATTTCATGACAGTTGGCTGAGACGGCCAAAACATGCACTCGTGGAAACTTTTTTCAAAATCCACTTTGGGCTTGTAAGATGTTGTAAAGTGACTTTCTGTCACAATGCAGTACATGCACCTCAACACCCAACTTCATGAACACCACATCAGAGTGAATGATGCGACTGAACCGCGTGCGCTGGAGCCACCAGTGAGCGGCCAGTAGCTCATTGAGGCCCCTTGTGTTGTATGCGCTTGGTTTCAAGCTTCTAAGACCTTCCAATTTCAAGCTATGAAGGAAAAGTGAAGACGCGTTTACTTTTCATATTTCATGACAGTTGGCTGAGACGGCCAAAACATGCACTCGTGGAAACTTTTTTCAAAATCCACTTTGGGCTTGTAAGATGTTGTAAAGTGACTTTCTGTCACAATGGAGTACATGCACCTCAACACCCAACTTCATGAACACCACATCAGAGTGAATGATGCGACTGAACCGCGTGCGCTGGAGCCACCAGTGAGCGGCCAGTAGCTCATTGAGGCCCCTTGTGTTGTATGCGCTTGGTTTCAAGCTTCTAAGACCTTCCAATTTCAAGTTATGAAGGAAAAGTGAAGACGCGTTTACTTTTCACATTTCATGACAGTTGGCTGAGACGGCCAAAACATGCACTCGTGGAAACTTTTTTCAAAATCCACTTTGGGCTTGTAAGATGTTGTAAAGTGACTTTCTGTCACAATGCAGTACATGCACCTCAACACCCAACTTCATGAACACCACATCAGAGTGAATGATGCGACTGAACCGCGTGCGCTGGAGCCACCAGTGAGCGGCCAGTAGCTCATTGAGGCCCCTTGTGTTGTATGCGCTTGGTTTCAAGCTTCTAAGACCTTCCAATTTCAAGTTATGAAGGAAAAGTGAAGACGCGTTTACTTTTCACATTTCATGACAGTTGGCTGAGACGGCCAAAACATGCACTCGTGGAAACTTTTTTCAAAATCCACTTTGGGCTTGTAAGATGTTGTAAAGTGACTTTCTGTCACAATGCAGTACATGCACCTCAACACCCAACTTCATGAACACCACATCAGAGTGAATGATGCGACTGAACCGCGTGCGCTGGAGCCACCAGTGAGCGGCCAGTAGCTCATTGAGGCCCCTTGTGTTGTATGCGCTTGGTTTCAAGCTTCTAAGACCTTCCAATTTCAAGCTATGAAGGAAAAGTGAAGACGCGTTTACTTTTCATATTTCATGACAGTTGGCTGAGACGGCCAAAACATGCACTCGTGGAAACTTTTTTCAAAATCCACTTTGGGCTTGTAAGATGTTGTAAAGTGACTTTCTGTCACAATGGAGTACATGCACCTCAACACCCAACTTCATGAACACCACATCAGAGTGAATGATGCGACTGAACCGCGTGCGCTGGAGCCACCAGTGAGCGGCCAGTAGCTCATTGAGGCCCCTTGTGTTGTATGCGCTTGGTTTCAAGCTTCTAAGACCTTCCAATTTCAAGTTATGAAGGAAAAGTGAAGACGCGTTTACTTTTCACATTTCATGACAGTTGGCTGAGACGGCCAAAACATGCACTCGTGGAAACTTTTTTCAAAATCCACTTTGGGCTTGTAAGATGTTGTAAAGTGACTTTCTGTCACAATGCAGTACATGCACCTCAACACCCAACTTCATGAACACCACATCAGAGTGAATGATGCGACTGAACCGCGTGCGCTGGAGCCACCAGTGAGCGGCCAGTAGCTCATTGAGGCCCCTTGTGTTGTATGCGCTTGGTTTCAAGCTTCTAAGACCTTCCAATTTCAAGCTATGAAGGAAAAGTGAAGACGCGTTTACTTTTCATATTTCATGACAGTTGGCTGAGACGGCCAAAACATGCACTCGTGGAAACTTTTTTCAAAATCCACTTTGGGCTTGTAAGATGTTGTAAAGTGACTTTCTGTCACAATGGAGTACATGCACCTCAACACCCAACTTCATGAACACCACATCAGAGTGAATGATGCGACTGAACCGCGTGCGCTGGAGCCACCAGTGAGCGGCCAGTAGCTCATTGAGGCCCCTTGTGTTGTATGCGCTTGGTTTCAAGCTTCTAAGACCTTCCAATTTCAAGTTATGAAGGAAAAGTGAAGACGCGTTTACTTTTCACATTTCATGACAGTTGGCTGAGACGGCCAAAACATGCACTCGTGGAAACTTTTTTCAAAATCCACTTTGGGCTTGTAAGATGTTGTAAAGTGACTTTCTGTCACAATGCAGTACATGCACCTCAACACCCAACTTCATGAACACCACATCAGAGTGAATGATGCGACTGAACCGCGTGCGCTGGAGCCACCAGTGAGCGGCCAGTAGCTCATTGAGGCCCCTTGTGTTGTATGCGCTTGGTTTCAAGCTTCTAAGACCTTCCAATTTCAAGTTATGAAGGAAAAGTGAAGACGCGTTTACTTTTCACATTTCATGACAGTTGGCTGAGACGGCCAAAACATGCACTCGTGGAAACTTTTTTCAAAATCCACTTTGGGCTTGTAAGATGTTGTAAAGTGACTTTCTGTCACAATGCAGTACATGCACCTCAACACCCAACTTCATGAACACCACATCAGAGTGAATGATGCGACTGAACCGCGTGCGCTGGAGCCACCAGTGAGCGGCCAGTAGCTCATTGAGGCCCCTTGTGTTGTATGCGCTTGGTTTCAAGCTTCTAAGACCTTCCAATTTCAAGCTATGAAGGAAAAGTGAAGACGCGTTTACTTTTCATATTTCATGACAGTTGGCTGAGACGGCCAAAACATGCACTCGTGGAAACTTTTTTCAAAATCCACTTTGGGCTTGTAAGATGTTGTAAAGTGACTTTCTGTCACAATGGAGTACATGCACCTCAACACCCAACTTCATGAACACCACATCAGAGTGAATGATGCGACTGAACCGCGTGCGCTGGAGCCACCAGTGAGCGGCCAGTAGCTCATTGAGGCCCCTTGTGTTGTATGCGCTTGGTTTCAAGCTTCTAAGACCTTCCAATTTCAAGTTATGAAGGAAAAGTGAAGACGCGTTTACTTTTCACATTTCATGACAGTTGGCTGAGACGGCCAAAACATGCACTCGTGGAAACTTTTTTCAAAATCCACTTTGGGCTTGTAAGATGTTGTAAAGTGACTTTCTGTCACAATGCAGTACATGCACCTCAACACCCAACTTCATGAACACCACATCAGAGTGAATGATGCGACTGAACCGCGTGCGCTGGAGCCACCAGTGAGCGGCCAGTAGCTCATTGAGGCCCCTTGTGTTGTATGCGCTTGGTTTCAAGCTTCTAAGACCTTCCAATTTCAAGTTATGAAGGAAAAGTGAAGACGCGTTTACTTTTCACATTTCATGACAGTTGGCTGAGACGGCCAAAACATGCACTCGTGGAAACTTTTTTCAAAATCCACTTTGGGCTTGTAAGATGTTGTAAAGTGACTTTCTGTCACAATGCAGTACATGCACCTCAACACCCAACTTCATGAACACCACATCAGAGTGAATGATGCGACTGAACCGCGTGCGCTGGAGCCACCAGTGAGCGGCCAGTAGCTCATTGAGGCCCCTTGTGTTGTATGCGCTTGGTTTCAAGCTTCTAAGACCTTCCAATTTCAAGCTATGAAGGAAAAGTGAAGACGCGTTTACTTTTCATATTTCATGACAGTTGGCTGAGACGGCCAAAACATGCACTCGTGGAAACTTTTTTCAAAATCCACTTTGGGCTTGTAAGATGTTGTAAAGTGACTTTCTGTCACAATGGAGTACATGCACCTCAACACCCAACTTCATGAACACCACATCAGAGTGAATGATGCGACTGAACCGCGTGCGCTGGAGCCACCAGTGAGCGGCCAGTAGCTCATTGAGGCCCCTTGTGTTGTATGCGCTTGGTTTCAAGCTTCTAAGACCTTCCAATTTCAAGTTATGAAGGAAAAGTGAAGACGCGTTTACTTTTCACATTTCATGACAGTTGGCTGAGACGGCCAAAACATGCACTCGTGGAAACTTTTTTCAAAATCCACTTTGGGCTTGTAAGATGTTGTAAAGTGACTTTCTGTCACAATGCAGTACATGCACCTCAACACCCAACTTCATGAACACCACATCAGAGTGAATGATGCGACTGAACCGCGTGCGCTGGAGCCACCAGTGAGCGGCCAGTAGCTCATTGAGGCCCCTTGTGTTGTATGCGCTTGGTTTCAAGCTTCTAAGACCTTCCAATTTCAAGTTATGAAGGAAAAGTGAAGACGCGTTTACTTTTCACATTTCATGACAGTTGGCTGAGACGGCCAAAACATGCACTCGTGGAAACTTTTTTCAAAATCCACTTTGGGCTTGTAAGATGTTGTAAAGTGACTTTCTGTCACAATGGAGTACATGCACCTCAACACCCAACTTCATGAACACCACATCAGAGTGAATGATGCGACTGAACCGCGTGCGCTGGAGCCACCAGTGAGCGGCCAGTAGCTCATTGAGGCCCCTTGTGTTGTATGCGCTTGGTTTCAAGCTTCTAAGACCTTCCAATTTCAAGCTATGAAGGAAAAGTGAAGACGCGTTTACTTTTCATATTTCATGACAGTTGGCTGCCACGGCCAAAACATGCACTCGTGGAATCTTTTTTCAAAATCCACTTTGGGCTTGTAAGATGTTGTAAAGTGACTTTCTGTCACAATGCAGTACATGCACCTCAACACCCAACTTCATGAACACCACATCAGAGTGAATGATGCGACTGAACCGCGTGCGCTGGAGCCACCAGTGAGCGGCCAGTAGCTCATTGAGGCCCCTTGTGTTGTATGCGCTTGGTTTCAAGCTTCTAAGACCTTCCAATTTCAAGCTATGAAGGAAAAGTGAAGACGCGTTTACTTTTCATATTTCATGACAGTTGGCTGAGACGGCCAAAACATGCACTCGTGGAAACTTTTTTCAAAATCCACTTTGGGCTTGTAAGATGTTGTAAAGTGACTTTCTGTCACAATGGAGTACATGCACCTCAACACCCAACTTCATGAACACCACATCAGAGTGAATGATGCGACTGAACCGCGTGCGCTGGAGCCACCAGTGAGCGGCCAGTAGCTCATTGAGGCCCCTTGTGTTGTATGCGCTTGGTTTCAAGCTTCTAAGACTTTCCAATTTCAAGTTATGAAGGAAAAGTGAAGACGCGTTTACTTTTCACATTTCATGACAGTTGGCTGAGACGGCCAAAACATGCACTCGTGGAAACTTTTTTCAAAATCCACTTTGGGCTTGTAAGATGTTGTAAAGTGACTTTCTGTCACAATGGAGTACATGCATCTCAACACCCAACTTCATGAACACCACATCAGAGTGAATGATGCGACTGAACCGCGTGCGCTGGAGCCACCAGTGAGCGGCCAGTAGCTCATTGAGGCCCCTTGTGTTGTATGCGCTTGGTTTCAAGCTTCTAAGACCTTCCAATTTCAAGTTATGAAGGAAAAGTGAAGACGCGTTTACTTTTCACATTTCATGACAGTTGGCTGAGACGGCCAAAACATGCACTCGTGGAAACTTTTTTCAAAATCCACTTTGGGCTTGTAAGATGTTGTAAAGTGACTTTCTGTCACAATGCAGTACATGCACCTCAACACCCAACTTCATGAACACCACATCAGAGTGAATGATGCGACTGAACCGCGTGCGCTGGAGCCACCAGTGAGCGGCCAGTAGCTCATTGAGGCCCCTTGTGTTGTATGCGCTTGGTTTCAAGCTTCTAAGACCTTCCAATTTCAAGTTATGAAGGAAAAGTGAAGACGCGTTTACTTTTCACATTTCATGACAGTTGGCTGAGACGGCCAAAACATGCACTCGTGGAAACTTTTTTCAAAATCCACTTTGGGCTTGTAAGATGTTGTAAAGTGACTTTCTGTCACAATGCAGTACATGCACCTCAACACCCAACTTCATGAACACCACATCAGAGTGAATGATGCGACTGAACCGCGTGCGCTGGAGCCACCAGTGAGCGGCCAGTAGCTCATTGAGGCCCCTTGTGTTGTATGCGCTTGGTTTCAAGCTTCTAAGACCTTCCAATTTCAAGCTATGAAGGAAAAGTGAAGACGCGTTTACTTTTCATATTTCATGACAGTTGGCTGAGACGGCCAAAACATGCACTCGTGGAAACTTTTTTCAAAATCCACTTTGGGCTTGTAAGATGTTGTAAAGTGACTTTCTGTCACAATGGAGTACATGCACCTCAACACCCAACTTCATGAACACCACATCAGAGTGAATGATGCGACTGAACCGCGTGCGCTGGAGCCACCAGTGAGCGGCCAGTAGCTCATTGAGGCCCCTTGTGTTGTATGCGCTTGGTTTCAAGCTTCTAAGACCTTCCAATTTCAAGTTATGAAGGAAAAGTGAAGACGCGTTTACTTTTCACATTTCATGACAGTTGGCTGAGACGGCCAAAACATGCACTCGTGGAAACTTTTTTCAAAATCCACTTTGGGCTTGTAAGATGTTGTAAAGTGACTTTCTGTCACAATGCAGTACATGCACCTCAACACCCAACTTCATGAACACCACATCAGAGTGAATGATGCGACTGAACCGCGTGCGCTGGAGCCACCAGTGAGCGGCCAGTAGCTCATTGAGGCCCCTTGTGTTGTATGCGCTTGGTTTCAAGCTTCTAAGACCTTCCAATTTCAAGTTATGAAGGAAAAGTGAAGACGCGTTTACTTTTCACATTTCATGACAGTTGGCTGAGACGGCCAAAACATGCACTCGTGGAAACTTTTTTCAAAATCCACTTTGGGCTTGTAAGATGTTGTAAAGTGACTTTCTGTCACAATGGAGTACATGCACCTCAACACCCAACTTCATGAACACCACATCAGAGTGAATGATGCGACTGAACCGCGTGCGCTGGAGCCACCAGTGAGCGGCCAGTAGCTCATTGAGGCCCCTTGTGTTGTATGCGCTTGGTTTCAAGCTTCTAAGACCTTCCAATTTCAAGCTATGAAGGAAAAGTGAAGACGCGTTTACTTTTCATATTTCATGACAGTTGGCTGCCACGGCCAAAACATGCACTCGTGGAATCTTTTTTCAAAATCCACTTTGGGCTTGTAAGATGTTGTAAAGTGACTTTCTGTCACAATGCAGTACATGCACCTCAACACCCAACTTCATGAACACCACATCAGAGTGAATGATGCGACTGAACCGCGTGCGCTGGAGCCACCAGTGAGCGGCCAGTAGCTCATTGAGGCCCCTTGTGTTGTATGCGCTTGGTTTCAAGCTTCTAAGACCTTCCAATTTCAAGCTATGAAGGAAAAGTGAAGACGCGTTTACTTTTCATATTTCATGACAGTTGGCTGAGACGGCCAAAACATGCACTCGTGGAAACTTTTTTCAAAATCCACTTTGGGCTTGTAAGATGTTGTAAAGTGACTTTCTGTCACAATGGAGTACATGCACCTCAACACCCAACTTCATGAACACCACATCAGAGTGAATGATGCGACTGAACCGCGTGCGCTGGAGCCACCAGTGAGCGGCCAGTAGCTCATTGAGGCCCCTTGTGTTGTATGCGCTTGGTTTCAAGCTTCTAAGACTTTCCAATTTCAAGTTATGAAGGAAAAGTGAAGACGCGTTTACTTTTCACATTTCATGACAGTTGGCTGAGACGGCCAAAACATGCACTCGTGGAAACTTTTTTCAAAATCCACTTTGGGCTTGTAAGATGTTGTAAAGTGACTTTCTGTCACAATGGAGTACATGCATCTCAACACCCAACTTCATGAACACCACATCAGAGTGAATGATGCGACTGAACCGCGTGCGCTGGAGCCACCAGTGAGCGGCCAGTAGCTCATTGAGGCCCCTTGTGTTGTATGCGCTTGGTTTCAAGCTTCTAAGACCTTCCAATTTCAAGTTATGAAGGAAAAGTGAAGACGCGTTTACTTTTCACATTTCATGACAGTTGGCTGAGACGGCCAAAACATGCACTCGTGGAAACTTTTTTCAAAATCCACTTTGGGCTTGTAAGATGTTGTAAAGTGACTTTCTGTCACAATGCAGTACATGCACCTCAACACCCAACTTCATGAACACCACATCAGAGTGAATGATGCGACTGAACCGCGTGCGCTGGAGCCACCAGTGAGCGGCCAGTAGCTCATTGAGGCCCCTTGTGTTGTATGCGCTTGGTTTCAAGCTTCTAAGACCTTCCAATTTCAAGCTATGAAGGAAAAGTGAAGACGCGTTTACTTTTCATATTTCATGACAGTTGGCTGAGACGGCCAAAACATGCACTCGTGGAAACTTTTTTCAAAATCCACTTTGGGCTTGTAAGATGTTGTAAAGTGACTTTCTGTCACAATGGAGTACATGCACCTCAACACCCAACTTCATGAACACCACATCAGAGTGAATGATGCGACTGAACCGCGTGCGCTGGAGCCACCAGTGAGCGGCCAGTAGCTCATTGAGGCCCCTTGTGTTGTATGCGCTTGGTTTCAAGCTTCTAAGACTTTCCAATTTCAAGTTATGAAGGAAAAGTGAAGACGCGTTTACTTTTCACATTTCATGACAGTTGGCTGAGACGGCCAAAACATGCACTCGTGGAAACTTTTTTCAAAATCCACTTTGGGCTTGTAAGATGTTGTAAAGTGACTTTCTGTCACAATGGAGTACATGCATCTCAACACCCAACTTCATGAACACCACATCAGAGTGAATGATGCGACTGAACCGCGTGCGCTGGAGCCACCAGTGAGCGGCCAGTAGCTCATTGAGGCCCCTTGTGTTGTATGCGCTTGGTTTCAAGCTTCTAAGACCTTCCAATTTCAAGTTATGAAGGAAAAGTGAAGACGCGTTTACTTTTCACATTTCATGACAGTTGGCTGAGACGGCCAAAACATGCACTCGTGGAAACTTTTTTCAAAATCCACTTTGGGCTTGTAAGATGTTGTAAAGTGACTTTCTGTCACAATGGAGTACATGCACCTCAACACCCAACTTCATGAACACCACATCAGAGTGAATGATGCGACTGAACCGCGTGCGCTGGAGCCACCAGTGAGCGGCCAGTAGCTCATTGAGGCCCCTTGTGTTGTATGCGCTTGGTTTCAAGCTTCTAAGACCTTCCAATTTCAAGCTATGAAGGAAAAGTGAAGACGCGTTTACTTTTCATATTTCATGACAGTTGGCTGCCACGGCCAAAACATGCACTCGTGGAATCTTTTTTCAAAATCCACTTTGGGCTTGTAAGATGTTGTAAAGTGACTTTCTGTCACAATGCAGTACATGCACCTCAACACCCAACTTCATGAACACCACATCAGAGTGAATGATGCGACTGAACCGCGTGCGCTGGAGCCACCAGTGAGCGGCCAGTAGCTCATTGAGGCCCCTTGTGTTGTATGCGCTTGGTTTCAAGCTTCTAAGACCTTCCAATTTCAAGCTATGAAGGAAAAGTGAAGACGCGTTTACTTTTCATATTTCATGACAGTTGGCTGAGACGGCCAAAACATGCACTCGTGGAAACTTTTTTCAAAATCCACTTTGGGCTTGTAAGATGTTGTAAAGTGACTTTCTGTCACAATGGAGTACATGCACCTCAACACCCAACTTCATGAACACCACATCAGAGTGAATGATGCGACTGAACCGCGTGCGCTGGAGCCACCAGTGAGCGGCCAGTAGCTCATTGAGGCCCCTTGTGTTGTATGCGCTTGGTTTCAAGCTTCTAAGACTTTCCAATTTCAAGTTATGAAGGAAAAGTGAAGACGCGTTTACTTTTCACATTTCATGACAGTTGGCTGAGACGGCCAAAACATGCACTCGTGGAAACTTTTTTCAAAATCCACTTTGGGCTTGTAAGATGTTGTAAAGTGACTTTCTGTCACAATGGAGTACATGCATCTCAACACCCAACTTCATGAACACCACATCAGAGTGAATGATGCGACTGAACCGCGTGCGCTGGAGCCACCAGTGAGCGGCCAGTAGCTCATTGAGGCCCCTTGTGTTGTATGCGCTTGGTTTCAAGCTTCTAAGACCTTCCAATTTCAAGTTATGAAGGAAAAGTGAAGACGCGTTTACTTTTCACATTTCATGACAGTTGGCTGAGACGGCCAAAACATGCACTCGTGGAAACTTTTTTCAAAATCCACTTTGGGCTTGTAAGATGTTGTAAAGTGACTTTCTGTCACAATGCAGTACATGCACCTCAACACCCAACTTCATGAACACCACATCAGAGTGAATGATGCGACTGAACCGCGTGCGCTGGAGCCACCAGTGAGCGGCCAGTAGCTCATTGAGGCCCCTTGTGTTGTATGCGCTTGGTTTCAAGCTTCTAAGACCTTCCAATTTCAAGCTATGAAGGAAAAGTGAAGACGCGTTTACTTTTCATATTTCATGACAGTTGGCTGAGACGGCCAAAACATGCACTCGTGGAAACTTTTTTCAAAATCCACTTTGGGCTTGTAAGATGTTGTAAAGTGACTTTCTGTCACAATGGAGTACATGCACCTCAACACCCAACTTCATGAACACCACATCAGAGTGAATGATGCGACTGAACCGCGTGCGCTGGAGCCACCAGTGAGCGGCCAGTAGCTCATTGAGGCCCCTTGTGTTGTATGCGCTTGGTTTCAAGCTTCTAAGACTTTCCAATTTCAAGTTATGAAGGAAAAGTGAAGACGCGTTTACTTTTCACATTTCATGACAGTTGGCTGAGACGGCCAAAACATGCACTCGTGGAAACTTTTTTCAAAATCCACTTTGGGCTTGTAAGATGTTGTAAAGTGACTTTCTGTCACAATGGAGTACATGCATCTCAACACCCAACTTCATGAACACCACATCAGAGTGAATGATGCGACTGAACCGCGTGCGCTGGAGCCACCAGTGAGCGGCCAGTAGCTCATTGAGGCCCCTTGTGTTGTATGCGCTTGGTTTCAAGCTTCTAAGACCATCCAATTTCAAGTTATGAAGGAAAAGTGAAGACGCGTTTACTTTTCACATTTCATGACAGTTGGCTGAGACGGCCAAAACATGAACTCGTGGAAACTTTTTTCAAAATCCACTTTGGGCTTGTAAGATGTTGTAAAGTGACTTTCTGTCACAATGCAGTACATGCACCTCAACACCCAACTTCATGAACACCACATCAGAGTGAATGATGCGACTGAACCGCGTGCGCTGGAGCCACCAGTGAGCGGCCAGTAGCTCATTGAGGCCCCTTGTGTTGTATGCGCTTGGTTTCAAGCTTCTAAGACCTTCCAATTTCAAGCTATGAAGGAAAAGTGAAGACGCGTTTACTTTTCATATTTCATGACAGTTGGCTGAGACGGCCAAAACATGCACTCGTGGAAACTTTTTTCAAAATCCACTTTGGGCTTGTAAGATGTTGTAAAGTGACTTTCTGTCACAATGGAGTACATGCACCTCAACACCCAACTTCATGAACACCACATCAGAGTGAATGATGCGACTGAACCGCGTGCGCTGGAGCCACCAGTGAGCGGCCAGTAGCTCATTGAGGCCCCTTGTGTTGTATGCGCTTGGTTTCAAGCTTCTAAGACTTTCCAATTTCAAGTTATGAAGGAAAAGTGAAGACGCGTTTACTTTTCACATTTCATGACAGTTGGCTGAGACGGCCAAAACATGCACTCGTGGAAACTTTTTTCAAAATCCACTTTGGGCTTGTAAGATGTTGTAAAGTGACTTTCTGTCACAATGGAGTACATGCATCTCAACACCCAACTTCATGAACACCACATCAGAGTGAATGATGCGACTGAACCGCGTGCGCTGGAGCCACCAGTGAGCGGCCAGTAGCTCATTGAGGCCCCTTGTGTTGTATGCGCTTGGTTTCAAGCTTCTAAGACCTTCCAATTTCAAGTTATGAAGGAAAAGTGAAGACGCGTTTACTTTTCACATTTCATGACAGTTGGCTGAGACGGCCAAAACATGCACTCGTGGAAACTTTTTTCAAAATCCACTTTGGGCTTGTAAGATGTTGTAAAGTGACTTTCTGTCACAATGCAGTACATGCACCTCAACACCCAACTTCATGAACACCACATCAGAGTGAATGATGCGACTGAACCGCGTGCGCTGGAGCCACCAGTGAGCGGCCAGTAGCTCATTGAGGCCCCTTGTGTTGTATGCGCTTGGTTTCAAGCTTCTAAGACCTTCCAATTTCAAGCTATGAAGGAAAAGTGAAGACGCGTTTACTTTTCATATTTCATGACAGTTGGCTGAGACGGCCAAAACATGCACTCGTGGAAACTTTTTTCAAAATCCACTTTGGGCTTGTAAGATGTTGTAAAGTGACTTTCTGTCACAATGGAGTACATGCACCTCAACACCCAACTTCATGAACACCACATCAGAGTGAATGATGCGACTGAACCGCGTGCGCTGGAGCCACCAGTGAGCGGCCAGTAGCTCATTGAGGCCCCTTGTGTTGTATGCGCTTGGTTTCAAGCTTCTAAGACCTTCCAATTTCAAGCTATGAAGGAAAAGTGAAGACGCGTTTACTTTTCATATTTCATGACAGTTGGCTGAGACGGCCAAAACATGCACTCGTGGAAACTTTTTTCAAAATCCACTTTGGGCTTGTAAGATGTTGTAAAGTGACTTTCTGTCACAATGGAGTACATGCACCTCAACACCCAACTTCATGAACACCACATCAGAGTGAATGATGCGACTGAACCGCGTGCGCTGGAGCCACCAGTGAGCGGCCAGTAGCTCATTGAGGCCCCTTGTGTTGTATGCGCTTGGTTTCAAGCTTCTAAGACTTTCCAATTTCAAGTTATGAAGGAAAAGTGAAGACGCGTTTACTTTTCACATTTCATGACAGTTGGCTGAGACGGCCAAAACATGCACTCGTGGAAACTTTTTTCAAAATCCACTTTGGGCTTGTAAGATGTTGTAAAGTGACTTTCTGTCACAATGGAGTACATGCATCTCAACACCCAACTTCATGAACACCACATCAGAGTGAATGATGCGACTGAACCGCGTGCGCTGGAGCCACCAGTGAGCGGCCAGTAGCTCATTGAGGCCCCTTGTGTTGTATGCGCTTGGTTTCAAGCTTCTAAGACCTTCCAATTTCAAGTTATGAAGGAAAAGTGAAGACGCGTTTACTTTTCACATTTCATGACAGTTGGCTGAGACGGCCAAAACATGCACTCGTGGAAACTTTTTTCAAAATCCACTTTGGGCTTGTAAGATGTTGTAAAGTGACTTTCTGTCACAATGCAGTACATGCACCTCAACACCCAACTTCATGAACACCACATCAGAGTGAATGATGCGACTGAACCGCGTGCGCTGGAGCCACCAGTGAGCGGCCAGTAGCTCATTGAGGCCCCTTGTGTTGTATGCGCTTGGTTTCAAGCTTCTAAGACCTTCCAATTTCAAGCTATGAAGGAAAAGTGAAGACGCGTTTACTTTTCATATTTCATGACAGTTGGCTGAGACGGCCAAAACATGCACTCGTGGAAACTTTTTTCAAAATCCACTTTGGGCTTGTAAGATGTTGTAAAGTGACTTTCTGTCACAATGGAGTACATGCACCTCAACACCCAACTTCATGAACACCACATCAGAGTGAATGATGCGACTGAACCGCGTGCGCTGGAGCCACCAGTGAGCGGCCAGTAGCTCATTGAGGCCCCTTGTGTTGTATGCGCTTGGTTTCAAGCTTCTAAGACCTTCCAATTTCAAGCTATGAAGGAAAAGTGAAGACGCGTTTACTTTTCATATTTCATGACAGTTGGCTGAGACGGCCAAAACATGCACTCGTGGAAACTTTTTTCAAAATCCACTTTGGGCTTGTAAGATGTTGTAAAGTGACTTTCTGTCACAATGGAGTACATGCACCTCAACACCCAACTTCATGAACACCACATCAGAGTGAATGATGCGACTGAACCGCGTGCGCTGGAGCCACCAGTGAGCGGCCAGTAGCTCATTGAGGCCCCTTGTGTTGTATGCGCTTGGTTTCAAGCTTCTAAGACTTTCCAATTTCAAGTTATGAAGGAAAAGTGAAGACGCGTTTACTTTTCACATTTCATGACAGTTGGCTGAGACGGCCAAAACATGCACTCGTGGAAACTTTTTTCAAAATCCACTTTGGGCTTGTAAGATGTTGTAAAGTGACTTTCTGTCACAATGGAGTACATGCATCTCAACACCCAACTTCATGAACACCACATCAGAGTGAATGATGCGACTGAACCGCGTGCGCTGGAGCCACCAGTGAGCGGCCAGTAGCTCATTGAGGCCCCTTGTGTTGTATGCGCTTGGTTTCAAGCTTCTAAGACCTTCCAATTTCAAGTTATGAAGGAAAAGTGAAGACGCGTTTACTTTTCACATTTCATGACAGTTGGCTGAGACGGCCAAAACATGCACTCGTGGAAACTTTTTTCAAAATCCACTTTGGGCTTGTAAGATGTTGTAAAGTGACTTTCTGTCACAATGCAGTACATGCACCTCAACACCCAACTTCATGAACACCACATCAGAGTGAATGATGCGACTGAACCGCGTGCGCTGGAGCCACCAGTGAGCGGCCAGTAGCTCATTGAGGCCCCTTGTGTTGTATGCGCTTGGTTTCAAGCTTCTAAGACCTTCCAATTTCAAGCTATGAAGGAAAAGTGAAGACGCGTTTACTTTTCATATTTCATGACAGTTGGCTGAGACGGCCAAAACATGCACTCGTGGAAACTTTTTTCAAAATCCACTTTGGGCTTGTAAGATGTTGTAAAGTGACTTTCTGTCACAATGGAGTACATGCACCTCAACACCCAACTTCATGAACACCACATCAGAGTGAATGATGCGACTGAACCGCGTGCGCTGGAGCCACCAGTGAGCGGCCAGTAGCTCATTGAGGCCCCTTGTGTTGTATGCGCTTGGTTTCAAGCTTCTAAGACCTTCCAATTTTAAGTTATGAAGGAAAAGTGAAGACGCGTTTACTTTTCACATTTCATGACAGTTGGCTGAGACGGCCAAAACATGCACTCGTGGAAACTTTTTTCAAAATCCACTTTGGGCTTGTAAGATGTTGTAAAGTGACTTTCTGTCACAATGCAGTACATGCACCTCAACACCCAACTTCATGAACACCACATCAGAGTGAATGATGCGACTGAACCGCGTGCGCTGGAGCCACCAGTGAGCGGCCAGTAGCTCATTGAGGCCCCTTGTGTTGTATGCGCTTGGTTTCAAGCTTCTAAGACCTTCCAATTTCAAGTTATGAAGGAAAAGTGAAGACGCGTTTACTTTTCACATTTCATGACAGTTGGCTGAGACGGCCAAAACATGCACTCGTGGAAACTTTTTTCAAAATCCACTTTGGGCTTGTAAGATGTTGTAAAGTGACTTTCTGTCACAATGGAGTACATGCACCTCAACACCCAACTTCATGAACACCACATCAGAGTGAATGATGCGACTGAACCGCGTGCGCTGGAGCCACCAGTGAGCGGCCAGTAGCTCATTGAGGCCCCTTGTGTTGTATGCGCTTGGTTTCAAGCTTTTAAGACCTTCCAATTTCAAGCTATGAAGGAAAAATGAAGACGCGTTTACTTTTCATATTTCATGACAGTTGGCTGAGACGGCCAAAACATGCACTCGTGGAAACTTTTTTCAAAATCCACTTTGGGCTTGTAAGATGTTGTAAAGTGACTTTCTGTCACAATGGAGTACATGCATCTCAACACCCAACTTCATGAACACCACATCAGAGTGAATGATGCGACTGAACCGCGTGCGCTGGAGCCACCAGTGAGCGGCCAGTAGCTCATTGAGGCCCCTTGTGTTGTATGCGCTTGGTTTCAAGCTTCTAAGACCTTCCAATTTCAAGCTATGAAGGAAAAGTGAAGACGCGTTTACTTTTCATATTTCATGACAGTTGGCTGAGACGGCCAAAACATGCACTCGTGGAAACTTTTTTCAAAATCCACTTTGGGCTTGTAAGATGTTGTAAAGTGACTTTCTGTCACAATGGAGTACATGCACCTCAACACCCAACTTCATGAACACCACATCAGAGTGAATGATGCGACTGAACCGCGTGCGCTGGAGCCACCAGTGAGCGGCCAGTAGCTCATTGAGGCCCCTTGTGTTGTATGCGCTTGGTTTCAAGCTTCTAAGACCTTCCAATTTCAAGTTATGAAGGAAAAGTGAAGACGCGTTTACTTTTCACATTTCATGACAGTTGGCTGAGACGGCCAAAACATGCACTCGTGGAAACTTTTTTCAAAATCCACTTTGGGCTTGTAAGATGTTGTAAAGTGACTTTCTGTCACAATGCAGTACATGCACCTCAACACCCAACTTCATGAACACCACATCAGAGTGAATGATGCGACTGAACCGCGTGCGCTGGAGCCACCAGTGAGCGGCCAGTAGCTCATTGAGGCCCCTTGTGTTGTATGCGCTTGGTTTCAAGCTTCTAAGACCTTCCAATTTCAAGTTATGAAGGAAAAGTGAAGACGCGTTTACTTTTCACATTTCATGACAGTTGGCTGAGACGGCCAAAACATGCACTCGTGGAAACTTTTTTCAAAATCCACTTTGGGCTTGTAAGATGTTGTAAAGTGACTTTCTGTCACAATGGAGTACATGCACCTCAACACCCAACTTCATGAACACCACATCAGAGTGAATGATGCGACTGAACCGCGTGCGCTGGAGCCACCAGTGAGCGGCCAGTAGCTCATTGAGGCCCCTTGTGTTGTATGCGCTTGGTTTCAAGCTTCTAAGACCTTCCAATTTCAAGCTATGAAGGAAAAGTGAAGACGCGTTTACTTTTCATATTTCATGACAGTTGGCTGAGACGGCCAAAACATGCACTCGTGGAAACTTTTTTCAAAATCCACTTTGGGCTTGTAAGATGTTGTAAAGTGACTTTCTGTCACAATGGAGTACATGCACCTCAACACCCAACTTCATGAACACCACATCAGAGTGAATGATGCGACTGAACCGCGTGCGCTGGAGCCACCAGTGAGCGGCCAGTAGCTCATTGAGGCCCCTTGTGTTGTATGCGCTTGGTTTCAAGCTTCTAAGACCTTCCAATTTCAAGCTATGAAGGAAAAGTGAAGACGCGTTTACTTTTCATATTTCATGACAGTTGGCTGAGACGGCCAAAACATGCACTCGTGGAAACTTTTTTCAAAATCCACTTTGGGCTTGTAAGATGTTGTAAAGTGACTTTCTGTCACAATGGAGTACATGCACCTCAACACCCAACTTCATGAACACCACATCAGAGTGAATGATGCGACTGAACCGCGTGCGCTGTAGCCACCAGTGAGCGGCCAGTAGCTCATTGAGGCCCCTTGTGTTGTATGCGCTTGGTTTCAAGCTTCTAAGACTTTCCAATTTCAAGTTATGAAGGAAAAGTGAAGACGCGTTTACTTTTCACATTTCATGACAGTTGGCTGAGACGGCCAAAACATGCACTCGTGGAAACTTTTTTCAAAATCCACTTTGGGCTTGTAAGATGTTGTAAAGTGACTTTCTGTCACAATGGAGTACATGCATCTCAACACCCAACTTCATGAACACCACATCAGAGTGAATGATGCGACTGAACCGCGTGCGCTGGAGCCACCAGTGAGCGGCCAGTAGCTCATTGAGGCCCCTTGTGTTGTATGCGCTTGGTTTCAAGCTTCTAAGACCTTCCAATTTCAAGTTATGAAGGAAAAGTGAAGACGCGTTTACTTTTCACATTTCATGACAGTTGGCTGAGACGGCCAAAACATGCACTCGTGGAAACTTTTTTCAAAATCCACTTTGGGCTTGTAAGATGTTGTAAAGTGACTTTCTGTCACAATGCAGTACATGCACCTCAACACCCAACTTCATGAACACCACATCAGAGTGAATGATGCGACTGAACCGCGTGCGCTGGAGCCACCAGTGAGCGGCCAGTAGCTCATTGAGGCCCCTTGTGTTGTATGCGCTTGGTTTCAAGCTTCTAAGACCTTCCAATTTCAAGCTATGAAGGAAAAGTGAAGACGCGTTTACTTTTCATATTTCATGACAGTTGGCTGAGACGGCCAAAACATGCACTCGTGGAAACTTTTTTCAAAATCCACTTTGGGCTTGTAAGATGTTGTAAAGTGACTTTCTGTCACAATGGAGTACATGCACCTCAACACCCAACTTCATGAACACCACATCAGAGTGAATGATGCGACTGAACCGCGTGCGCTGGAGCCACCAGTGAGCGGCCAGTAGCTCATTGAGGCCCCTTGTGTTGTATGCGCTTGGTTTCAAGCTTCTAAGACCTTCCAATTTCAAGTTATGAAGGAAAAGTGAAGACGCGTTTACTTTTCACATTTCATGACAGTTGGCTGAGACGGCCAAAACATGCACTCGTGGAAACTTTTTTCAAAATCCACTTTGGGCTTGTAAGATGTTGTAAAGTGACTTTCTGTCACAATGCAGTACATGCACCTCAACACCCAACTTCATGAACACCACATCAGAGTGAATGATGCGACTGAACCGCGTGCGCTGGAGCCACCAGTGAGCGGCCAGTAGCTCATTGAGGCCCCTTGTGTTGTATGCGCTTGGTTTCAAGCTTCTAAGACCTTCCAATTTCAAGTTATGAAGGAAAAGTGAAGACGCGTTTACTTTTCACATTTCATGACAGTTGGCTGAGACGGCCAAAACATGCACTCGTGGAAACTTTTTTCAAAATCCACTTTGGGCTTGTAAGATGTTGTAAAGTGACTTTCTGTCACAATGGAGTACATGCACCTCAACACCCAACTTCATGAACACCACATCAGAGTGAATGATGCGACTGAACCGCGTGCGCTGGAGCCACCAGTGAGCGGCCAGTAGCTCATTGAGGCCCCTTGTGTTGTATGCGCTTGGTTTCAAGCTTTTAAGACCTTCCAATTTCAAGCTATGAAGGAAAAGTGAAGACGCGTTTACTTTTCATATTTCATGACAGTTGGCTGAGACGGCCAAAACATGCACTCGTGGAAACTTTTTTCAAAATCCACTTTGGGCTTGTAAGATGTTGTAAAGTGACTTTCTGTCACAATGGAGTACATGCATCTCAACACCCAACTTCATGAACACCACATCAGAGTGAATGATGCGACTGAACCGCGTGCGCTGGAGCCACCAGTGAGCGGCCAGTAGCTCATTGAGGCCCCTTGTGTTGTATGCGCTTGGTTTCAAGCTTCTAAGACCTTCCAATTTCAAGCTATGAAGGAAAAGTGAAGACGCGTTTACTTTTCATATTTCATGACAGTTGGCTGAGACGGCCAAAACATGCACTCGTGGAAACTTTTTTCAAAATCCACTTTGGGCTTGTAAGATGTTGTAAAGTGACTTTCTGTCACAATGGAGTACATGCACCTCAACACCCAACTTCATGAACACCACATCAGAGTGAATGATGCGACTGAACCGCGTGCGCTGGAGCCACCAGTGAGCGGCCAGTAGCTCATTGAGGCCCCTTGTGTTGTATGCGCTTGGTTTCAAGCTTCTAAGACCTTCCAATTTCAAGTTATGAAGGAAAAGTGAAGACGCGTTTACTTTTCACATTTCATGACAGTTGGCTGAGACGGCCAAAACATGCACTCGTGGAAACTTTTTTCAAAATCCACTTTGGGCTTGTAAGATGTTGTAAAGTGACTTTCTGTCACAATGCAGTACATGCACCTCAACACCCAACTTCATGAACACCACATCAGAGTGAATGATGCGACTGAACCGCGTGCGCTGGAGCCACCAGTGAGCGGCCAGTAGCTCATTGAGGCCCCTTGTGTTGTATGCGCTTGGTTTCAAGCTTCTAAGACCTTCCAATTTCAAGCTATGAAGGAAAAGTGAAGACGCGTTTACTTTTCATATTTCATGACAGTTGGCTGAGACGGCCAAAACATGCACTCGTGGAAACTTTTTTCAAAATCCACTTTGGGCTTGTAAGATGTTGTAAAGTGACTTTCTGTCACAATGGAGTACATGCACCTCAACACCCAACTTCATGAACACCACATCAGAGTGAATGATGCGACTGAACCGCGTGCGCTGGAGCCACCAGTGAGCGGCCAGTAGCTCATTGAGGCCCCTTGTGTTGTATGCGCTTGGTTTCAAGCTTCTAAGACCTTCCAATTTCAAGTTATGAAGGAAAAGTGAAGACGCGTTTACTTTTCACATTTCATGACAGTTGGCTGAGACGGCCAAAACATGCACTCGTGGAAACTTTTTTCAAAATCCACTTTGGGCTTGTAAGATGTTGTAAAGTGACTTTCTGTCACAATGCAGTACATGCACCTCAACACCCAACTTCATGAACACCACATCAGAGTGAATGATGCGACTGAACCGCGTGCGCTGGAGCCACCAGTGAGCGGCCAGTAGCTCATTGAGGCCCCTTGTGTTGTATGCGCTTGGTTTCAAGCTTCTAAGACCTTCCAATTTCAAGTTATGAAGGAAAAGTGAAGACGCGTTTACTTTTCACATTTCATGACAGTTGGCTGAGACGGCCAAAACATGCACTCGTGGAAACTTTTTTCAAAATCCACTTTGGGCTTGTAAGATGTTGTAAAGTGACTTTCTGTCACAATGGAGTACATGCACCTCAACACCCAACTTCATGAACACCACATCAGAGTGAATGATGCGACTGAACCGCGTGCGCTGGAGCCACCAGTGAGCGGCCAGTAGCTCATTGAGGCCCCTTGTGTTGTATGCGCTTGGTTTCAAGCTTTTAAGACCTTCCAATTTCAAGCTATGAAGGAAAAGTGAAGACGCGTTTACTTTTCATATTTCATGACAGTTGGCTGAGACGGCCAAAACATGCACTCGTGGAAACTTTTTTCAAAATCCACTTTGGGCTTGTAAGATGTTGTAAAGTGACTTTCTGTCACAATGGAGTACATGCATCTCAACACCCAACTTCATGAACACCACATCAGAGTGAATGATGCGACTGAACCGCGTGCGCTGGAGCCACCAGTGAGCGGCCAGTAGCTCATTGAGGCCCCTTGTGTTGTATGCGCTTGGTTTCAAGCTTCTAAGACCTTCCAATTTCAAGTTATGAAGGAAAAGTGAAGACGCGTTTACTTTTCACATTTCATGACAGTTGGCTGAGACGGCCAAAACATGCACTCGTGGAAACTTTTTTCAAAATCCACTTTGGGCTAGTAAGATGTTGTAAAGTGACTTTCTGTCACAATGCAGTACATGCACCTCAACACCCAACTTCATGAACACCACATCAGAGTGAATGATGCGACTGAACCGCGTGCGCTGGAGCCACCAGTGAGCGGCCAGTAGCTCATTGAGGCCCCTTGTGTTGTATGCGCTTGGTTTCAAGCTTCTAAGACCTTCCAATTTCAAGCTATGAAGGAAAAGTGAAGACGCGTTTACTTTTCATATTTCATGACAGTTGGCTGAGACGGCCAAAACATGCACTCGTGGAAACTTTTTTCAAAATCCACTTTGGGCTTGTAAGATGTTGTAAAGTGACTTTCTGTCACAATGGAGTACATGCACCTCAACACCCAACTTCATGAACACCACATCAGAGTGAATGATGCGACTGAACCGCGTGCGCTGGAGCCACCAGTGAGCGGCCAGTAGCTCATTGAGGCCCCTTGTGTTGTATGCGCTTGGTTTCAAGCTTCTAAGACCTTCCAATTTCAAGTTATGAAGGAAAAGTGAAGACGCGTTTACTTTTCACATTTCATGACAGTTGGCTGAGACGGCCAAAACATGCACTCGTGGAAACTTTTTTCAAAATCCACTTTGGGCTTGTAAGATGTTGTAAAGTGACTTTCTGTCACAATGCAGTACATGCACCTCAACACCCAACTTCATGAACACCACATCAGAGTGAATGATGCGACTGAACCGCGTGCGCTGGAGCCACCAGTGAGCGGCCAGTAGCTCATTGAGGCCCCTTGTGTTGTATGCGCTTGGTTTCAAGCTTCTAAGACCTTCCAATTTCAAGTTATGAAGGAAAAGTGAAGACGCGTTTACTTTTCACATTTCATGACAGTTGGCTGAGACGGCCAAAACATGCACTCGTGGAAACTTTTTTCAAAATCCACTTTGGGCTTGTAAGATGTTGTAAAGTGACTTTCTGTCACAATGGAGTACATGCACCTCAACACCCAACTTCATGAACACCACATCAGAGTGAATGATGCGACTGAACCGCGTGCGCTGGAGCCACCAGTGAGCGGCCAGTAGCTCATTGAGGCCCCTTGTGTTGTATGCGCTTGGTTTCAAGCTTCTAAGACCTTCCAATTTCAAGCTATGAAGGAAAAGTGAAGACGCGTTTACTTTTCATATTTCATGACAGTTGGCTGAGACGGCCAAAACATGCACTCGTGGAAACTTTTTTCAAAATCCACTTTGGGCTTGTAAGATGTTGTAAAGTGACTTTCTGTCACAATGGAGTACATGCACCTCAACACCCAACTTCATGAACACCACATCAGAGTGAATGATGCGACTGAACCGCGTGCGCTGGAGCCACCAGTGAGCGGCCAGTAGCTCATTGAGGCCCCTTGTGTTGTATGCGCTTGGTTTCAAGCTTCTAAGACCTTCCAATTTCAAGTTATGAAGGAAAAGTGAAGACGCGTTTACTTTTCACATTTCATGACAGTTGGCTGAGACGGCCAAAACATGCACTCGTGGAAACTTTTTTCAAAATCCACTTTGGGCTTGTAAGATGTTGTAAAGTGACTTTCTGTCACAATGCAGTACATGCACCTCAACACTCAACTTCATGAACACCACATCAGAGTGAATGATGCGACTGAACCGCGTGCGCTGGAGCCACCAGTGAGCGGCCAGTAGCTCATTGAGGCCCCTTGTGTTGTATGCGCTTGGTTTCAAGCTTCTAAGACCTTCCAATTTCAAGTTATGAAGGAAAAGTGAAGACGCGTTTACTTTTCACATTTCATGACAGTTGGCTGAGACGGCCAAAACATGCACTCGTGGAAACTTTTTTCAAAATCCACTTTGGGCTTGTAAGATGTTGTAAAGTGACTTTCTGTCACAATGGAGTACATGCACCTCAACACCCAACTTCATGAACACCACATCAGAGTGAATGATGCGACTGAACCGCGTGCGCTGGAGCCACCAGTGAGCGGCCAGTAGCTCATTGAGGCCCCTTGTGTTGTATGCGCTTGGTTTCAAGCTTCTAAGACCTTCCAATTTCAAGCTATGAAGGAAAAGTGAAGACGCGTTTACTTTTCATATTTCATGACAGTTGGCTGAGACGGCCAAAACATGCACTCGTGGAAACTTTTTTCAAAATCCACTTTGGGCTTGTAAGATGTTGTAAAGTGACTTTCTGTCACAATGGAGTACATGCACCTCAACACCCAACTTCATGAACACCACATCAGAGTGAATGATGCGACTGAACCGCGTGCGCTGGAGCCACCAGTGAGCGGCCAGTAGCTCATTGAGGCCCCTTGTGTTGTATGCGCTTGGTTTCAAGCTTCTAAGACTTTCCAATTTCAAGTTATGAAGGAAAAGTGAAGACGCGTTTACTTTTCACATTTCATGACAGTTGGCTGAGACGGCCAAAACATGCACTCGTGGAAACTTTTTTCAAAATCCACTTTGGGCTTGTAAGATGTTGTAAAGTGACTTTCTGTCACAATGCAGTACATGCACCTCAACACCCAACTTCATGAACACCACATCAGAGTGAATGATGCGACTGAACCGCGTGCGCTGGAGCCACCAGTGAGCGGCCAGTAGCTCATTGAGGCCCCTTGTGTTGTATGCGCTTGGTTTCTAGCTTCTAAGACCTTCCAATTTCAAGCTATGAAGGAAAAGTGAAGACGCGTTTACTTTTCATATTTCATGACAGTTGGCTGAGACGGCCAAAACATGCACTCGTGGAAACTTTTTTCAAAATCCACTTTGGGCTTGTAAGATGTTGTAAAGTGACTTTCTGTCACAATGGAGTACATGCACCTCAACACCCAACTTCATGAACACCACATCAGAGTGAATGATGCGACTGAACCGCGTGCGCTGGAGCCACCAGTGTGCGGCCAGTAGCTCATTGAGGCCCCTTGTGTTGTATGCGCTTGGTTTCAAGCTTCTAAGACCTTCCAATTTCAAGTTATGAAGGAAAAGTGAAGACGCGTTTACTTTTCACATTTCATGACAGTTGGCTGAGACGGCCAAAACATGCACTCGTGGAAACTTTTTTCAAAATCCACTTTGGGCTTGTAAGATGTTGTAAAGTGACTTTCTGTCACAATGCAGTACATGCACCTCAACACCCAACTTCATGAACACCACATCAGAGTGAATGATGCGACTGAACCGCGTGCGCTGGAGCCACCAGTGAGCGGCCAGTAGCTCATTGAGGCCCCTTGTGTTGTATGCGCTTGGTTTCAAGCTTCTAAGACCTTCCAATTTCAAGTTATGAAGGAAAAGTGAAGACGCGTTTACTTTTCACATTTCATGACAGTTGGCTGAGACGGCCAAAACATGCACTCGTGGAAACTTTTTTCAAAATCCACTTTGGGCTAGTAAGATGTTGTAAAGTGACTTTCTGTCACAATGCAGTACATGCACCTCAACACCCAACTTCATGACACCACATCAGAGTGAATGATGCGACTGAACCGCGTGCGCTGGAGCCACCAGTGAGCGGCCAGTAGCTCATTGAGGCCCCTTGTGTTGTATGCGCTTGGTTTCAAGCTTCTAAGACCTTCCAATTTCAAGCTATGAAGGAAAAGTGAAGACGCGTTTACTTTTCATATTTCATGACAGTTGGCTGAGACGGCCAAAACATGCACTCGTGGAAACTTTTTTCAAAATCCACTTTGGGCTTGTAAGATGTTGTAAAGTGACTTTCTGTCACAATGGAGTACATGCACCTCAACACCCAACTTCATGAACACCACATCAGAGTGAATGATGCGACTGAACCGCGTGCGCTGGAGCCACCAGTGAGCGGCCAGTAGCTCATTGAGGCCCCTTGTGTTGTATGCGCTTGGTTTCAAGCTTCTAAGACCTTCCAATTTCAAGTTATGAAGGAAAAGTGAAGACGCGTTTACTTTTCACATTTCATGACAGTTGGCTGAGACGGCCAAAACATGCACTCGTGGAAACTTTTTTCAAAATCCACTTTGGGCTTGTAAGATGTTGTAAAGTGACTTTCTGTCACAATGCAGTACATGCACCTCAACACCCAACTTCATGAACACCACATCAGAGTGAATGATGCGACTGAACCGCGTGCGCTGGAGCCACCAGTGAGCGGCCAGTAGCTCATTGAGGCCCCTTGTGTTGTATGCGCTTGGTTTCAAGCTTCTAAGACCTTCCAATTTCAAGTTATGAAGGAAAAGTGAAGACGCGTTTACTTTTCACATTTCATGACAGTTGGCTGAGACGGCCAAAACATGCACTCGTGGAAACTTTTTTCAAAATCCACTTTGGGCTTGTAAGATGTTGTAAAGTGACTTTCTGTCACAATGGAGTACATGCACCTCAACACCCAACTTCATGAACACCACATCAGAGTGAATGATGCGACTGAACCGCGTGCGCTGGAGCCACCAGTGAGCGGCCAGTAGCTCATTGAGGCCCCTTGTGTTGTATGCGCTTGGTTTCAAGCTTCTAAGACCTTCCAATTTCAAGCTATGAAGGAAAAGTGAAGACGCGTTTACTTTTCATATTTCATGACAGTTGGCTGAGACGGCCAAAACATGCACTCGTGGAAACTTTTTTCAAAATCCACTTTGGGCTTGTAAGATGTTGTAAAGTGACTTTCTGTCACAATGGAGTACATGCACCTCAACACCCAACTTCATGAACACCACATCAGAGTGAATGATGCGACTGAACCGCGTGCGCTGGAGCCACCAGTGAGCGGCCAGTAGCTCATTGAGGCCCCTTGTGTTGTATGCGCTTGGTTTCAAGCTTCTAAGACCTTCCAATTTCAAGTTATGAAGGAAAAGTGAAGACGCGTTTACTTTTCACATTTCATGACAGTTGGCTGAGACGGCCAAAACATGCACTCGTGGAAACTTTTTTCAAAATCCACTTTGGGCTTGTAAGATGTTGTAAAGTGACTTTCTGTCACAATGCAGTACATGCACCTCAACACTCAACTTCATGAACACCACATCAGAGTGAATGATGCGACTGAACCGCGTGCGCTGGAGCCACCAGTGAGCGGCCAGTAGCTCATTGAGGCCCCTTGTGTTGTATGCGCTTGGTTTCAAGCTTCTAAGACCTTCCAATTTCAAGTTATGAAGGAAAAGTGAAGACGCGTTTACTTTTCACATTTCATGACAGTTGGCTGAGACGGCCAAAACATGCACTCGTGGAAACTTTTTTCAAAATCCACTTTGGGCTTGTAAGATGTTGTAAAGTGACTTTCTGTCACAATGGAGTACATGCACCTCAACACCCAACTTCATGAACACCACATCAGAGTGAATGATGCGACTGAACCGCGTGCGCTGGAGCCACCAGTGAGCGGCCAGTAGCTCATTGAGGCCCCTTGTGTTGTATGCGCTTGGTTTCAAGCTTCTAAGACCTTCCAATTTCAAGCTATGAAGGAAAAGTGAAGACGCGTTTACTTTTCATATTTCATGACAGTTGGCTGACACGGCCAAAACATGCACTCGTGGAATCTTTTTTCAAAATCCACTTTGGGCTTGTAAGATGTTGTAAAGTGACTTTCTGTCACAATGCAGTACATGCACCTCAACACCCAACTTCATGAACACCACATCAGAGTGAATGATGCGACTGAACCGCGTGCGCTGGAGCCACCAGTGAGCGGCCAGTAGCTCATTGAGGCCCCTTGTGTTGTATGCGCTTGGTTTCAAGCTTCTAAGACCTTCCAATTTCAAGCTATGAAGGAAAAGTGAAGACGCGTTTACTTTTCATATTTCATGACAGTTGGCTGAGACGGCCAAAACATGCACTCGTGGAAACTTTTTTCAAAATCCACTTTGGGCTTGTAAGATGTTGTAAAGTGACTTTCTGTCACAATGGAGTACATGCACCTCAACACCCAACTTCATGAACACCACATCAGAGTGAATGATGCGACTGAACCGCGTGCGCTGGAGCCACCAGTGAGCGGCCAGTAGCTCATTGAGGCCCCTTGTGTTGTATGCGCTTGGTTTCAAGCTTCTAAGACTTTCCAATTTCAAGTTATGAAGGAAAAGTGAAGACGCGTTTACTTTTCACATTTCATGACAGTTGGCTGAGACGGCCAAAACATGCACTCGTGGAAACTTTTTTCAAAATCCACTTTGGGCTTGTAAGATGTTGTAAAGTGACTTTCTGTCACAATGCAGTACATGCACCTCAACACCCAACTTCATGAACACCACATCAGAGTGAATGATGCGACTGAACCGCGTGCGCTGGAGCCACCAGTGAGCGGCCAGTAGCTCATTGAGGCCCCTTGTGTTGTATGCGCTTGGTTTCAAGCTTCTAAGACCTTCCAATTTCAAGCTATGAAGGAAAAGTGAAGACGCGTTTACTTTTCATATTTCATGACAGTTGGCTGAGACGGCCAAAACATGCACTCGTGGAAACTTTTTTCAAAATCCACTTTGGGCTTGTAAGATGTTGTAAAGTGACTTTCTGTCACAATGGAGTACATGCACCTCAACACCCAACTTCATGAACACCACATCAGAGTGAATGATGCGACTGAACCGCGTGCGCTGGAGCCACCAGTGTGCGGCCAGTAGCTCATTGAGGCCCCTTGTGTTGTATGCGCTTGGTTTCAAGCTTCTAAGACCTTCCAATTTCAAGTTATGAAGGAAAAGTGAAGACGCGTTTACTTTTCACATTTCATGACAGTTGGCTGAGACGGCCAAAACATGCACTCGTGGAAACTTTTTTCAAAATCCACTTTGGGCTTGTAAGATGTTGTAAAGTGACTTTCTGTCACAATGCAGTACATGCACCTCAACACCCAACTTCATGAACACCACATCAGAGTGAATGATGCGACTGAACCGCGTGCGCTGGAGCCACCAGTGAGCGGCCAGTAGCTCATTGAGGCCCCTTGTGTTGTATGCGCTTGGTTTCAAGCTTCTAAGACCTTCCAATTTCAAGTTATGAAGGAAAAGTGAAGACGCGTTTACTTTTCACATTTCATGACAGTTGGCTGAGACGGCCAAAACATGCACTCGTGGAAACTTTTTTCAAAATCCACTTTGGGCTTGTAAGATGTTGTAAAGTGACTTTCTGTCACAATGGAGTACATGCACCTCAACACCCAACTTCATGAACACCACATCAGAGTGAATGATGCGACTGAACCGCGTGCGCTGGAGCCACCAGTGAGCGGCCAGTAGCTCATTGAGGCCCCTTGTGTTGTATGCGCTTGGTTTCAAGCTTTTAAGACCTTCCAATTTCAAGCTATGAAGGAAAAGTGAAGACGCGTTTACTTTTCATATTTCATGACAGTTGGCTGAGACGGCCAAAACATGCACTCGTGGAAACTTTTTTCAAAATCCACTTTGGGCTTGTAAGATGTTGTAAAGTGACTTTCTGTCACAATGCAGTACATGCACCTCAACACCCAACTTCATGAACACCACATCAGAGTGAATGATGCGACTGAACCGCGTGCGCTGGAGCCACCAGTGAGCGGCCAGTAGCTCATTGAGGCCCCTTGTGTTGTATGCGCTTGGTTTCAAGCTTCTAAGACCTTCCAATTTCAAGTTATGAAGGAAAAGTGAAGACGCGTTTACTTTTCACATTTCATGACAGTTGGCTGAGACGGCCAAAACATGCACTCGTGGAAACTTTTTTCAAAATCCACTTTGGGCTTGTAAGATGTTGTAAAGTGACTTTCTGTCACAATGGAGTACATGCACCTCAACACCCAACTTCATGAACACCACATCAGAGTGAATGATGCGACTGAACCGCGTGCGCTGGAGCCACCAGTGAGCGGCCAGTAGCTCATTGAGGCCCCTTGTGTTGTATGCGCTTGGTTTCAAGCTTCTAAGACTTTCCAATTTCAAGTTATGAAGGAAAAGTGAAGACGCGTTTACTTTTCACATTTCATGACAGTTGGCTGAGACGGCCAAAACATGCACTCGTGGAAACTTTTTTCAAAATCCACTTTGGGCTTGTAAGATGTTGTAAAGTGACTTTCTGTCACAATGGAGTACATGCATCTCAACACCCAACTTCATGAACACCACATCAGAGTGAATGATGCGACTGAACCGCGTGCGCTGGAGCCACCAGTGAGCGGCCAGTAGCTCATTGAGGCCCCTTGTGTTGTATGCGCTTGGTTTCAAGCTTCTAAGACCTTCCAATTTCAAGTTATGAAGGAAAAGTGAAGACGCGTTTACTTTTCACATTTCATGACAGTTGGCTGAGACGGCCAAAACATGCACTCGTGGAAACTTTTTTCAAAATCCACTTTGGGCTTGTAAGATGTTGTAAAGTGACTTTCTGTCACAATGCAGTACATGCACCTCAACACCCAACTTCATGAACACCACATCAGAGTGAATGATGCGACTGAACCGCGTGCGCTGGAGCCACCAGTGAGCGGCCAGTAGCTCATTGAGGCCCCTTGTGTTGTATGCGCTTGGTTTCAAGCTTCTAAGACCTTCCAATTTCAAGCTATGAAGGAAAAGTGAAGACGCGTTTACTTTTCATATTTCATGACAGTTGGCTGAGACGGCCAAAACATGCACTCGTGGAAACTTTTTTCAAAATCCACTTTGGGCTTGTAAGATGTTGTAAAGTGACTTTCTGTCACAATGGAGTACATGCACCTCAACACCCAACTTCATGAACACCACATCAGAGTGAATGATGCGACTGAACCGCGTGCGCTGGAGCCACCAGTGAGCGGCCAGTAGCTCATTGAGGCCCCTTGTGTTGTATGCGCTTGGTTTCAAGCTTCTAAGACTTTCCAATTTCAAGTTATGAAGGAAAAGTGAAGACGCGTTTACTTTTCACATTTCATGACAGTTGGCTGAGACGGCCAAAACATGCATTCGTGGAAACTTTTTTCAAAATCCACTTTGGGCTTGTAAGATGTTGTAAAGTGACTTTCTGTCACAATGGAGTACATGCATCTCAACACCCAACTTCATGAACACCACATCAGAGTGAATGATGCGACTGAACCGCGTGCGCTGGAGCCACCAGTGAGCGGCCAGTAGCTCATTGAGGCCCCTTGTGTTGTATGCGCTTGGTTTCAAGCTTCTAAGACCTTCCAATTTCAAGTTATGAAGGAAAAGTGAAGACGCGTTTACTTTTCACATTTCATGACAGTTGGCTGAGACGGCCAAAACATGCACTCGTGGAAACTTTTTTCAAAATCCACTTTGGGCTTGTAAGATGTTGTAAAGTGACTTTCTGTCACAATGCAGTACATGCACCTCAACACCCAACTTCATGAACACCACATCAGAGTGAATGATGCGACTGAACCGCGTGCGCTGGAGCCACCAGTGAGCGGCCAGTAGCTCATTGAGGCCCCTTGTGTTGTATGCGCTTGGTTTCAAGCTTCTAAGACCTTCCAATTTCAAGCTATGAAGGAAAAGTGAAGACGCGTTTACTTTTCATATTTCATGACAGTTGGCTGAGACGGCCAAAACATGCACTCGTGGAAACTTTTTTCAAAATCCACTTTGGGCTTGTAAGATGTTGTAAAGTGACTTTCTGTCACAATGGAGTACATGCACCTCAACACCCAACTTCATGAACACCACATCAGAGTGAATGATGCGACTGAACCGCGTGCGCTGGAGCCACCAGTGAGCGGCCAGTAGCTCATTGAGGCCCCTTGTGTTGTATGCGCTTGGTTTCAAGCTTCTAAGACTTTCCAATTTCAAGTTATGAAGGAAAAGTGAAGACGCGTTTACTTTTCACATTTCATGACAGTTGGCTGAGACGGCCAAAACATGCACTCGTGGAAACTTTTTTCAAAATCCACTTTGGGCTTGTAAGATGTTGTAAAGTGACTTTCTGTCACAATGGAGTACATGCATCTCAACACCCAACTTCATGAACACCACATCAGAGTGAATGATGCGACTGAACCGCGTGCGCTGGAGCCACCAGTGAGCGGCCAGTAGCTCATTGAGGCCCCTTGTGTTGTATGCGCTTGGTTTCAAGCTTCTAAGACCTTCCAATTTCAAGTTATGAAGGAAAAGTGAAGACGCGTTTACTTTTCACATTTCATGACAGTTGGCTGAGACGGCCAAAACATGCACTCGTGGAAACTTTTTTCAAAATCCACTTTGGGCTTGTAAGATGTTGTAAAGTGACTTTCTGTCACAATGCAGTACATGCACCTCAACACCCAACTTCATGAACACCACATCAGAGTGAATGATGCGACTGAACCGCGTGCGCTGGAGCCACCAGTGAGCGGCCAGTAGCTCATTGAGGCCCCTTGTGTTGTATGCGCTTGGTTTCAAGCTTCTAAGACCTTCCAATTTCAAGTTATGAAGGAAAAGTGAAGACGCGTTTACTTTTCATATTTCATGACAGTTGGCTGAGACGGCCAAAACATGCACTCGTGGAAACTTTTTTCAAAATCCACTTTGGGCTTGTAAGATGTTGTAAAGTGACTTTCTGTCACAATGGAGTACATGCACCTCAACACCCAACTTCATGAACACCACATCAGAGTGAATGATGCGACTGAACCGCGTGCGCTGGAGCCACCAGTGAGCGGCCAGTAGCTCATTGAGGCCCCTTGTGTTGTATGCGCTTGGTTTCAAGCTTCTAAGACCTTCCAATTTCAAGTTATGAAGGAAAAGTGAAGACGCGTTTACTTTTCACATTTCATGACAGTTGGCTGAGACGGCCAAAACATGCACTCGTGGAAACTTTTTTCAAAATCCACTTTGGG
This sequence comes from Sardina pilchardus, assembly GCF_963854185.1. Taxonomy (NCBI): domain Eukaryota; kingdom Metazoa; phylum Chordata; class Actinopteri; order Clupeiformes; family Clupeidae; genus Sardina; species Sardina pilchardus. The sequence goes on from NW_026910927.1 coordinate 155,787, forward strand.
CTTGTAAGATGTTGTAAAGTGACTTTCTGTCACAATGGAGTACATGCACCTCAACACCCAACTTCATGAACACCACATCAGAGTGAATGATGCGACTGAACCGCGTGCGCTGGAGCCACCAGTGAGCGGCCAGTAGCTCATTGAGGCCCCTTGTGTTGTATGCGCTTGGTTTCAAGCTTTTAAGACCTTCCAATTTCAAGCTATGAAGGAAAAGTGAAGACGCGTTTACTTTTCATATTTCATGACAGTTGGCTGAGACGGCCAAAACATGCACTCGTGGAAACTTTTTTCAAAATCCACTTTGGGCTTGTAAGATGTTGTAAAGTGACTTTCTGTCACAATGGAGTACATGCATCTCAACACCCAACTTCATGAACACCACATCAGAGTGAATGATGCGACTGAACCGCGTGCGCTGGAGCCACCAGTGAGCGGCCAGTAGCTCATTGAGGCCCCTTGTGTTGTATGCGCTTGGTTTCAAGCTTCTAAGACCTTCCAATTTCAAGTTATGAAGGAAAAGTGAAGACGCGTTTACTTTTCACATTTCATGACAGTTGGCTGAGACGGCCAAAACATGCACTCGTGGAAACTTTTTTCAAAATCCACTTTGGGCTTGTAAGATGTTGTAAAGTGACTTTCTGTCACAATGCAGTACATGCACCTCAACACCCAACTTCATGAACACCACATCAGAGTGAATGATGCGACTGAACCGCGTGCGCTGGAGCCACCAGTGAGCGGCCAGTAGCTCATTGAGGCCCCTTGTGTTGTATGCGCTTGGTTTCAAGCTTCTAAGACCTTCCAATTTCAAGCTATGAAGGAAAAGTGAAGACGCGTTTACTTTTCATATTTCATGACAGTTGGCTGAGACGGCCAAAACATGCACTCGTGGAAACTTTTTTCAAAATCCACTTTGGGCTTGTAAGATGTTGTAAAGTGACTTTCTGTCACAATGGAGTACATGCACCTCAACACCCAACTTCATGAACACCACATCAGAGTGAATGATGCGACTGAACCGCGTGCGCTGGAGCCACCAGTGTGCGGCCAGTAGCTCATTGAGGCCCCTTGTGTTGTATGCGCTTGGTTTCAAGCTTCTAAGACCTTCCAATTTCAAGTTATGAAGGAAAAGTGAAGACGCGTTTACTTTTCACATTTCATGACAGTTGGCTGAGACGGCCAAAACATGCACTCGTGGAAACTTTTTTCAAAATCCACTTTGGGCTTGTAAGATGTTGTAAAGTGACTTTCTGTCACAATGCAGTACATGCACCTCAACACCCAACTTCATGAACACCACATCAGAGTGAATGATGCGACTGAACCGCGTGCGCTGGAGCCACCAGTGAGCGGCCAGTAGCTCATTGAGGCCCCTTGTGTTGTATGCGCTTGGTTTCAAGCTTCTAAGACCTTCCAATTTCAAGTTATGAAGGAAAAGTGAAGACGCGTTTACTTTTCACATTTCATGACAGTTGGCTGAGACGGCCAAAACATGCACTCGTGGAAACTTTTTTCAAAATCCACTTTGGGCTTGTAAGATGTTGTAAAGTGACTTTCTGTCACAATGGAGTACATGCACCTCAACACCCAACTTCATGAACACCACATCAGAGTGAATGATGCGACTGAACCGCGTGCGCTGGAGCCACCAGTGAGCGGCCAGTAGCTCATTGAGGCCCCTTGTGTTGTATGCGCTTGGTTTCAAGCTTTTAAGACCTTCCAATTTCAAGCTATGAAGGAAAAGTGAAGACGCGTTTACTTTTCATATTTCATGACAGTTGGCTGAGACGGCCAAAACATGCACTCGTGGAAACTTTTTTCAAAATCCACTTTGGGCTTGTAAGATGTTGTAAAGTGACTTTCTGTCACAATGCAGTACATGCACCTCAACACCCAACTTCATGAACACCACATCAGAGTGAATGATGCGACTGAACCGCGTGCGCTGGAGCCACCAGTGAGCGGCCAGTAGCTCATTGAGGCCCCTTGTGTTGTATGCGCTTGGTTTCAAGCTTCTAAGACCTTCCAATTTCAAGTTATGAAGGAAAAGTGAAGACGCGTTTACTTTTCACATTTCATGACAGTTGGCTGAGACGGCCAAAACATGCACTCGTGGAAACTTTTTTCAAAATCCACTTTGGGCTTGTAAGATGTTGTAAAGTGACTTTCTGTCACAATGGAGTACATGCACCTCAACACCCAACTTCATGAACACCACATCAGAGTGAATGATGCGACTGAACCGCGTGCGCTGGAGCCACCAGTGAGCGGCCAGTAGCTCATTGAGGCCCCTTGTGTTGTATGCGCTTGGTTTCAAGCTTCTAAGACTTTCCAATTTCAAGTTATGAAGGAAAAGTGAAGACGCGTTTACTTTTCACATTTCATGACAGTTGGCTGAGACGGCCAAAACATGCACTCGTGGAAACTTTTTTCAAAATCCACTTTGGGCTTGTAAGATGTTGTAAAGTGACTTTCTGTCACAATGGAGTACATGCATCTCAACACCCAACTTCATGAACACCACATCAGAGTGAATGATGCGACTGAACCGCGTGCGCTGGAGCCACCAGTGAGCGGCCAGTAGCTCATTGAGGCCCCTTGTGTTGTATGCGCTTGGTTTCAAGCTTCTAAGACCTTCCAATTTCAAGTTATGAAGGAAAAGTGAAGACGCGTTTACTTTTCACATTTCATGACAGTTGGCTGAGACGGCCAAAACATGCACTCGTGGAAACTTTTTTCAAAATCCACTTTGGGCTTGTAAGATGTTGTAAAGTGACTTTCTGTCACAATGCAGTACATGCACCTCAACACCCAACTTCATGAACACCACATCAGAGTGAATGATGCGACTGAACCGCGTGCGCTGGAGCCACCAGTGAGCGGCCAGTAGCTCATTGAGGCCCCTTGTGTTGTATGCGCTTGGTTTCAAGCTTCTAAGACCTTCCAATTTCAAGCTATGAAGGAAAAGTGAAGACGCGTTTACTTTTCATATTTCATGACAGTTGGCTGAGACGGCCAAAACATGCACTCGTGGAAACTTTTTTCAAAATCCACTTTGGGCTTGTAAGATGTTGTAAAGTGACTTTCTGTCACAATGGAGTACATGCACCTCAACACCCAACTTCATGAACACCACATCAGAGTGAATGATGCGACTGAACCGCGTGCGCTGGAGCCACCAGTGAGCGGCCAGTAGCTCATTGAGGCCCCTTGTGTTGTATGCGCTTGGTTTCAAGCTTCTAAGACTTTCCAATTTCAAGTTATGAAGGAAAAGTGAAGACGCGTTTACTTTTCACATTTCATGACAGTTGGCTGAGACGGCCAAAACATGCACTCGTGGAAACTTTTTTCAAAATCCACTTTGGGCTTGTAAGATGTTGTAAAGTGACTTTCTGTCACAATGGAGTACATGCATCTCAACACCCAACTTCATGAACACCACATCAGAGTGAATGATGCGACTGAACCGCGTGCGCTGGAGCCACCAGTGAGCGGCCAGTAGCTCATTGAGGCCCCTTGTGTTGTATGCGCTTGGTTTCAAGCTTCTAAGACCTTCCAATTTCAAGTTATGAAGGAAAAGTGAAGACGCGTTTACTTTTCACATTTCATGACAGTTGGCTGAGACGGCCAAAACATGCACTCGTGGAAACTTTTTTCAAAATCCACTTTGGGCTTGTAAGATGTTGTAAAGTGACTTTCTGTCACAATGCAGTACATGCACCTCAACACCCAACTTCATGAACACCACATCAGAGTGAATGATGCGACTGAACCGCGTGCGCTGGAGCCACCAGTGAGCGGCCAGTAGCTCATTGAGGCCCCTTGTGTTGTATGCGCTTGGTTTCAAGCTTCTAAGACCTTCCAATTTCAAGTTATGAAGGAAAAGTGAAGACGCGTTTACTTTTCATATTTCATGACAGTTGGCTGAGACGGCCAAAACATGCACTCGTGGAAACTTTTTTCAAAATCCACTTTGGGCTTGTAAGATGTTGTAAAGTGACTTTCTGTCACAATGGAGTACATGCACCTCAACACCCAACTTCATGAACACCACATCAGAGTGAATGATGCGACTGAACCGCGTGCGCTGGAGCCACCAGTGAGCGGCCAGTAGCTCATTGAGGCCCCTTGTGTTGTATGCGCTTGGTTTCAAGCTTCTAAGACCTTCCAATTTCAAGTTATGAAGGAAAAGTGAAGACGCGTTTACTTTTCACATTTCATGACAGTTGGCTGAGACGGCCAAAACATGCACTCGTGGAAACTTTTTTCAAAATCCACTTTGGGCTTGTAAGATGTTGTAAAGTGACTTTCTGTCACAATGGAGTACATGCACCTCAACACCCAACTTCATGAACACCACATCAGAGTGAATGATGCGACTGAACCGCGTGCGCTGGAGCCACCAGTGAGCGGCCAGTAGCTCATTGAGGCCCCTTGTGTTGTATGCGCTTGGTTTCAAGCTTTTAAGACCTTCCAATTTCAAGCTATGAAGGAAAAGTGAAGACGCGTTTACTTTTCATATTTCATGACAGTTGGCTGAGACGGCCAAAACATGCACTCGTGGAAACTTTTTTCAAAATCCACTTTGGGCTTGTAAGATGTTGTAAAGTGACTTTCTGTCACAATGGAGTACATGCATCTCAACACCCAACTTCATGAACACCACATCAGAGTGAATGATGCGACTGAACCGCGTGCGCTGGAGCCACCAGTGAGCGGCCAGTAGCTCATTGAGGCCCCTTGTGTTGTATGCGCTTGGTTTCAAGCTTCTAAGACCTTCCAATTTCAAGTTATGAAGGAAAAGTGAAGACGCGTTTACTTTTCACATTTCATGACAGTTGGCTGAGACGGCCAAAACATGCACTCGTGGAAACTTTTTTCAAAATCCACTTTGGGCTTGTAAGATGTTGTAAAGTGACTTTCTGTCACAATGCAGTACATGCACCTCAACACCCAACTTCATGAACACCACATCAGAGTGAATGATGCGACTGAACCGCGTGCGCTGGAGCCACCAGTGAGCGGCCAGTAGCTCATTGAGGCCCCTTGTGTTGTATGCGCTTGGTTTCAAGCTTCTAAGACCTTCCAATTTCAAGCTATGAAGGAAAAGTGAAGACGCGTTTACTTTTCATATTTCATGACAGTTGGCTGAGACGGCCAAAACATGCACTCGTGGAAACTTTTTTCAAAATCCACTTTGGGCTTGTAAGATGTTGTAAAGTGACTTTCTGTCACAATGGAGTACATGCACCTCAACACCCAACTTCATGAACACCACATCAGAGTGAATGATGCGACTGAACCGCGTGCGCTGGAGCCACCAGTGAGCGGCCAGTAGCTCATTGAGGCCCCTTGTGTTGTATGCGCTTGGTTTCAAGCTTCTAAGACCTTCCAATTTCAAGTTATGAAGGAAAAGTGAAGACGCGTTTACTTTTCACATTTCATGACAGTTGGCTGAGACGGCCAAAACATGCACTCGTGGAAACTTTTTTCAAAATCCACTTTGGGCTTGTAAGATGTTGTAAAGTGACTTTCTGTCACAATGCAGTACATGCACCTCAACACCCAACTTCATGAACACCACATCAGAGTGAATGATGCGACTGAACCGCGTGCGCTGGAGCCACCAGTGAGCGGCCAGTAGCTCATTGAGGCCCCTTGTGTTGTATGCGCTTGGTTTCAAGCTTCTAAGACCTTCCAATTTCAAGCTATGAAGGAAAAGTGAAGACGCGTTTACTTTTCATATTTCATGACAGTTGGCTGAGACGGCCAAAACATGCACTCGTGGAAACTTTTTTCAAAATCCACTTTGGGCTTGTAAGATGTTGTAAAGTGACTTTCTGTCACAATGGAGTACATGCACCTCAACACCCAACTTCATGAACACCACATCAGAGTGAATGATGCGACTGAACCGCGTGCGCTGGAGCCACCAGTGAGCGGCCAGTAGCTCATTGAGGCCCCTTGTGTTGTATGCGCTTGGTTTCAAGCTTCTAAGACTTTCCAATTTCAAGTTATGAAGGAAAAGTGAAGACGCGTTTACTTTTCACATTTCATGACAGTTGGCTGAGACGGCCAAAACATGCATTCGTGGAAACTTTTTTCAAAATCCACTTTGGGCTTGTAAGATGTTGTAAAGTGACTTTCTGTCACAATGGAGTACATGCATCTCAACACCCAACTTCATGAACACCACATCAGAGTGAATGATGCGACTGAACCGCGTGCGCTGGAGCCACCAGTGAGCGGCCAGTAGCTCATTGAGGCCCCTTGTGTTGTATGCGCTTGGTTTCAAGCTTCTAAGACCTTCCAATTTCAAGTTATGAAGGAAAAGTGAAGACGCGTTTACTTTTCACATTTCATGACAGTTGGCTGAGACGGCCAAAACATGCACTCGTGGAAACTTTTTTCAAAATCCACTTTGGGCTTGTAAGATGTTGTAAAGTGACTTTCTGTCACAATGCAGTACATGCACCTCAACACCCAACTTCATGAACACCACATCAGAGTGAATGATGCGACTGAACCGCGTGCGCTGGAGCCACCAGTGAGCGGCCAGTAGCTCATTGAGGCCCCTTGTGTTGTATGCGCTTGGTTTCAAGCTTCTAAGACCTTCCAATTTCAAGCTATGAAGGAAAAGTGAAGACGCGTTTACTTTTCATATTTCATGACAGTTGGCTGAGACGGCCAAAACATGCACTCGTGGAAACTTTTTTCAAAATCCACTTTGGGCTTGTAAGATGTTGTAAAGTGACTTTCTGTCACAATGGAGTACATGCACCTCAACACCCAACTTCATGAACACCACATCAGAGTGAATGATGCGACTGAACCGCGTGCGCTGGAGCCACCAGTGAGCGGCCAGTAGCTCATTGAGGCCCCTTGTGTTGTATGCGCTTGGTTTCAAGCTTCTAAGACTTTCCAATTTCAAGTTATGAAGGAAAAGTGAAGACGCGTTTACTTTTCACATTTCATGACAGTTGGCTGAGACGGCCAAAACATGCACTCGTGGAAACTTTTTTCAAAATCCACTTTGGGCTTGTAAGATGTTGTAAAGTGACTTTCTGTCACAATGGAGTACATGCATCTCAACACCCAACTTCATGAACACCACATCAGAGTGAATGATGCGACTGAACCGCGTGCGCTGGAGCCACCAGTGAGCGGCCAGTAGCTCATTGAGGCCCCTTGTGTTGTATGCGCTTGGTTTCAAGCTTCTAAGACCTTCCAATTTCAAGTTATGAAGGAAAAGTGAAGACGCGTTTACTTTTCACATTTCATGACAGTTGGCTGAGACGGCCAAAACATGCACTCGTGGAAACTTTTTTCAAAATCCACTTTGGGCTTGTAAGATGTTGTAAAGTGACTTTCTGTCACAATGCAGTACATGCACCTCAACACCCAACTTCATGAACACCACATCAGAGTGAATGATGCGACTGAACCGCGTGCGCTGGAGCCACCAGTGAGCGGCCAGTAGCTCATTGAGGCCCCTTGTGTTGTATGCGCTTGGTTTCAAGCTTCTAAGACCTTCCAATTTCAAGTTATGAAGGAAAAGTGAAGACGCGTTTACTTTTCATATTTCATGACAGTTGGCTGAGACGGCCAAAACATGCACTCGTGGAAACTTTTTTCAAAATCCACTTTGGGCTTGTAAGATGTTGTAAAGTGACTTTCTGTCACAATGGAGTACATGCACCTCAACACCCAACTTCATGAACACCACATCAGAGTGAATGATGCGACTGAACCGCGTGCGCTGGAGCCACCAGTGAGCGGCCAGTAGCTCATTGAGGCCCCTTGTGTTGTATGCGCTTGGTTTCAAGCTTCTAAGACCTTCCAATTTCAAGTTATGAAGGAAAAGTGAAGACGCGTTTACTTTTCACATTTCATGACAGTTGGCTGAGACGGCCAAAACATGCACTCGTGGAAACTTTTTTCAAAATCCACTTTGGGCTTGTAAGATGTTGTAAAGTGACTTTCTGTCACAATGGAGTACATGCACCTCAACACCCAACTTCATGAACACCACATCAGAGTGAATGATGCGACTGAACCGCGTGCGCTGGAGCCACCAGTGAGCGGCCAGTAGCTCATTGAGGCCCCTTGTGTTGTATGCGCTTGGTTTCAAGCTTTTAAGACCTTCCAATTTCAAGCTATGAAGGAAAAGTGAAGACGCGTTTACTTTTCATATTTCATGACAGTTGGCTGAGACGGCCAAAACATGCACTCGTGGAAACTTTTTTCAAAATCCACTTTGGGCTTGTAAGATGTTGTAAAGTGACTTTCTGTCACAATGGAGTACATGCATCTCAACACCCAACTTCATGAACACCACATCAGAGTGAATGATGCGACTGAACCGCGTGCGCTGGAGCCACCAGTGAGCGGCCAGTAGCTCATTGAGGCCCCTTGTGTTGTATGCGCTTGGTTTCAAGCTTCTAAGACCTTCCAATTTCAAGTTATGAAGGAAAAGTGAAGACGCGTTTACTTTTCACATTTCATGACAGTTGGCTGAGACGGCCAAAACATGCACTCGTGGAAACTTTTTTCAAAATCCACTTTGGGCTTGTAAGATGTTGTAAAGTGACTTTCTGTCACAATGCAGTACATGCACCTCAACACCCAACTTCATGAACACCACATCAGAGTGAATGATGCGACTGAACCGCGTGCGCTGGAGCCACCAGTGAGCGGCCAGTAGCTCATTGAGGCCCCTTGTGTTGTATGCGCTTGGTTTCAAGCTTCTAAGACCTTCCAATTTCAAGCTATGAAGGAAAAGTGAAGACGCGTTTACTTTTCATATTTCATGACAGTTGGCTGAGACGGCCAAAACATGCACTCGTGGAAACTTTTTTCAAAATCCACTTTGGGCTTGTAAGATGTTGTAAAGTGACTTTCTGTCACAATGCAGTACATGCACCTCAACACCCAACTTCATGAACACCACATCAGAGTGAATGATGCGACTGAACCGCGTGCGCTGGAGCCACCAGTGAGCGGCCAGTAGCTCATTGAGGCCCCTTGTGTTGTATGCGCTTGGTTTCAAGCTTCTAAGACCTTCCAATTTCAAGTTATGAAGGAAAAGTGAAGACGCGTTTACTTTTCACATTTCATGACAGTTGGCTGAGACGGCCAAAACATGCACTCGTGGAAACTTTTTTCAAAATCCACTTTGGGCTTGTAAGATGTTGTAAAGTGACTTTCTGTCACAATGGAGTACATGCACCTCAACACCCAACTTCATGAACACCACATCAGAGTGAATGATGCGACTGAACCGCGTGCGCTGGAGCCACCAGTGAGCGGCCAGTAGCTCATTGAGGCCCCTTGTGTTGTATGCGCTTGGTTTCAAGCTTCTAAGACCTTCCAATTTCAAGTTATGAAGGAAAAGTGAAGACGCGTTTACTTTTCACATTTCATGACAGTTGGCTGAGACGGCCAAAACATGCACTCGTGGAAACTTTTTTCAAAATCCACTTTGGGCTTGTAAGATGTTGTAAAGTGACTTTCTGTCACAATGCAGTACATGCACCTCAACACCCAACTTCATGAACACCACATCAGAGTGAATGATGCGACTGAACCGCGTGCGCTGGAGCCACCAGTGAGCGGCCAGTAGCTCATTGAGGCCCCTTGTGTTGTATGCGCTTGGTTTCAAGCTTCTAAGACCTTCCAATTTCAAGTTATGAAGGAAAAGTGAAGACGCGTTTACTTTTCACATTTCATGACAGTTGGCTGAGACGGCCAAAACATGCACTCGTGGAAACTTTTTTCAAAATCCACTTTGGGCTTGTAAGATGTTGTAAAGTGACTTTCTGTCACAATGGAGTACATGCACCTCAACACCCAACTTCATGAACACCACATCAGAGTGAATGATGCGACTGAACCGCGTGCGCTGGAGCCACCAGTGAGCGGCCAGTAGCTCATTGAGGCCCCTTGTGTTGTATGCGCTTGGTTTCAAGCTTCTAAGACCTTCCAATTTCAAGTTATGAAGGAAAAGTGAAGACGCGTTTACTTTTCACATTTCATGACAGTTGGCTGAGACGGCCAAAACATGCACTCGTGGAAACTTTTTTCAAAATCCACTTTGGGCTTGTAAGATGTTGTAAAGTGACTTTCTGTCACAATGGAGTACATGCACCTCAACACCCAACTTCATGAACACCACATCAGAGTGAATGATGCGACTGAACCGCGTGCGCTGGAGCCACCAGTGAGCGGCCAGTAGCTCATTGAGGCCCCTTGTGTTGTATGCGCTTGGTTTCAAGCTTTTAAGACCTTCCAATTTCAAGCTATGAAGGAAAAGTGAAGACGCGTTTACTTTTCATATTTCATGACAGTTGGCTGAGACGGCCAAAACATGCACTCGTGGAAACTTTTTTCAAAATCCACTTTGGGCTTGTAAGATGTTGTAAAGTGACTTTCTGTCACAATGGAGTACATGCATCTCAACACCCAACTTCATGAACACCACATCAGAGTGAATGATGCGACTGAACCGCGTGCGCTGGAGCCACCAGTGAGCGGCCAGTAGCTCATTGAGGCCCCTTGTGTTGTATGCGCTTGGTTTCAAGCTTCTAAGACCTTCCAATTTCAAGTTATGAAGGAAAAGTGAAGACGCGTTTACTTTTCACATTTCATGACAGTTGGCTGAGACGGCCAAAACATGCACTCGTGGAAACTTTTTTCAAAATCCACTTTGGGCTTGTAAGATGTTGTAAAGTGACTTTCTGTCACAATGCAGTACATGCACCTCAACACCCAACTTCATGAACACCACATCAGAGTGAATGATGCGACTGAACCGCGTGCGCTGGAGCCACCAGTGAGCGGCCAGTAGCTCATTGAGGCCCCTTGTGTTGTATGCGCTTGGTTTCAAGCTTCTAAGACCTTCCAATTTCAAGCTATGAAGGAAAAGTGAAGACGCGTTTACTTTTCATATTTCATGACAGTTGGCTGAGACGGCCAAAACATGCACTCGTGGAAACTTTTTTCAAAATCCACTTTGGGCTTGTAAGATGTTGTAAAGTGACTTTCTGTCACAATGGAGTACATGCACCTCAACACCCAACTTCATGAACACCACATCAGAGTGAATGATGCGACTGAACCGCGTGCGCTGGAGCCACCAGTGAGCGGCCAGTAGCTCATTGAGGCCCCTTGTGTTGTATGCGCTTGGTTTCAAGCTTCTAAGACCTTCCAATTTCAAGTTATGAAGGAAAAGTGAAGACGCGTTTACTTTTCACATTTCATGACAGTTGGCTGAGACGGCCAAAACATGCACTCGTGGAAACTTTTTTCAAAATCCACTTTGGGCTTGTAAGATGTTGTAAAGTGACTTTCTGTCACAATGCAGTACATGCACCTCAACACCCAACTTCATGAACACCACATCAGAGTGAATGATGCGACTGAACCGCGTGCGCTGGAGCCACCAGTGAGCGGCCAGTAGCTCATTGAGGCCCCTTGTGTTGTATGCGCTTGGTTTCAAGCTTCTAAGACCTTCCAATTTCAAGCTATGAAGGAAAAGTGAAGACGCGTTTACTTTTCATATTTCATGACAGTTGGCTGAGACGGCCAAAACATGCACTCGTGGAAACTTTTTTCAAAATCCACTTTGGGCTTGTAAGATGTTGTAAAGTGACTTTCTGTCACAATGGAGTACATGCACCTCAACACCCAACTTCATGAACACCACATCAGAGTGAATGATGCGACTGAACCGCGTGCGCTGGAGCCACCAGTGAGCGGCCAGTAGCTCATTGAGGCCCCTTGTGTTGTATGCGCTTGGTTTCAAGCTTCTAAGACTTTCCAATTTCAAGTTATGAAGGAAAAGTGAAGACGCGTTTACTTTTCACATTTCATGACAGTTGGCTGAGACGGCCAAAACATGCATTCGTGGAAACTTTTTTCAAAATCCACTTTGGGCTTGTAAGATGTTGTAAAGTGACTTTCTGTCACAATGGAGTACATGCATCTCAACACCCAACTTCATGAACACCACATCAGAGTGAATGATGCGACTGAACCGCGTGCGCTGGAGCCACCAGTGAGCGGCCAGTAGCTCATTGAGGCCCCTTGTGTTGTATGCGCTTGGTTTCAAGCTTCTAAGACCTTCCAATTTCAAGTTATGAAGGAAAAGTGAAGACGCGTTTACTTTTCACATTTCATGACAGTTGGCTGAGACGGCCAAAACATGCACTCGTGGAAACTTTTTTCAAAATCCACTTTGGGCTTGTAAGATGTTGTAAAGTGACTTTCTGTCACAATGCAGTACATGCACCTCAACACCCAACTTCATGAACACCACATCAGAGTGAATGATGCGACTGAACCGCGTGCGCTGGAGCCACCAGTGAGCGGCCAGTAGCTCATTGAGGCCCCTTGTGTTGTATGCGCTTGGTTTCAAGCTTCTAAGACCTTCCAATTTCAAGCTATGAAGGAAAAGTGAAGACGCGTTTACTTTTCATATTTCATGACAGTTGGCTGAGACGGCCAAAACATGCACTCGTGGAAACTTTTTTCAAAATCCACTTTGGGCTTGTAAGATGTTGTAAAGTGACTTTCTGTCACAATGGAGTACATGCACCTCAACACCCAACTTCATGAACACCACATCAGAGTGAATGATGCGACTGAACCGCGTGCGCTGGAGCCACCAGTGAGCGGCCAGTAGCTCATTGAGGCCCCTTGTGTTGTATGCGCTTGGTTTCAAGCTTCTAAGACTTTCCAATTTCAAGTTATGAAGGAAAAGTGAAGACGCGTTTACTTTTCACATTTCATGACAGTTGGCTGAGACGGCCAAAACATGCACTCGTGGAAACTTTTTTCAAAATCCACTTTGGGCTTGTAAGATGTTGTAAAGTGACTTTCTGTCACAATGGAGTACATGCATCTCAACACCCAACTTCATGAACACCACATCAGAGTGAATGATGCGACTGAACCGCGTGCGCTGGAGCCACCAGTGAGCGGCCAGTAGCTCATTGAGGCCCCTTGTGTTGTATGCGCTTGGTTTCAAGCTTCTAAGACCTTCCAATTTCAAGTTATGAAGGAAAAGTGAAGACGCGTTTACTTTTCACATTTCATGACAGTTGGCTGAGACGGCCAAAACATGCACTCGTGGAAACTTTTTTCAAAATCCACTTTGGGCTTGTAAGATGTTGTAAAGTGACTTTCTGTCACAATGCAGTACATGCACCTCAACACCCAACTTCATGAACACCACATCAGAGTGAATGATGCGACTGAACCGCGTGCGCTGGAGCCACCAGTGAGCGGCCAGTAGCTCATTGAGGCCCCTTGTGTTGTATGCGCTTGGTTTCAAGCTTCTAAGACCTTCCAATTTCAAGTTATGAAGGAAAAGTGAAGACGCGTTTACTTTTCATATTTCATGACAGTTGGCTGAGACGGCCAAAACATGCACTCGTGGAAACTTTTTTCAAAATCCACTTTGGGCTTGTAAGATGTTGTAAAGTGACTTTCTGTCACAATGGAGTACATGCACCTCAACACCCAACTTCATGAACACCACATCAGAGTGAATGATGCGACTGAACCGCGTGCGCTGGAGCCACCAGTGAGCGGCCAGTAGCTCATTGAGGCCCCTTGTGTTGTATGCGCTTGGTTTCAAGCTTCTAAGACCTTCCAATTTCAAGTTATGAAGGAAAAGTGAAGACGCGTTTACTTTTCACATTTCATGACAGTTGGCTGAGACGGCCAAAACATGCACTCGTGGAAACTTTTTTCAAAATCCACTTTGGGCTTGTAAGATGTTGTAAAGTGACTTTCTGTCACAATGGAGTACATGCACCTCAACACCCAACTTCATGAACACCACATCAGAGTGAATGATGCGACTGAACCGCGTGCGCTGGAGCCACCAGTGAGCGGCCAGTAGCTCATTGAGGCCCCTTGTGTTGTATGCGCTTGGTTTCAAGCTTTTAAGACCTTCCAATTTCAAGCTATGAAGGAAAAGTGAAGACGCGTTTACTTTTCATATTTCATGACAGTTGGCTGAGACGGCCAAAACATGCACTCGTGGAAACTTTTTTCAAAATCCACTTTGGGCTTGTAAGATGTTGTAAAGTGACTTTCTGTCACAATGGAGTACATGCATCTCAACACCCAACTTCATGAACACCACATCAGAGTGAATGATGCGACTGAACCGCGTGCGCTGGAGCCACCAGTGAGCGGCCAGTAGCTCATTGAGGCCCCTTGTGTTGTATGCGCTTGGTTTCAAGCTTCTAAGACCTTCCAATTTCAAGTTATGAAGGAAAAGTGAAGACGCGTTTACTTTTCACATTTCATGACAGTTGGCTGAGACGGCCAAAACATGCACTCGTGGAAACTTTTTTCAAAATCCACTTTGGGCTTGTAAGATGTTGTAAAGTGACTTTCTGTCACAATGCAGTACATGCACCTCAACACCCAACTTCATGAACACCACATCAGAGTGAATGATGCGACTGAACCGCGTGCGCTGGAGCCACCAGTGAGCGGCCAGTAGCTCATTGAGGCCCCTTGTGTTGTATGCGCTTGGTTTCAAGCTTCTAAGACCTTCCAATTTCAAGCTATGAAGGAAAAGTGAAGACGCGTTTACTTTTCATATTTCATGACAGTTGGCTGAGACGGCCAAAACATGCACTCGTGGAAACTTTTTTCAAAATCCACTTTGGGCTTGTAAGATGTTGTAAAGTGACTTTCTGTCACAATGCAGTACATGCACCTCAACACCCAACTTCATGAACACCACATCAGAGTGAATGATGCGACTGAACCGCGTGCGCTGGAGCCACCAGTGAGCGGCCAGTAGCTCATTGAGGCCCCTTGTGTTGTATGCGCTTGGTTTCAAGCTTCTAAGACCTTCCAATTTCAAGTTATGAAGGAAAAGTGAAGACGCGTTTACTTTTCACATTTCATGACAGTTGGCTGAGACGGCCAAAACATGCACTCGTGGAAACTTTTTTCAAAATCCACTTTGGGCTTGTAAGATGTTGTAAAGTGACTTTCTGTCACAATGGAGTACATGCACCTCAACACCCAACTTCATGAACACCACATCAGAGTGAATGATGCGACTGAACCGCGTGCGCTGGAGCCACCAGTGAGCGGCCAGTAGCTCATTGAGGCCCCTTGTGTTGTATGCGCTTGGTTTCAAGCTTTTAAGACCTTCCAATTTCAAGCTATGAAGGAAAAGTGAAGACGCGTTTACTTTTCATATTTCATGACAGTTGGCTGAGACGGCCAAAACATGCACTCGTGGAAACTTTTTTCAAAATCCACTTTGGGCTTGTAAGATGTTGTAAAGTGACTTTCTGTCACAATGGAGTACATGCATCTCAACACCCAACTTCATGAACACCACATCAGAGTGAATGATGCGACTGAACCGCGTGCGCTGGAGCCACCAGTGAGCGGCCAGTAGCTCATTGAGGCCCCTTGTGTTGTATGCGCTTGGTTTCAAGCTTCTAAGACCTTCCAATTTCAAGTTATGAAGGAAAAGTGAAGACGCGTTTACTTTTCACATTTCATGACAGTTGGCTGAGACGGCCAAAACATGCACTCGTGGAAACTTTTTTCAAAATCCACTTTGGGCTTGTAAGATGTTGTAAAGTGACTTTCTGTCACAATGCAGTACATGCACCTCAACACCCAACTTCATGAACACCACATCAGAGTGAATGATGCGACTGAACCGCGTGCGCTGGAGCCACCAGTGAGCGGCCAGTAGCTCATTGAGGCCCCTTGTGTTGTATGCGCTTGGTTTCAAGCTTCTAAGACCTTCCAATTTCAAGCTATGAAGGAAAAGTGAAGACGCGTTTACTTTTCATATTTCATGACAGTTGGCTGAGACGGCCAAAACATGCACTCGTGGAAACTTTTTTCAAAATCCACTTTGGGCTTGTAAGATGTTGTAAAGTGACTTTCTGTCACAATGCAGTACATGCACCTCAACACCCAACTTCATGAACACCACATCAGAGTGAATGATGCGACTGAACCGCGTGCGCTGGAGCCACCAGTGAGCGGCCAGTAGCTCATTGAGGCCCCTTGTGTTGTATGCGCTTGGTTTCAAGCTTCTAAGACCTTCCAATTTCAAGTTATGAAGGAAAAGTGAAGACGCGTTTACTTTTCACATTTCATGACAGTTGGCTGAGACGGCCAAAACATGCACTCGTGGAAACTTTTTTCAAAATCCACTTTGGGCTTGTAAGATGTTGTAAAGTGACTTTCTGTCACAATGGAGTACATGCACCTCAACACCCAACTTCATGAACACCACATCAGAGTGAATGATGCGACTGAACCGCGTGCGCTGGAGCCACCAGTGAGCGGCCAGTAGCTCATTGAGGCCCCTTGTGTTGTATGCGCTTGGTTTCAAGCTTCTAAGACCTTCCAATTTCAAGTTATGAAGGAAAAGTGAAGACGCGTTTACTTTTCACATTTCATGACAGTTGGCTGAGACGGCCAAAACATGCACTCGTGGAAACTTTTTTCAAAATCCACTTTGGGCTTGTAAGATGTTGTAAAGTGACTTTCTGTCACAATGCAGTACATGCACCTCAACACCCAACTTCATGAACACCACATCAGAGTGAATGATGCGACTGAACCGCGTGCGCTGGAGCCACCAGTGAGCGGCCAGTAGCTCATTGAGGCCCCTTGTGTTGTATGCGCTTGGTTTCAAGCTTCTAAGACCTTCCAATTTCAAGTTATGAAGGAAAAGTGAAGACGCGTTTACTTTTCACATTTCATGACAGTTGGCTGAGACGGCCAAAACATGCACTCGTGGAAACTTTTTTCAAAATCCACTTTGGGCTTGTAAGATGTTGTAAAGTGACTTTCTGTCACAATGGAGTACATGCACCTCAACACCCAACTTCATGAACACCACATCAGAGTGAATGATGCGACTGAACCGCGTGCGCTGGAGCCACCAGTGAGCGGCCAGTAGCTCATTGAGGCCCCTTGTGTTGTATGCGCTTGGTTTCAAGCTTTTAAGACCTTCCAATTTCAAGCTATGAAGGAAAAGTGAAGACGCGTTTACTTTTCATATTTCATGACAGTTGGCTGAGACGGCCAAAACATGCACTCGTGGAAACTTTTTTCAAAATCCACTTTGGGCTTGTAAGATGTTGTAAAGTGACTTTCTGTCACAATGCAGTACATGCACCTCAACACCCAACTTCATGAACACCACATCAGAGTGAATGATGCGACTGAACCGCGTGCGCTGGAGCCACCAGTGAGCGGCCAGTAGCTCATTGAGGCCCCTTGTGTTGTATGCGCTTGGTTTCAAGCTTCTAAGACCTTCCAATTTCAAGCTATGAAGGAAAAGTGAAGACGCGTTTACTTTTCACATTTCATGACAGTTGGCTGAGACGGCCAAAACATGCACTCGTGGAAACTTTTTTCAAAATCCACTTTGGGCTTGTAAGATGTTGTAAAGTGACTTTCTGTCACAATGGAGTACATGCACCTCAACACCCAACTTCATGAACACCACATCAGAGTGAATGATGCGACTGAACCGCGTGCGCTGGAGCCACCAGTGAGCGGCCAGTAGCTCATTGAGGCCCCTTGTGTTGTATGCGCTTGGTTTCAAGCTTTTAAGACCTTCCAATTTCAAGCTATGAAGGAAAAGTGAAGACGCGTTTACTTTTCATATTTCATGACAGTTGGCTGAGACGGCCAAAACATGCACTCGTGGAAACTTTTTTCAAAATCCACTTTGGGCTTGTAAGATGTTGTAAAGTGACTTTCTGTCACAATGCAGTACATGCACCTCAACACCCAACTTCATGAACACCACATCAGAGTGAATGATGCGACTGAACCGCGTGCGCTGGAGCCACCAGTGAGCGGCCAGTAGCTCATTGAGGCCCCTTGTGTTGTATGCGCTTGGTTTCAAGCTTCTAAGACCTTCCAATTTCAAGTTATGAAGGAAAAGTGAAGACGCGTTTACTTTTCACATTTCATGACAGTTGGCTGAGACGGCCAAAACATGCACTCGTGGAAACTTTTTTCAAAATCCACTTTGGGCTTGTAAGATGTTGTAAAGTGACTTTCTGTCACAATGGAGTACATGCACCTCAACACCCAACTTCATGAACACCACATCAGAGTGAATGATGCGACTGAACCGCGTGCGCTGGAGCCACCAGTGAGCGGCCAGTAGCTCATTGAGGCCCCTTGTGTTGTATGCGCTTGGTTTCAAGCTTCTAAGACTTTCCAATTTCAAGTTATGAAGGAAAAGTGAAGACGCGTTTACTTTTCACATTTCATGACAGTTGGCTGAGACGGCCAAAACATGCACTCGTGGAAACTTTTTTCAAAATCCACTTTGGGCTTGTAAGATGTTGTAAAGTGACTTTCTGTCACAATGGAGTACATGCATCTCAACACCCAACTTCATGAACACCACATCAGAGTGAATGATGCGACTGAACCGCGTGCGCTGGAGCCACCAGTGAGCGGCCAGTAGCTCATTGAGGCCCCTTGTGTTGTATGCGCTTGGTTTCAAGCTTCTAAGACCTTCCAATTTCAAGTTATGAAGGAAAAGTGAAGACGCGTTTACTTTTCACATTTCATGACAGTTGGCTGAGACGGCCAAAACATGCACTCGTGGAAACTTTTTTCAAAATCCACTTTGGGCTTGTAAGATGTTGTAAAGTGACTTTCTGTCACAATGCAGTACATGCACCTCAACACCCAACTTCATGAACACCACATCAGAGTGAATGATGCGACTGAACCGCGTGCGCTGGAGCCACCAGTGAGCGGCCAGTAGCTCATTGAGGCCCCTTGTGTTGTATGCGCTTGGTTTCAAGCTTCTAAGACCTTCCAATTTCAAGCTATGAAGGAAAAGTGAAGACGCGTTTACTTTTCATATTTCATGACAGTTGGCTGAGACGGCCAAAACATGCACTCGTGGAAACTTTTTTCAAAATCCACTTTGGGCTTGTAAGATGTTGTAAAGTGACTTTCTGTCACAATGGAGTACATGCACCTCAACACCCAACTTCATGAACACCACATCAGAGTGAATGATGCGACTGAACCGCGTGCGCTGGAGCCACCAGTGAGCGGCCAGTAGCTCATTGAGGCCCCTTGTGTTGTATGCGCTTGGTTTCAAGCTTCTAAGACTTTCCAATTTCAAGTTATGAAGGAAAAGTGAAGACGCGTTTACTTTTCACATTTCATGACAGTTGGCTGAGACGGCCAAAACATGCACTCGTGGAAACTTTTTTCAAAATCCACTTTGGGCTTGTAAGATGTTGTAAAGTGACTTTCTGTCACAATGGAGTACATGCATCTCAACACCCAACTTCATGAACACCACATCAGAGTGAATGATGCGACTGAACCGCGTGCGCTGGAGCCACCAGTGAGCGGCCAGTAGCTCATTGAGGCCCCTTGTGTTGTATGCGCTTGGTTTCAAGCTTCTAAGACCTTCCAATTTCAAGCTATGAAGGAAAAGTGAAGACGCGTTTACTTTTCATATTTCATGACAGTTGGCTGAGACGGCCAAAACATGCACTCGTGGAAACTTTTTTCAAAATCCACTTTGGGCTTGTAAGATGTTGTAAAGTGACTTTCTGTCACAATGCAGTACATGCACCTCAACACCCAACTTCATGAACACCACATCAGAGTGAATGATGCGACTGAACCGCGTGCGCTGGAGCCACCAGTGAGCGGCCAGTAGCTCATTGAGGCCCCTTGTGTTGTATGCGCTTGGTTTCAAGCTTCTAAGACCTTCCAATTTCAAGTTATGAAGGAAAAGTGAAGACGCGTTTACTTTTCACATTTCATGACAGTTGGCTGAGACGGCCAAAACATGCACTCGTGGAAACTTTTTTCAAAATCCACTTTGGGCTTGTAAGATGTTGTAAAGTGACTTTCTGTCACAATGGAGTACATGCACCTCAACACCCAACTTCATGAACACCACATCAGAGTGAATGATGCGACTGAACCGCGTGCGCTGGAGCCACCAGTGAGCGGCCAGTAGCTCATTGAGGCCCCTTGTGTTGTATGCGCTTGGTTTCAAGCTTTTAAGACCTTCCAATTTCAAGCTATGAAGGAAAAGTGAAGACGCGTTTACTTTTCATATTTCATGACAGTTGGCTGAGACGGCCAAAACATGCACTCGTGGAAACTTTTTTCAAAATCCACTTTGGGCTTGTAAGATGTTGTAAAGTGACTTTCTGTCACAATGCAGTACATGCACCTCAACACCCAACTTCATGAACACCACATCAGAGTGAATGATGCGACTGAACCGCGTGCGCTGGAGCCACCAGTGAGCGGCCAGTAGCTCATTGAGGCCCCTTGTGTTGTATGCGCTTGGTTTCAAGCTTCTAAGACCTTCCAATTTCAAGTTATGAAGGAAAAGTGAAGACGCGTTTACTTTTCACATTTCATGACAGTTGGCTGAGACGGCCAAAACATGCACTCGTGGAAACTTTTTTCAAAATCCACTTTGGGCTTGTAAGATGTTGTAAAGTGACTTTCTGTCACAATGGAGTACATGCACCTCAACACCCAACTTCATGAACACCACATCAGAGTGAATGATGCGACTGAACCGCGTGCGCTGGAGCCACCAGTGAGCGGCCAGTAGCTCATTGAGGCCCCTTGTGTTGTATGCGCTTGGTTTCAAGCTTCTAAGACTTTCCAATTTCAAGTTATGAAGGAAAAGTGAAGACGCGTTTACTTTTCACATTTCATGACAGTTGGCTGAGACGGCCAAAACATGCACTCGTGGAAACTTTTTTCAAAATCCACTTTGGGCTTGTAAGATGTTGTAAAGTGACTTTCTGTCACAATGGAGTACATGCATCTCAACACCCAACTTCATGAACACCACATCAGAGTGAATGATGCGACTGAACCGCGTGCGCTGGAGCCACCAGTGAGCGGCCAGTAGCTCATTGAGGCCCCTTGTGTTGTATGCGCTTGGTTTCAAGCTTCTAAGACCTTCCAATTTCAAGTTATGAAGGAAAAGTGAAGACGCGTTTACTTTTCACATTTCATGACAGTTGGCTGAGACGGCCAAAACATGCACTCGTGGAAACTTTTTTCAAAATCCACTTTGGGCTTGTAAGATGTTGTAAAGTGACTTTCTGTCACAATGCAGTACATGCACCTCAACACCCAACTTCATGAACACCACATCAGAGTGAATGATGCGACTGAACCGCGTGCGCTGGAGCCACCAGTGAGCGGCCAGTAGCTCATTGAGGCCCCTTGTGTTGTATGCGCTTGGTTTCAAGCTTCTAAGACCTTCCAATTTCAAGCTATGAAGGAAAAGTGAAGACGCGTTTACTTTTCATATTTCATGACAGTTGGCTGAGACGGCCAAAACATGCACTCGTGGAAACTTTTTTCAAAATCCACTTTGGGCTTGTAAGATGTTGTAAAGTGACTTTCTGTCACAATGGAGTACATGCACCTCAACACCCAACTTCATGAACACCACATCAGAGTGAATGATGCGACTGAACCGCGTGCGCTGGAGCCACCAGTGAGCGGCCAGTAGCTCATTGAGGCCCCTTGTGTTGTATGCGCTTGGTTTCAAGCTTCTAAGACTTTCCAATTTCAAGTTATGAAGGAAAAGTGAAGACGCGTTTACTTTTCACATTTCATGACAGTTGGCTGAGACGGCCAAAACATGCACTCGTGGAAACTTTTTTCAAAATCCACTTTGGGCTTGTAAGATGTTGTAAAGTGACTTTCTGTCACAATGGAGTACATGCATCTCAACACCCAACTTCATGAACACCACATCAGAGTGAATGATGCGACTGAACCGCGTGCGCTGGAGCCACCAGTGAGCGGCCAGTAGCTCATTGAGGCCCCTTGTGTTGTATGCGCTTGGTTTCAAGCTTCTAAGACCTTCCAATTTCAAGCTATGAAGGAAAAGTGAAGACGCGTTTACTTTTCATATTTCATGACAGTTGGCTGAGACGGCCAAAACATGCACTCGTGGAAACTTTTTTCAAAATCCACTTTGGGCTTGTAAGATGTTGTAAAGTGACTTTCTGTCACAATGGAGTACATGCACCTCAACACCCAACTTCATGAACACCACATCAGAGTGAATGATGCGACTGAACCGCGTGCGCTGGAGCCACCAGTGAGCGGCCAGTAGCTCATTGAGGCCCCTTGTGTTGTATGCGCTTGGTTTCAAGCTTCTAAGACTTTCCAATTTCAAGTTATGAAGGAAAAGTGAAGACGCGTTTACTTTTCACATTTCATGACAGTTGGCTGAGACGGCCAAAACATGCACTCGTGGAAACTTTTTTCAAAATCCACTTTGGGCTTGTAAGATGTTGTAAAGTGACTTTCTGTCACAATGGAGTACATGCATCTCAACACCCAACTTCATGAACACCACATCAGAGTGAATGATGCGACTGAACCGCGTGCGCTGGAGCCACCAGTGAGCGGCCAGTAGCTCATTGAGGCCCCTTGTGTTGTATGCGCTTGGTTTCAAGCTTCTAAGACCTTCCAATTTCAAGTTATGAAGGAAAAGTGAAGACGCGTTTACTTTTCACATTTCATGACAGTTGGCTGAGACGGCCAAAACATGCACTCGTGGAAACTTTTTTCAAAATCCACTTTGGGCTTGTAAGATGTTGTAAAGTGACTTTCTGTCACAATGCAGTACATGCACCTCAACACCCAACTTCATGAACACCACATCAGAGTGAATGATGCGACTGAACCGCGTGCGCTGGAGCCACCAGTGAGCGGCCAGTAGCTCATTGAGGCCCCTTGTGTTGTATGCGCTTGGTTTCAAGCTTCTAAGACCTTCCAATTTCAAGCTATGAAGGAAAAGTGAAGACGCGTTTACTTTTCATATTTCATGACAGTTGGCTGAGACGGCCAAAACATGCACTCGTGGAAACTTTTTTCAAAATCCACTTTGGGCTTGTAAGATGTTGTAAAGTGACTTTCTGTCACAATGGAGTACATGCACCTCAACACCCAACTTCATGAACACCACATCAGAGTGAATGATGCGACTGAACCGCGTGCGCTGGAGCCACCAGTGAGCGGCCAGTAGCTCATTGAGGCCCCTTGTGTTGTATGCGCTTGGTTTCAAGCTTCTAAGACTTTCCAATTTCAAGTTATGAAGGAAAAGTGAAGACGCGTTTACTTTTCACATTTCATGACAGTTGGCTGAGACGGCCAAAACATGCACTCGTGGAAACTTTTTTCAAAATCCACTTTGGGCTTGTAAGATGTTGTAAAGTGACTTTCTGTCACAATGGAGTACATGCATCTCAACACCCAACTTCATGAACACCACATCAGAGTGAATGATGCGACTGAACCGCGTGCGCTGGAGCCACCAGTGAGCGGCCAGTAGCTCATTGAGGCCCCTTGTGTTGTATGCGCTTGGTTTCAAGCTTCTAAGACCTTCCAATTTCAAGTTATGAAGGAAAAGTGAAGACGCGTTTACTTTTCACATTTCATGACAGTTGGCTGAGACGGCCAAAACATGCACTCGTGGAAACTTTTTTCAAAATCCACTTTGGGCTTGTAAGATGTTGTAAAGTGACTTTCTGTCACAATGCAGTACATGCACCTCAACACCCAACTTCATGAACACCACATCAGAGTGAATGATGCGACTGAACCGCGTGCGCTGGAGCCACCAGTGAGCGGCCAGTAGCTCATTGAGGCCCCTTGTGTTGTATGCGCTTGGTTTCAAGCTTCTAAGACCTTCCAATTTCAAGTTATGAAGGAAAAGTGAAGACGCGTTTACTTTTCATATTTCATGACAGTTGGCTGAGACGGCCAAAACATGCACTCGTGGAAACTTTTTTCAAAATCCACTTTGGGCTTGTAAGATGTTGTAAAGTGACTTTCTGTCACAATGGAGTACATGCACCTCAACACCCAACTTCATGAACACCACATCAGAGTGAATGATGCGACTGAACCGCGTGCGCTGGAGCCACCAGTGAGCGGCCAGTAGCTCATTGAGGCCCCTTGTGTTGTATGCGCTTGGTTTCAAGCTTCTAAGACCTTCCAATTTCAAGTTATGAAGGAAAAGTGAAGACGCGTTTACTTTTCACATTTCATGACAGTTGGCTGAGACGGCCAAAACATGCACTCGTGGAAACTTTTTTCAAAATCCACTTTGGGCTTGTAAGATGTTGTAAAGTGACTTTCTGTCACAATGGAGTACATGCACCTCAACACCCAACTTCATGAACACCACATCAGAGTGAATGATGCGACTGAACCGCGTGCGCTGGAGCCACCAGTGAGCGGCCAGTAGCTCATTGAGGCCCCTTGTGTTGTATGCGCTTGGTTTCAAGCTTTTAAGACCTTCCAATTTCAAGCTATGAAGGAAAAGTGAAGACGCGTTTACTTTTCATATTTCATGACAGTTGGCTGAGACGGCCAAAACATGCACTCGTGGAAACTTTTTTCAAAATCCACTTTGGGCTTGTAAGATGTTGTAAAGTGACTTTCTGT
Organism: Sardina pilchardus; assembly: GCF_963854185.1. Classification (NCBI taxonomy): domain Eukaryota; kingdom Metazoa; phylum Chordata; class Actinopteri; order Clupeiformes; family Clupeidae; genus Sardina; species Sardina pilchardus. The sequence continues at coordinate 180,297 of NW_026910927.1, forward strand.
CACAATGGAGTACATGCATCTCAACACCCAACTTCATGAACACCACATCAGAGTGAATGATGCGACTGAACCGCGTGCGCTGGAGCCACCAGTGAGCGGCCAGTAGCTCATTGAGGCCCCTTGTGTTGTATGCGCTTGGTTTCAAGCTTCTAAGACCTTCCAATTTCAAGTTATGAAGGAAAAGTGAAGACGCGTTTACTTTTCACATTTCATGACAGTTGGCTGAGACGGCCAAAACATGCACTCGTGGAAACTTTTTTCAAAATCCACTTTGGGCTTGTAAGATGTTGTAAAGTGACTTTCTGTCACAATGCAGTACATGCACCTCAACACCCAACTTCATGAACACCACATCAGAGTGAATGATGCGACTGAACCGCGTGCGCTGGAGCCACCAGTGAGCGGCCAGTAGCTCATTGAGGCCCCTTGTGTTGTATGCGCTTGGTTTCAAGCTTCTAAGACCTTCCAATTTCAAGCTATGAAGGAAAAGTGAAGACGCGTTTACTTTTCATATTTCATGACAGTTGGCTGAGACGGCCAAAACATGCACTCGTGGAAACTTTTTTCAAAATCCACTTTGGGCTTGTAAGATGTTGTAAAGTGACTTTCTGTCACAATGGAGTACATGCACCTCAACACCCAACTTCATGAACACCACATCAGAGTGAATGATGCGACTGAACCGCGTGCGCTGGAGCCACCAGTGAGCGGCCAGTAGCTCATTGAGGCCCCTTGTGTTGTATGCGCTTGGTTTCAAGCTTCTAAGACCTTCCAATTTCAAGTTATGAAGGAAAAGTGAAGACGCGTTTACTTTTCACATTTCATGACAGTTGGCTGAGACGGCCAAAACATGCACTCGTGGAAACTTTTTTCAAAATCCACTTTGGGCTTGTAAGATGTTGTAAAGTGACTTTCTGTCACAATGCAGTACATGCACCTCAACACCCAACTTCATGAACACCACATCAGAGTGAATGATGCGACTGAACCGCGTGCGCTGGAGCCACCAGTGAGCGGCCAGTAGCTCATTGAGGCCCCTTGTGTTGTATGCGCTTGGTTTCAAGCTTCTAAGACCTTCCAATTTCAAGTTATGAAGGAAAAGTGAAGACGCGTTTACTTTTCACATTTCATGACAGTTGGCTGAGACGGCCAAAACATGCACTCGTGGAAACTTTTTTCAAAATCCACTTTGGGCTTGTAAGATGTTGTAAAGTGACTTTCTGTCACAATGGAGTACATGCACCTCAACACCCAACTTCATGAACACCACATCAGAGTGAATGATGCGACTGAACCGCGTGCGCTGGAGCCACCAGTGAGCGGCCAGTAGCTCATTGAGGCCCCTTGTGTTGTATGCGCTTGGTTTCAAGCTTCTAAGACCTTCCAATTTCAAGTTATGAAGGAAAAGTGAAGACGCGTTTACTTTTCACATTTCATGACAGTTGGCTGAGACGGCCAAAACATGCACTCGTGGAAACTTTTTTCAAAATCCACTTTGGGCTTGTAAGATGTTGTAAAGTGACTTTCTGTCACAATGCAGTACATGCACCTCAACACCCAACTTCATGAACACCACATCAGAGTGAATGATGCGACTGAACCGCGTGCGCTGGAGCCACCAGTGAGCGGCCAGTAGCTCATTGAGGCCCCTTGTGTTGTATGCGCTTGGTTTCAAGCTTCTAAGACCTTCCAATTTCAAGTTATGAAGGAAAAGTGAAGACGCGTTTACTTTTCACATTTCATGACAGTTGGCTGAGACGGCCAAAACATGCACTCGTGGAAACTTTTTTCAAAATCCACTTTGGGCTTGTAAGATGTTGTAAAGTGACTTTCTGTCACAATGGAGTACATGCACCTCAACACCCAACTTCATGAACACCACATCAGAGTGAATGATGCGACTGAACCGCGTGCGCTGGAGCCACCAGTGAGCGGCCAGTAGCTCATTGAGGCCCCTTGTGTTGTATGCGCTTGGTTTCAAGCTTTTAAGACCTTCCAATTTCAAGCTATGAAGGAAAAGTGAAGACGCGTTTACTTTTCATATTTCATGACAGTTGGCTGAGACGGCCAAAACATGCACTCGTGGAAACTTTTTTCAAAATCCACTTTGGGCTTGTAAGATGTTGTAAAGTGACTTTCTGTCACAATGCAGTACATGCACCTCAACACCCAACTTCATGAACACCACATCAGAGTGAATGATGCGACTGAACCGCGTGCGCTGGAGCCACCAGTGAGCGGCCAGTAGCTCATTGAGGCCCCTTGTGTTGTATGCGCTTGGTTTCAAGCTTCTAAGACCTTCCAATTTCAAGTTATGAAGGAAAAGTGAAGACGCGTTTACTTTTCACATTTCATGACAGTTGGCTGAGACGGCCAAAACATGCACTCGTGGAAACTTTTTTCAAAATCCACTTTGGGCTTGTAAGATGTTGTAAAGTGACTTTCTGTCACAATGCAGTACATGCACCTCAACACCCAACTTCATGAACACCACATCAGAGTGAATGATGCGACTGAACCGCGTGCGCTGGAGCCACCAGTGAGCGGCCAGTAGCTCATTGAGGCCCCTTGTGTTGTATGCGCTTGGTTTCAAGCTTCTAAGACCTTCCAATTTCAAGTTATGAAGGAAAAGTGAAGACGCGTTTACTTTTCATATTTCATGACAGTTGGCTGAGACGGCCAAAACATGCACTCGTGGAAACTTTTTTCAAAATCCACTTTGGGCTTGTAAGATGTTGTAAAGTGACTTTCTGTCACAATGGAGTACATGCACCTCAACACCCAACTTCATGAACACCACATCAGAGTGAATGATGCGACTGAACCGCGTGCGCTGGAGCCACCAGTGAGCGGCCAGTAGCTCATTGAGGCCCCTTGTGTTGTATGCGCTTGGTTTCAAGCTTCTAAGACCTTCCAATTTCAAGTTATGAAGGAAAAGTGAAGACGCGTTTACTTTTCACATTTCATGACAGTTGGCTGAGACGGCCAAAACATGCACTCGTGGAAACTTTTTTCAAAATCCACTTTGGGCTTGTAAGATGTTGTAAAGTGACTTTCTGTCACAATGGAGTACATGCACCTCAACACCCAACTTCATGAACACCACATCAGAGTGAATGATGCGACTGAACCGCGTGCGCTGGAGCCACCAGTGAGCGGCCAGTAGCTCATTGAGGCCCCTTGTGTTGTATGCGCTTGGTTTCAAGCTTTTAAGACCTTCCAATTTCAAGCTATGAAGGAAAAGTGAAGACGCGTTTACTTTTCATATTTCATGACAGTTGGCTGAGACGGCCAAAACATGCACTCGTGGAAACTTTTTTCAAAATCCACTTTGGGCTTGTAAGATGTTGTAAAGTGACTTTCTGTCACAATGGAGTACATGCATCTCAACACCCAACTTCATGAACACCACATCAGAGTGAATGATGCGACTGAACCGCGTGCGCTGGAGCCACCAGTGAGCGGCCAGTAGCTCATTGAGGCCCCTTGTGTTGTATGCGCTTGGTTTCAAGCTTCTAAGACCTTCCAATTTCAAGTTATGAAGGAAAAGTGAAGACGCGTTTACTTTTCACATTTCATGACAGTTGGCTGAGACGGCCAAAACATGCACTCGTGGAAACTTTTTTCAAAATCCACTTTGGGCTTGTAAGATGTTGTAAAGTGACTTTCTGTCACAATGCAGTACATGCACCTCAACACCCAACTTCATGAACACCACATCAGAGTGAATGATGCGACTGAACCGCGTGCGCTGGAGCCACCAGTGAGCGGCCAGTAGCTCATTGAGGCCCCTTGTGTTGTATGCGCTTGGTTTCAAGCTTCTAAGACCTTCCAATTTCAAGCTATGAAGGAAAAGTGAAGACGCGTTTACTTTTCATATTTCATGACAGTTGGCTGAGACGGCCAAAACATGCACTCGTGGAAACTTTTTTCAAAATCCACTTTGGGCTTGTAAGATGTTGTAAAGTGACTTTCTGTCACAATGGAGTACATGCACCTCAACACCCAACTTCATGAACACCACATCAGAGTGAATGATGCGACTGAACCGCGTGCGCTGGAGCCACCAGTGAGCGGCCAGTAGCTCATTGAGGCCCCTTGTGTTGTATGCGCTTGGTTTCAAGCTTCTAAGACCTTCCAATTTCAAGTTATGAAGGAAAAGTGAAGACGCGTTTACTTTTCACATTTCATGACAGTTGGCTGAGACGGCCAAAACATGCACTCGTGGAAACTTTTTTCAAAATCCACTTTGGGCTTGTAAGATGTTGTAAAGTGACTTTCTGTCACAATGCAGTACATGCACCTCAACACCCAACTTCATGAACACCACATCAGAGTGAATGATGCGACTGAACCGCGTGCGCTGGAGCCACCAGTGAGCGGCCAGTAGCTCATTGAGGCCCCTTGTGTTGTATGCGCTTGGTTTCAAGCTTCTAAGACCTTCCAATTTCAAGTTATGAAGGAAAAGTGAAGACGCGTTTACTTTTCACATTTCATGACAGTTGGCTGAGACGGCCAAAACATGCACTCGTGGAAACTTTTTTCAAAATCCACTTTGGGCTTGTAAGATGTTGTAAAGTGACTTTCTGTCACAATGGAGTACATGCACCTCAACACCCAACTTCATGAACACCACATCAGAGTGAATGATGCGACTGAACCGCGTGCGCTGGAGCCACCAGTGAGCGGCCAGTAGCTCATTGAGGCCCCTTGTGTTGTATGCGCTTGGTTTCAAGCTTCTAAGACCTTCCAATTTCAAGTTATGAAGGAAAAGTGAAGACGCGTTTACTTTTCACATTTCATGACAGTTGGCTGAGACGGCCAAAACATGCACTCGTGGAAACTTTTTTCAAAATCCACTTTGGGCTTGTAAGATGTTGTAAAGTGACTTTCTGTCACAATGCAGTACATGCACCTCAACACCCAACTTCATGAACACCACATCAGAGTGAATGATGCGACTGAACCGCGTGCGCTGGAGCCACCAGTGAGCGGCCAGTAGCTCATTGAGGCCCCTTGTGTTGTATGCGCTTGGTTTCAAGCTTCTAAGACCTTCCAATTTCAAGTTATGAAGGAAAAGTGAAGACGCGTTTACTTTTCACATTTCATGACAGTTGGCTGAGACGGCCAAAACATGCACTCGTGGAAACTTTTTTCAAAATCCACTTTGGGCTTGTAAGATGTTGTAAAGTGACTTTCTGTCACAATGGAGTACATGCACCTCAACACCCAACTTCATGAACACCACATCAGAGTGAATGATGCGACTGAACCGCGTGCGCTGGAGCCACCAGTGAGCGGCCAGTAGCTCATTGAGGCCCCTTGTGTTGTATGCGCTTGGTTTCAAGCTTTTAAGACCTTCCAATTTCAAGCTATGAAGGAAAAGTGAAGACGCGTTTACTTTTCATATTTCATGACAGTTGGCTGAGACGGCCAAAACATGCACTCGTGGAAACTTTTTTCAAAATCCACTTTGGGCTTGTAAGATGTTGTAAAGTGACTTTCTGTCACAATGCAGTACATGCACCTCAACACCCAACTTCATGAACACCACATCAGAGTGAATGATGCGACTGAACCGCGTGCGCTGGAGCCACCAGTGAGCGGCCAGTAGCTCATTGAGGCCCCTTGTGTTGTATGCGCTTGGTTTCAAGCTTCTAAGACCTTCCAATTTCAAGTTATGAAGGAAAAGTGAAGACGCGTTTACTTTTCACATTTCATGACAGTTGGCTGAGACGGCCAAAACATGCACTCGTGGAAACTTTTTTCAAAATCCACTTTGGGCTTGTAAGATGTTGTAAAGTGACTTTCTGTCACAATGGAGTACATGCACCTCAACACCCAACTTCATGAACACCACATCAGAGTGAATGATGCGACTGAACCGCGTGCGCTGGAGCCACCAGTGAGCGGCCAGTAGCTCATTGAGGCCCCTTGTGTTGTATGCGCTTGGTTTCAAGCTTTTAAGACCTTCCAATTTCAAGCTATGAAGGAAAAGTGAAGACGCGTTTACTTTTCATATTTCATGACAGTTGGCTGAGACGGCCAAAACATGCACTCGTGGAAACTTTTTTCAAAATCCACTTTGGGCTTGTAAGATGTTGTAAAGTGACTTTCTGTCACAATGCAGTACATGCACCTCAACACCCAACTTCATGAACACCACATCAGAGTGAATGATGCGACTGAACCGCGTGCGCTGGAGCCACCAGTGAGCGGCCAGTAGCTCATTGAGGTCCCTTGTGTTGTATGCGCTTGGTTTCAAGCTTCTAAGACCTTCCAATTTCAAGTTATGAAGGAAAAGTGAAGACGCGTTTACTTTTCACATTTCATGACAGTTGGCTGAGACGGCCAAAACATGCACTCGTGGAAACTTTTTTCAAAATCCACTTTGGGCTTGTAAGATGTTGTAAAGTGACTTTCTGTCACAATGGAGTACATGCACCTCAACACCCAACTTCATGAACACCACATCAGAGTGAATGATGCGACTGAACCGCGTGCGCTGGAGCCACCAGTGAGCGGCCAGTAGCTCATTGAGGCCCCTTGTGTTGTATGCGCTTGGTTTCAAGCTTTTAAGACCTTCCAATTTCAAGCTATGAAGGAAAAGTGAAGACGCGTTTACTTTTCACATTTCATGACAGTTGGCTGAGACGGCCAAAACATGCACTCGTGGAAACTTTTTTCAAAATCCACTTTGGGCTTGTAAGATGTTGTAAAGTGACTTTCTGTCACAATGGAGTACATGCACCTCAACACCCAACTTCATGAACACCACATCAGAGTGAATGATGCGACTGAACCGCGTGCGCTGGAGCCACCAGTGAGCGGCCAGTAGCTCATTGAGGCCCCTTGTGTTGTATGCGCTTGGTTTCAAGCTTCTAAGACCTTCCAATTTCAAGTTATGAAGGAAAAGTGAAGACGCGTTTACTTTTCACATTTCATGACAGTTGGCTGAGACGGCCAAAACATGCACTCGTGGAAACTTTTTTCAAAATCCACTTTGGGCTTGTAAGATGTTGTAAAGTGACTTTCTGTCACAATGGAGTACATGCACCTCAACACCCAACTTCATGAACACCACATCAGAGTGAATGATGCGACTGAACCGCGTGCGCTGGAGCCACCAGTGAGCGGCCAGTAGCTCATTGAGGCCCCTTGTGTTGTATGCGCTTGGTTTCAAGCTTTTAAGACCTTCCAATTTCAAGCTATGAAGGAAAAGTGAAGACGCGTTTACTTTTCATATTTCATGACAGTTGGCTGAGACGGCCAAAACATGCACTCGTGGAAACTTTTTTCAAAATCCACTTTGGGCTTGTAAGATGTTGTAAAGTGACTTTCTGTCACAATGCAGTACATGCACCTCAACACCCAACTTCATGAACACCACATCAGAGTGAATGATGCGACTGAACCGCGTGCGCTGGAGCCACCAGTGAGCGGCCAGTAGCTCATTGAGGCCCCTTGTGTTGTATGCGCTTGGTTTCAAGCTTCTAAGACCTTCCAATTTCAAGTTATGAAGGAAAAGTGAAGACGCGTTTACTTTTCACATTTCATGACAGTTGGCTGAGACGGCCAAAACATGCACTCGTGGAAACTTTTTTCAAAATCCACTTTGGGCTTGTAAGATGTTGTAAAGTGACTTTCTGTCACAATGCAGTACATGCACCTCAACACCCAACTTCATGAACACCACATCAGAGTGAATGATGCGACTGAACCGCGTGCGCTGGAGCCACCAGTGAGCGGCCAGTAGCTCATTGAGGCCCCTTGTGTTGTATGCGCTTGGTTTCAAGCTTCTAAGACCTTCCAATTTCAAGCTATGAAGGAAAAGTGAAGACGCGTTTACTTTTCATATTTCATGACAGTTGGCTGAGACGGCCAAAACATGCACTCGTGGAAACTTTTTTCAAAATCCACTTTGGGCTTGTAAGATGTTGTAAAGTGACTTTCTGTCACAATGGAGTACATGCACCTCAACACCCAACTTCATGAACACCACATCAGAGTGAATGATGCGACTGAACCGCGTGCGCTGGAGCCACCAGTGAGCGGCCAGTAGCTCATTGAGGCCCCTTGTGTTGTATGCGCTTGGTTTCAAGCTTCTAAGACTTTCCAATTTCAAGTTATGAAGGAAAAGTGAAGACGCGTTTACTTTTCACATTTCATGACAGTTGGCTGAGACGGCCAAAACATGCACTCGTGGAAACTTTTTTCAAAATCCACTTTGGGCTTGTAAGATGTTGTAAAGTGACTTTCTGTCACAATGGAGTACATGCATCTCAACACCCAACTTCATGAACACCACATCAGAGTGAATGATGCGACTGAACCGCGTGCGCTGGAGCCACCAGTGAGCGGCCAGTAGCTCATTGAGGCCCCTTGTGTTGTATGCGCTTGGTTTCAAGCTTCTAAGACCTTCCAATTTCAAGTTATGAAGGAAAAGTGAAGACGCGTTTACTTTTCACATTTCATGACAGTTGGCTGAGACGGCCAAAACATGCACTCGTGGAAACTTTTTTCAAAATCCACTTTGGGCTTGTAAGATGTTGTAAAGTGACTTTCTGTCACAATGCAGTACATGCACCTCAACACCCAACTTCATGAACACCACATCAGAGTGAATGATGCGACTGAACCGCGTGCGCTGGAGCCACCAGTGAGCGGCCAGTAGCTCATTGAGGCCCCTTGTGTTGTATGCGCTTGGTTTCAAGCTTCTAAGACTTTCCAATTTCAAGTTATGAAGGAAAAGTGAAGACGCGTTTACTTTTCACATTTCATGACAGTTGGCTGAGACGGCCAAAACATGCACTCGTGGAAACTTTTTTCAAAATCCACTTTGGGCTTGTAAGATGTTGTAAAGTGACTTTCTGTCACAATGGAGTACATGCATCTCAACACCCAACTTCATGAACACCACATCAGAGTGAATGATGCGACTGAACCGCGTGCGCTGGAGCCACCAGTGAGCGGCCAGTAGCTCATTGAGGCCCCTTGTGTTGTATGCGCTTGGTTTCAAGCTTCTAAGACCTTCCAATTTCAAGTTATGAAGGAAAAGTGAAGACGCGTTTACTTTTCACATTTCATGACAGTTGGCTGAGACGGCCAAAACATGCACTCGTGGAAACTTTTTTCAAAATCCACTTTGGGCTTGTAAGATGTTGTAAAGTGACTTTCTGTCACAATGCAGTACATGCACCTCAACACCCAACTTCATGAACACCACATCAGAGTGAATGATGCGACTGAACCGCGTGCGCTGGAGCCACCAGTGAGCGGCCAGTAGCTCATTGAGGCCCCTTGTGTTGTATGCGCTTGGTTTCAAGCTTCTAAGACCTTCCAATTTCAAGCTATGAAGGAAAAGTGAAGACGCGTTTACTTTTCATATTTCATGACAGTTGGCTGAGACGGCCAAAACATGCACTCGTGGAAACTTTTTTCAAAATCCACTTTGGGCTTGTAAGATGTTGTAAAGTGACTTTCTGTCACAATGGAGTACATGCACCTCAACACCCAACTTCATGAACACCACATCAGAGTGAATGATGCGACTGAACCGCGTGCGCTGGAGCCACCAGTGAGCGGCCAGTAGCTCATTGAGGCCCCTTGTGTTGTATGCGCTTGGTTTCAAGCTTCTAAGACTTTCCAATTTCAAGTTATGAAGGAAAAGTGAAGACGCGTTTACTTTTCACATTTCATGACAGTTGGCTGAGACGGCCAAAACATGCACTCGTGGAAACTTTTTTCAAAATCCACTTTGGGCTTGTAAGATGTTGTAAAGTGACTTTCTGTCACAATGGAGTACATGCATCTCAACACCCAACTTCATGAACACCACATCAGAGTGAATGATGCGACTGAACCGCGTGCGCTGGAGCCACCAGTGAGCGGCCAGTAGCTCATTGAGGCCCCTTGTGTTGTATGCGCTTGGTTTCAAGCTTCTAAGACCTTCCAATTTCAAGTTATGAAGGAAAAGTGAAGACGCGTTTACTTTTCACATTTCATGACAGTTGGCTGAGACGGCCAAAACATGCACTCGTGGAAACTTTTTTCAAAATCCACTTTGGGCTTGTAAGATGTTGTAAAGTGACTTTCTGTCACAATGCAGTACATGCACCTCAACACCCAACTTCATGAACACCACATCAGAGTGAATGATGCGACTGAACCGCGTGCGCTGGAGCCACCAGTGAGCGGCCAGTAGCTCATTGAGGCCCCTTGTGTTGTATGCGCTTGGTTTCAAGCTTCTAAGACCTTCCAATTTCAAGTTATGAAGGAAAAGTGAAGACGCGTTTACTTTTCATATTTCATGACAGTTGGCTGAGACGGCCAAAACATGCACTCGTGGAAACTTTTTTCAAAATCCACTTTGGGCTTGTAAGATGTTGTAAAGTGACTTTCTGTCACAATGGAGTACATGCACCTCAACACCCAACTTCATGAACACCACATCAGAGTGAATGATGCGACTGAACCGCGTGCGCTGGAGCCACCAGTGAGCGGCCAGTAGCTCATTGAGGCCCCTTGTGTTGTATGCGCTTGGTTTCAAGCTTCTAAGACCTTCCAATTTCAAGTTATGAAGGAAAAGTGAAGACGCGTTTACTTTTCACATTTCATGACAGTTGGCTGAGACGGCCAAAACATGCACTCGTGGAAACTTTTTTCAAAATCCACTTTGGGCTTGTAAGATGTTGTAAAGTGACTTTCTGTCACAATGGAGTACATGCACCTCAACACCCAACTTCATGAACACCACATCAGAGTGAATGATGCGACTGAACCGCGTGCGCTGGAGCCACCAGTGAGCGGCCAGTAGCTCATTGAGGCCCCTTGTGTTGTATGCGCTTGGTTTCAAGCTTTTAAGACCTTCCAATTTCAAGCTATGAAGGAAAAGTGAAGACGCGTTTACTTTTCATATTTCATGACAGTTGGCTGAGACGGCCAAAACATGCACTCGTGGAAACTTTTTTCAAAATCCACTTTGGGCTTGTAAGATGTTGTAAAGTGACTTTCTGTCACAATGGAGTACATGCATCTCAACACCCAACTTCATGAACACCACATCAGAGTGAATGATGCGACTGAACCGCGTGCGCTGGAGCCACCAGTGAGCGGCCAGTAGCTCATTGAGGCCCCTTGTGTTGTATGCGCTTGGTTTCAAGCTTCTAAGACCTTCCAATTTCAAGTTATGAAGGAAAAGTGAAGACGCGTTTACTTTTCACATTTCATGACAGTTGGCTGAGACGGCCAAAACATGCACTCGTGGAAACTTTTTTCAAAATCCACTTTGGGCTTGTAAGATGTTGTAAAGTGACTTTCTGTCACAATGCAGTACATGCACCTCAACACCCAACTTCATGAACACCACATCAGAGTGAATGATGCGACTGAACCGCGTGCGCTGGAGCCACCAGTGAGCGGCCAGTAGCTCATTGAGGCCCCTTGTGTTGTATGCGCTTGGTTTCAAGCTTCTAAGACCTTCCAATTTCAAGCTATGAAGGAAAAGTGAAGACGCGTTTACTTTTCATATTTCATGACAGTTGGCTGAGACGGCCAAAACATGCACTCGTGGAAACTTTTTTCAAAATCCACTTTGGGCTTGTAAGATGTTGTAAAGTGACTTTCTGTCACAATGGAGTACATGCACCTCAACACCCAACTTCATGAACACCACATCAGAGTGAATGATGCGACTGAACCGCGTGCGCTGGAGCCACCAGTGAGCGGCCAGTAGCTCATTGAGGCCCCTTGTGTTGTATGCGCTTGGTTTCAAGCTTCTAAGACTTTCCAATTTCAAGTTATGAAGGAAAAGTGAAGACGCGTTTACTTTTCACATTTCATGACAGTTGGCTGAGACGGCCAAAACATGCACTCGTGGAAACTTTTTTCAAAATCCACTTTGGGCTTGTAAGATGTTGTAAAGTGACTTTCTGTCACAATGGAGTACATGCATCTCAACACCCAACTTCATGAACACCACATCAGAGTGAATGATGCGACTGAACCGCGTGCGCTGGAGCCACCAGTGAGCGGCCAGTAGCTCATTGAGGCCCCTTGTGTTGTATGCGCTTGGTTTCAAGCTTCTAAGACCTTCCAATTTCAAGTTATGAAGGAAAAGTGAAGACGCGTTTACTTTTCACATTTCATGACAGTTGGCTGAGACGGCCAAAACATGCACTCGTGGAAACTTTTTTCAAAATCCACTTTGGGCTTGTAAGATGTTGTAAAGTGACTTTCTGTCACAATGCAGTACATGCACCTCAACACCCAACTTCATGAACACCACATCAGAGTGAATGATGCGACTGAACCGCGTGCGCTGGAGCCACCAGTGAGCGGCCAGTAGCTCATTGAGGCCCCTTGTGTTGTATGCGCTTGGTTTCAAGCTTCTAAGACCTTCCAATTTCAAGTTATGAAGGAAAAGTGAAGACGCGTTTACTTTTCATATTTCATGACAGTTGGCTGAGACGGCCAAAACATGCACTCGTGGAAACTTTTTTCAAAATCCACTTTGGGCTTGTAAGATGTTGTAAAGTGACTTTCTGTCACAATGGAGTACATGCACCTCAACACCCAACTTCATGAACACCACATCAGAGTGAATGATGCGACTGAACCGCGTGCGCTGGAGCCACCAGTGAGCGGCCAGTAGCTCATTGAGGCCCCTTGTGTTGTATGCGCTTGGTTTCAAGCTTCTAAGACCTTCCAATTTCAAGTTATGAAGGAAAAGTGAAGACGCGTTTACTTTTCACATTTCATGACAGTTGGCTGAGACGGCCAAAACATGCACTCGTGGAAACTTTTTTCAAAATCCACTTTGGGCTTGTAAGATGTTGTAAAGTGACTTTCTGTCACAATGGAGTACATGCACCTCAACACCCAACTTCATGAACACCACATCAGAGTGAATGATGCGACTGAACCGCGTGCGCTGGAGCCACCAGTGAGCGGCCAGTAGCTCATTGAGGCCCCTTGTGTTGTATGCGCTTGGTTTCAAGCTTTTAAGACCTTCCAATTTCAAGCTATGAAGGAAAAGTGAAGACGCGTTTACTTTTCATATTTCATGACAGTTGGCTGAGACGGCCAAAACATGCACTCGTGGAAACTTTTTTCAAAATCCACTTTGGGCTTGTAAGATGTTGTAAAGTGACTTTCTGTCACAATGGAGTACATGCATCTCAACACCCAACTTCATGAACACCACATCAGAGTGAATGATGCGACTGAACCGCGTGCGCTGGAGCCACCAGTGAGCGGCCAGTAGCTCATTGAGGCCCCTTGTGTTGTATGCGCTTGGTTTCAAGCTTCTAAGACCTTCCAATTTCAAGTTATGAAGGAAAAGTGAAGACGCGTTTACTTTTCACATTTCATGACAGTTGGCTGAGACGGCCAAAACATGCACTCGTGGAAACTTTTTTCAAAATCCACTTTGGGCTTGTAAGATGTTGTAAAGTGACTTTCTGTCACAATGCAGTACATGCACCTCAACACCCAACTTCATGAACACCACATCAGAGTGAATGATGCGACTGAACCGCGTGCGCTGGAGCCACCAGTGAGCGGCCAGTAGCTCATTGAGGCCCCTTGTGTTGTATGCGCTTGGTTTCAAGCTTCTAAGACCTTCCAATTTCAAGCTATGAAGGAAAAGTGAAGACGCGTTTACTTTTCATATTTCATGACAGTTGGCTGAGACGGCCAAAACATGCACTCGTGGAAACTTTTTTCAAAATCCACTTTGGGCTTGTAAGATGTTGTAAAGTGACTTTCTGTCACAATGGAGTACATGCACCTCAACACCCAACTTCATGAACACCACATCAGAGTGAATGATGCGACTGAACCGCGTGCGCTGGAGCCACCAGTGAGCGGCCAGTAGCTCATTGAGGCCCCTTGTGTTGTATGCGCTTGGTTTCAAGCTTCTAAGACCTTCCAATTTCAAGTTATGAAGGAAAAGTGAAGACGCGTTTACTTTTCACATTTCATGACAGTTGGCTGAGACGGCCAAAACATGCACTCGTGGAAACTTTTTTCAAAATCCACTTTGGGCTTGTAAGATGTTGTAAAGTGACTTTCTGTCACAATGCAGTACATGCACCTCAACACCCAACTTCATGAACACCACATCAGAGTGAATGATGCGACTGAACCGCGTGCGCTGGAGCCACCAGTGAGCGGCCAGTAGCTCATTGAGGCCCCTTGTGTTGTATGCGCTTGGTTTCAAGCTTCTAAGACCTTCCAATTTCAAGTTATGAAGGAAAAGTGAAGACGCGTTTACTTTTCACATTTCATGACAGTTGGCTGAGACGGCCAAAACATGCACTCGTGGAAACTTTTTTCAAAATCCACTTTGGGCTTGTAAGATGTTGTAAAGTGACTTTCTGTCACAATGGAGTACATGCACCTCAACACCCAACTTCATGAACACCACATCAGAGTGAATGATGCGACTGAACCGCGTGCGCTGGAGCCACCAGTGAGCGGCCAGTAGCTCATTGAGGCCCCTTGTGTTGTATGCGCTTGGTTTCAAGCTTTTAAGACCTTCCAATTTCAAGCTATGAAGGAAAAGTGAAGACGCGTTTACTTTTCATATTTCATGACAGTTGGCTGAGACGGCCAAAACATGCACTCGTGGAAACTTTTTTCAAAATCCACTTTGGGCTTGTAAGATGTTGTAAAGTGACTTTCTGTCACAATGCAGTAGATGCACCTCAACACCCAACTTCATGAACACCACATCAGAGTGAATGATGCGACTGAACCGCGTGCGCTGGAGCCACCAGTGAGCGGCCAGTAGCTCATTGAGGCCCCTTGTGTTGTATGCGCTTGGTTTCAAGCTTCTAAGACCTTCCAATTTCAAGTTATGAAGGAAAAGTGAAGACGCGTTTACTTTTCACATTTCATGACAGTTGGCTGAGACGGCCAAAACATGCACTCGTGGAAACTTTTTTCAAAATCCACTTTGGGCTTGTAAGATGTTGTAAAGTGACTTTCTGTCACAATGGAGTACATGCACCTCAACACCCAACTTCATGAACACCACATCAGAGTGAATGATGCGACTGAACCGCGTGCGCTGGAGCCACCAGTGAGCGGCCAGTAGCTCATTGAGGCCCCTTGTGTTGTATGCGCTTGGTTTCAAGCTTTTAAGACCTTCCAATTTCAAGCTATGAAGGAAAAGTGAAGACGCGTTTACTTTTCATATTTCATGACAGTTGGCTGAGACGGCCAAAACATGCACTCGTGGAAACTTTTTTCAAAATCCACTTTGGGCTTGTAAGATGTTGTAAAGTGACTTTCTGTCACAATGCAGTACATGCACCTCAACACCCAACTTCATGAACACCACATCAGAGTGAATGATGCGACTGAACCGCGTGCGCTGGAGCCACCAGTGAGCGGCCAGTAGCTCATTGAGGTCCCTTGTGTTGTATGCGCTTGGTTTCAAGCTTCTAAGACCTTCCAATTTCAAGTTATGAAGGAAAAGTGAAGACGCGTTTACTTTTCACATTTCATGACAGTTGGCTGAGACGGCCAAAACATGCACTCGTGGAAACTTTTTTCAAAATCCACTTTGGGCTTGTAAGATGTTGTAAAGTGACTTTCTGTCACAATGCAGTACATGCACCTCAACACCCAACTTCATGAACACCACATCAGAGTGAATGATGCGACTGAACCGCGTGCGCTGGAGCCACCAGTGAGCGGCCAGTAGCTCATTGAGGCCCCTTGTGTTGTATGCGCTTGGTTTCAAGCTTCTAAGACCTTCCAATTTCAAGTTATGAAGGAAAAGTGAAGACGCGTTTACTTTTCACATTTCATGACAGTTGGCTGAGACGGCCAAAACATGCACTCGTGGAAACTTTTTTCAAAATCCACTTTGGGCTTGTAAGATGTTGTAAAGTGACTTTCTGTCACAATGGAGTACATGCACCTCAACACCCAACTTCATGAACACCACATCAGAGTGAATGATGCGACTGAACCGCGTGCGCTGGAGCCACCAGTGAGCGGCCAGTAGCTCATTGAGGCCCCTTGTGTTGTATGCGCTTGGTTTCAAGCTTTTAAGACCTTCCAATTTCAAGCTATGAAGGAAAAGTGAAGACGCGTTTACTTTTCACATTTCATGACAGTTGGCTGAGACGGCCAAAACATGCACTCGTGGAAACTTTTTTCAAAATCCACTTTGGGCTTGTAAGATGTTGTAAAGTGACTTTCTGTCACAATGGAGTACATGCACCTCAACACCCAACTTCATGAACACCACATCAGAGTGAATGATGCGACTGAACCGCGTGCGCTGGAGCCACCAGTGAGCGGCCAGTAGCTCATTGAGGCCCCTTGTGTTGTATGCGCTTGGTTTCAAGCTTTTAAGACCTTCCAATTTCAAGCTATGAAGGAAAAGTGAAGACGCGTTTACTTTTCATATTTCATGACAGTTGGCTGAGACGGCCAAAACATGCACTCGTGGAAACTTTTTTCAAAATCCACTTTGGGCTTGTAAGATGTTGTAAAGTGACTTTCTGTCACAATGCAGTACATGCACCTCAACACCCAACTTCATGAACACCACATCAGAGTGAATGATGCGACTGAACCGCGTGCGCTGGAGCCACCAGTGAGCGGCCAGTAGCTCATTGAGGCCCCTTGTGTTGTATGCGCTTGGTTTCAAGCTTCTAAGACCTTCCAATTTCAAGCTATGAAGGAAAAGTGAAGACGCGTTTACTTTTCATATTTCATGACAGTTGGCTGAGACGGCCAAAACATGCACTCGTGGAAACTTTTTTCAAAATCCACTTTGGGCTTGTAAGATGTTGTAAAGTGACTTTCTGTCACAATGGAGTACATGCACCTCAACACCCAACTTCATGAACACCACATCAGAGTGAATGATGCGACTGAACCGCGTGCGCTGGAGCCACCAGTGAGCGGCCAGTAGCTCATTGAGGCCCCTTGTGTTGTATGCGCTTGGTTTCAAGCTTCTAAGACCTTCCAATTTCAAGTTATGAAGGAAAAGTGAAGACGCGTTTACTTTTCACATTTCATGACAGTTGGCTGAGACGGCCAAAACATGCACTCGTGGATACTTTTTTCAAAATCCACTTTGGGCTTGTAAGATGTTGTAAAGTGACTTTCTGTCACAATGCAGTACATGCACCTCAACACCCAACTTCATGAACACCACATCAGAGTGAATGATGCGACTGAACCGCGTGCGCTGGAGCCACCAGTGAGCGGCCAGTAGCTCATTGAGGCCCCTTGTGTTGTATGCGCTTGGTTTCAAGCTTCTAAGACCTTCCAATTTCAAGTTATGAAGGAAAAGTGAAGACGCGTTTACTTTTCACATTTCATGACAGTTGGCTGAGACGGCCAAAACATGCACTCGTGGAAACTTTTTTCAAAATCCACTTTGGGCTTGTAAGATGTTGTAAAGTGACTTTCTGTCACAATGGAGTACATGCACCTCAACACCCAACTTCATGAACACCACATCAGAGTGAATGATGCGACTGAACCGCGTGCGCTGGAGCCACCAGTGAGCGGCCAGTAGCTCATTGAGGCCCCTTGTGTTGTATGCGCTTGGTTTCAAGCTTTTAAGACCTTCCAATTTCAAGCTATGAAGGAAAAGTGAAGACGCGTTTACTTTTCACATTTCATGACAGTTGGCTGAGACGGCCAAAACATGCACTCGTGGAAACTTTTTTCAAAATCCACTTTGGGCTTGTAAGATGTTGTAAAGTGACTTTCTGTCACAATGGAGTACATGCACCTCAACACCCAACTTCATGAACACCACATCAGAGTGAATGATGCGACTGAACCGCGTGCGCTGGAGCCACCAGTGAGCGGCCAGTAGCTCATTGAGGCCCCTTGTGTTGTATGCGCTTGGTTTCAAGCTTTTAAGACCTTCCAATTTCAAGCTATGAAGGAAAAGTGAAGACGCGTTTACTTTTCATATTTCATGACAGTTGGCTGAGACGGCCAAAACATGCACTCGTGGAAACTTTTTTCAAAATCCACTTTGGGCTTGTAAGATGTTGTAAAGTGACTTTCTGTCACAATGCAGTACATGCACCTCAACACCCAACTTCATGAACACCACATCAGAGTGAATGATGCGACTGAACCGCGTGCGCTGGAGCCACCAGTGAGCGGCCAGTAGCTCATTGAGGCCCCTTGTGTTGTATGCGCTTGGTTTCAAGCTTCTAAGACCTTCCAATTTCAAGCTATGAAGGAAAAGTGAAGACGCGTTTACTTTTCATATTTCATGACAGTTGGCTGAGACGGCCAAAACATGCACTCGTGGAAACTTTTTTCAAAATCCACTTTGGGCTTGTAAGATGTTGTAAAGTGACTTTCTGTCACAATGGAGTACATGCACCTCAACACCCAACTTCATGAACACCACATCAGAGTGAATGATGCGACTGAACCGCGTGCGCTGGAGCCACCAGTGAGCGGCCAGTAGCTCATTGAGGCCCCTTGTGTTGTATGCGCTTGGTTTCAAGCTTCTAAGACCTTCCAATTTCAAGTTATGAAGGAAAAGTGAAGACGCGTTTACTTTTCACATTTCATGACAGTTGGCTGAGACGGCCAAAACATGCACTCGTGGAAACTTTTTTCAAAATCCACTTTGGGCTTGTAAGATGTTGTAAAGTGACTTTCTGTCACAATGGAGTACATGCACCTCAACACCCAACTTCATGAACACCACATCAGAGTGAATGATGCGACTGAACCGCGTGCGCTGGAGCCACCAGTGAGCGGCCAGTAGCTCATTGAGGCCCCTTGTGTTGTATGCGCTTGGTTTCAAGCTTCTAAGACCTTCCAATTTCAAGTTATGAAGGAAAAGTGAAGACGCGTTTACTTTTCACATTTCATGACAGTTGGCTGAGACGGCCAAAACATGCACTCGTGGAAACTTTTTTCAAAATCCACTTTGGGCTTGTAAGATGTTGTAAAGTGACTTTCTGTCACAATGCAGTACATGCACCTCAACACCCAACTTCATGAACACCACATCAGAGTGAATGATGCGACTGAACCGCGTGCGCTGGAGCCACCAGTGAGCGGCCAGTAGCTCATTGAGGCCCCTTGTGTTGTATGCGCTTGGTTTCAAGCTTCTAAGACCTTCCAATTTCAAGCTATGAAGGAAAAGTGAAGACGCGTTTACTTTTCATATTTCATGACAGTTGGCTGAGACGGCCAAAACATGCACTCGTGGAAACTTTTTTCAAAATCCACTTTGGGCTTGTAAGATGTTGTAAAGTGACTTTCTGTCACAATGGAGTACATGCACCTCAACACCCAACTTCATGAACACCACATCAGAGTGAATGATGCGACTGAACCGCGTGCGCTGGAGCCACCAGTGAGCGGCCAGTAGCTCATTGAGGCCCCTTGTGTTGTATGCGCTTGGTTTCAAGCTTCTAAGACCTTCCAATTTCAAGTTATGAAGGAAAAGTGAAGACGCGTTTACTTTTCACATTTCATGACAGTTGGCTGAGACGGCCAAAACATGCACTCGTGGAAACTTTTTTCAAAATCCACTTTGGGCTTGTAAGATGTTGTAAAGTGACTTTCTGTCACAATGGAGTACATGCATCTCAACACCCAACTTCATGAACACCACATCAGAGTGAATGATGCGACTGAACCGCGTGCGCTGGAGCCACCAGTGAGCGGCCAGTAGCTCATTGAGGCCCCTTGTGTTGTATGCGCTTGGTTTCAAGCTTCTAAGACCTTCCAATTTCAAGTTATGAAGGAAAAGTGAAGACGCGTTTACTTTTCACATTTCATGACAGTTGGCTGAGACGGCCAAAACATGCACTCGTGGAAACTTTTTTCAAAATCCACTTTGGGCTTGTAAGATGTTGTAAAGTGACTTTCTGTCACAATGCAGTACATGCACCTCAACACCCAACTTCATGAACACCACATCAGAGTGAATGATGCGACTGAACCGCGTGCGCTGGAGCCACCAGTGAGCGGCCAGTAGCTCATTGAGGCCCCTTGTGTTGTATGCGCTTGGTTTCAAGCTTCTAAGACCTTCCAATTTCAAGTTATGAAGGAAAAGTGAAGACGCGTTTACTTTTCATATTTCATGACAGTTGGCTGAGACGGCCAAAACATGCACTCGTGGAAACTTTTTTCAAAATCCACTTTGGGCTTGTAAGATGTTGTAAAGTGACTTTCTGTCACAATGGAGTACATGCACCTCAACACCCAACTTCATGAACACCACATCAGAGTGAATGATGCGACTGAACCGCGTGCGCTGGAGCCACCAGTGAGCGGCCAGTAGCTCATTGAGGCCCCTTGTGTTGTATGCGCTTGGTTTCAAGCTTCTAAGACCTTCCAATTTCAAGTTATGAAGGAAAAGTGAAGACGCGTTTACTTTTCACATTTCATGACAGTTGGCTGAGACGGCCAAAACATGCACTCGTGGAAACTTTTTTCAAAATCCACTTTGGGCTTGTAAGATGTTGTAAAGTGACTTTCTGTCACAATGGAGTACATGCACCTCAACACCCAACTTCATGAACACCACATCAGAGTGAATGATGCGACTGAACCGCGTGCGCTGGAGCCACCAGTGAGCGGCCAGTAGCTCATTGAGGCCCCTTGTGTTGTATGCGCTTGGTTTCAAGCTTTTAAGACCTTCCAATTTCAAGCTATGAAGGAAAAGTGAAGACGCGTTTACTTTTCATATTTCATGACAGTTGGCTGAGACGGCCAAAACATGCACTCGTGGAAACTTTTTTCAAAATCCACTTTGGGCTTGTAAGATGTTGTAAAGTGACTTTCTGTCACAATGGAGTACATGCATCTCAACACCCAACTTCATGAACACCACATCAGAGTGAATGATGCGACTGAACCGCGTGCGCTGGAGCCACCAGTGAGCGGCCAGTAGCTCATTGAGGCCCCTTGTGTTGTATGCGCTTGGTTTCAAGCTTCTAAGACCTTCCAATTTCAAGTTATGAAGGAAAAGTGAAGACGCGTTTACTTTTCACATTTCATGACAGTTGGCTGAGACGGCCAAAACATGCACTCGTGGAAACTTTTTTCAAAATCCACTTTGGGCTTGTAAGATGTTGTAAAGTGACTTTCTGTCACAATGCAGTACATGCACCTCAACACCCAACTTCATGAACACCACATCAGAGTGAATGATGCGACTGAACCGCGTGCGCTGGAGCCACCAGTGAGCGGCCAGTAGCTCATTGAGGCCCCTTGTGTTGTATGCGCTTGGTTTCAAGCTTCTAAGACCTTCCAATTTCAAGCTATGAAGGAAAAGTGAAGACGCGTTTACTTTTCATATTTCATGACAGTTGGCTGAGACGGCCAAAACATGCACTCGTGGAAACTTTTTTCAAAATCCACTTTGGGCTTGTAAGATGTTGTAAAGTGACTTTCTGTCACAATGGAGTACATGCACCTCAACACCCAACTTCATGAACACCACATCAGAGTGAATGATGCGACTGAACCGCGTGCGCTGGAGCCACCAGTGAGCGGCCAGTAGCTCATTGAGGCCCCTTGTGTTGTATGCGCTTGGTTTCAAGCTTCTAAGACCTTCCAATTTCAAGTTATGAAGGAAAAGTGAAGACGCGTTTACTTTTCACATTTCATGACAGTTGGCTGAGACGGCCAAAACATGCACTCGTGGAAACTTTTTTCAAAATCCACTTTGGGCTTGTAAGATGTTGTAAAGTGACTTTCTGTCACAATGCAGTACATGCACCTCAACACCCAACTTCATGAACACCACATCAGAGTGAATGATGCGACTGAACCGCGTGCGCTGGAGCCACCAGTGAGCGGCCAGTAGCTCATTGAGGCCCCTTGTGTTGTATGCGCTTGGTTTCAAGCTTCTAAGACCTTCCAATTTCAAGTTATGAAGGAAAAGTGAAGACGCGTTTACTTTTCACATTTCATGACAGTTGGCTGAGACGGCCAAAACATGCACTCGTGGAAACTTTTTTCAAAATCCACTTTGGGCTTGTAAGATGTTGTAAAGTGACTTTCTGTCACAATGGAGTACATGCACCTCAACACCCAACTTCATGAACACCACATCAGAGTGAATGATGCGACTGAACCGCGTGCGCTGGAGCCACCAGTGAGCGGCCAGTAGCTCATTGAGGCCCCTTGTGTTGTATGCGCTTGGTTTCAAGCTTTTAAGACCTTCCAATTTCAAGCTATGAAGGAAAAGTGAAGACGCGTTTACTTTTCATATTTCATGACAGTTGGCTGAGACGGCCAAAACATGCACTCGTGGAAACTTTTTTCAAAATCCACTTTGGGCTTGTAAGATGTTGTAAAGTGACTTTCTGTCACAATGCAGTACATGCACCTCAACACCCAACTTCATGAACACCACATCAGAGTGAATGATGCGACTGAACCGCGTGCGCTGGAGCCACCAGTGAGCGGCCAGTAGCTCATTGAGGCCCCTTGTGTTGTATGCGCTTGGTTTCAAGCTTCTAAGACCTTCCAATTTCAAGTTATGAAGGAAAAGTGAAGACGCGTTTACTTTTCACATTTCATGACAGTTGGCTGAGACGGCCAAAACATGCACTCGTGGAAACTTTTTTCAAAATCCACTTTGGGCTTGTAAGATGTTGTAAAGTGACTTTCTGTCACAATGGAGTACATGCACCTCAACACCCAACTTCATGAACACCACATCAGAGTGAATGATGCGACTGAACCGCGTGCGCTGGAGCCACCAGTGAGCGGCCAGTAGCTCATTGAGGCCCCTTGTGTTGTATGCGCTTGGTTTCAAGCTTTTAAGACCTTCCAATTTCAAGCTATGAAGGAAAAGTGAAGACGCGTTTACTTTTCATATTTCATGACAGTTGGCTGAGACGGCCAAAACATGCACTCGTGGAAACTTTTTTCAAAATCCACTTTGGGCTTGTAAGATGTTGTAAAGTGACTTTCTGTCACAATGCAGTACATGCACCTCAACACCCAACTTCATGAACACCACATCAGAGTGAATGATGCGACTGAACCGCGTGCGCTGGAGCCACCAGTGAGCGGCCAGTAGCTCATTGAGGTCCCTTGTGTTGTATGCGCTTGGTTTCAAGCTTCTAAGACCTTCCAATTTCAAGTTATGAAGGAAAAGTGAAGACGCGTTTACTTTTCACATTTCATGACAGTTGGCTGAGACGGCCAAAACATGCACTCGTGGAAACTTTTTTCAAAATCCACTTTGGGCTTGTAAGATGTTGTAAAGTGACTTTCTGTCACAATGCAGTACATGCACCTCAACACCCAACTTCATGAACACCACATCAGAGTGAATGATGCGACTGAACCGCGTGCGCTGGAGCCACCAGTGAGCGGCCAGTAGCTCATTGAGGCCCCTTGTGTTGTATGCGCTTGGTTTCAAGCTTCTAAGACCTTCCAATTTCAAGTTATGAAGGAAAAGTGAAGACGCGTTTACTTTTCACATTTCATGACAGTTGGCTGAGACGGCCAAAACATGCACTCGTGGAAACTTTTTTCAAAATCCACTTTGGGCTTGTAAGATGTTGTAAAGTGACTTTCTGTCACAATGGAGTACATGCACCTCAACACCCAACTTCATGAACACCACATCAGAGTGAATGATGCGACTGAACCGCGTGCGCTGGAGCCACCAGTGAGCGGCCAGTAGCTCATTGAGGCCCCTTGTGTTGTATGCGCTTGGTTTCAAGCTTTTAAGACCTTCCAATTTCAAGCTATGAAGGAAAAGTGAAGACGCGTTTACTTTTCACATTTCATGACAGTTGGCTGAGACGGCCAAAACATGCACTCGTGGAAACTTTTTTCAAAATCCACTTTGGGCTTGTAAGATGTTGTAAAGTGACTTTCTGTCACAATGGAGTACATGCACCTCAACACCCAACTTCATGAACACCACATCAGAGTGAATGATGCGACTGAACCGCGTGCGCTGGAGCCACCAGTGAGCGGCCAGTAGCTCATTGAGGCCCCTTGTGTTGTATGCGCTTGGTTTCAAGCTTTTAAGACCTTCCAATTTCAAGCTATGAAGGAAAAGTGAAGACGCGTTTACTTTTCATATTTCATGACAGTTGGCTGAGACGGCCAAAACATGCACTCGTGGAAACTTTTTTCAAAATCCACTTTGGGCTTGTAAGATGTTGTAAAGTGACTTTCTGTCACAATGCAGTACATGCACCTCAACACCCAACTTCATGAACACCACATCAGAGTGAATGATGCGACTGAACCGCGTGCGCTGGAGCCACCAGTGAGCGGCCAGTAGCTCATTGAGGCCCCTTGTGTTGTATGCGCTTGGTTTCAAGCTTCTAAGACCTTCCAATTTCAAGCTATGAAGGAAAAGTGAAGACGCGTTTACTTTTCATATTTCATGACAGTTGGCTGAGACGGCCAAAACATGCACTCGTGGAAACTTTTTTCAAAATCCACTTTGGGCTTGTAAGATGTTGTAAAGTGACTTTCTGTCACAATGGAGTACATGCACCTCAACACCCAACTTCATGAACACCACATCAGAGTGAATGATGCGACTGAACCGCGTGCGCTGGAGCCACCAGTGAGCGGCCAGTAGCTCATTGAGGCCCCTTGTGTTGTATGCGCTTGGTTTCAAGCTTCTAAGACCTTCCAATTTCAAGTTATGAAGGAAAAGTGAAGACGCGTTTACTTTTCACATTTCATGACAGTTGGCTGAGACGGCCAAAACATGCACTCGTGGATACTTTTTTCAAAATCCACTTTGGGCTTGTAAGATGTTGTAAAGTGACTTTCTGTCACAATGCAGTACATGCACCTCAACACCCAACTTCATGAACACCACATCAGAGTGAATGATGCGACTGAACCGCGTGCGCTGGAGCCACCAGTGAGCGGCCAGTAGCTCATTGAGGCCCCTTGTGTTGTATGCGCTTGGTTTCAAGCTTCTAAGACCTTCCAATTTCAAGTTATGAAGGAAAAGTGAAGACGCGTTTACTTTTCACATTTCATGACAGTTGGCTGAGACGGCCAAAACATGCACTCGTGGAAACTTTTTTCAAAATCCACTTTGGGCTTGTAAGATGTTGTAAAGTGACTTTCTGTCACAATGGAGTACATGCACCTCAACACCCAACTTCATGAACACCACATCAGAGTGAATGATGCGACTGAACCGCGTGCGCTGGAGCCACCAGTGAGCGGCCAGTAGCTCATTGAGGCCCCTTGTGTTGTATGCGCTTGGTTTCAAGCTTTTAAGACCTTCCAATTTCAAGCTATGAAGGAAAAGTGAAGACGCGTTTACTTTTCACATTTCATGACAGTTGGCTGAGACGGCCAAAACATGCACTCGTGGAAACTTTTTTCAAAATCCACTTTGGGCTTGTAAGATGTTGTAAAGTGACTTTCTGTCACAATGGAGTACATGCACCTCAACACCCAACTTCATGAACACCACATCAGAGTGAATGATGCGACTGAACCGCGTGCGCTGGAGCCACCAGTGAGCGGCCAGTAGCTCATTGAGGCCCCTTGTGTTGTATGCGCTTGGTTTCAAGCTTTTAAGACCTTCCAATTTCAAGCTATGAAGGAAAAGTGAAGACGCGTTTACTTTTCATATTTCATGACAGTTGGCTGAGACGGCCAAAACATGCACTCGTGGAAACTTTTTTCAAAATCCACTTTGGGCTTGTAAGATGTTGTAAAGTGACTTTCTGTCACAATGCAGTACATGCACCTCAACACCCAACTTCATGAACACCACATCAGAGTGAATGATGCGACTGAACCGCGTGCGCTGGAGCCACCAGTGAGCGGCCAGTAGCTCATTGAGGCCCCTTGTGTTGTATGCGCTTGGTTTCAAGCTTCTAAGACCTTCCAATTTCAAGCTATGAAGGAAAAGTGAAGACGCGTTTACTTTTCATATTTCATGACAGTTGGCTGAGACGGCCAAAACATGCACTCGTGGAAACTTTTTTCAAAATCCACTTTGGGCTTGTAAGATGTTGTAAAGTGACTTTCTGTCACAATGGAGTACATGCACCTCAACACCCAACTTCATGAACACCACATCAGAGTGAATGATGCGACTGAACCGCGTGCGCTGGAGCCACCAGTGAGCGGCCAGTAGCTCATTGAGGCCCCTTGTGTTGTATGCGCTTGGTTTCAAGCTTCTAAGACCTTCCAATTTCAAGTTATGAAGGAAAAGTGAAGACGCGTTTACTTTTCACATTTCATGACAGTTGGCTGAGACGGCCAAAACATGCACTCGTGGAAACTTTTTTCAAAATCCACTTTGGGCTTGTAAGATGTTGTAAAGTGACTTTCTGTCACAATGGAGTACATGCACCTCAACACCCAACTTCATGAACACCACATCAGAGTGAATGATGCGACTGAACCGCGTGCGCTGGAGCCACCAGTGAGCGGCCAGTAGCTCATTGAGGCCCCTTGTGTTGTATGCGCTTGGTTTCAAGCTTCTAAGACCTTCCAATTTCAAGTTTTGAAGGAAAAGTGAAGACGCGTTTACTTTTCACATTTCATGACAGTTGGCTGAGACGGCCAAAACATGCACTCGTGGAAACTTTTTTCAAAATCCACTTTGGGCTTGTAAGATGTTGTAAAGTGACTTTCTGTCACAATGCAGTACATGCACCTCAACACCCAACTTCATGAACACCACATCAGAGTGAATGATGCGACTGAACCGCGTGCGCTGGAGCCACCAGTGAGCGGCCAGTAGCTCATTGAGGCCCCTTGTGTTGTATGCGCTTGGTTTCAAGCTTCTAAGACCTTCCAATTTCAAGCTATGAAGGAAAAGTGAAGACGCGTTTACTTTTCATATTTCATGACAGTTGGCTGAGACGGCCAAAACATGCACTCGTGGATACTTTTTTCAAAATCCACTTTGGGCTTGTAAGATGTTGTAAAGTGACTTTCTGTCACAATGGAGTACATGCACCTCAACACCCAACTTCATGAACACCACATCAGAGTGAATGATGCGACTGAACCGCGTGCGCTGGAGCCACCAGTGAGCGGCCAGTAGCTCATTGAGGCCCCTTGTGTTGTATGCGCTTGGTTTCAAGCTTCTAAGACCTTCCAATTTCAAGTTATGAAGGAAAAGTGAAGACGCGTTTACTTTTCACATTTCATGACAGTTGGCTGAGACGGCCAAAACATGCACTCGTGGAAACTTTTTTCAAAATCCACTTTGGGCTTGTAAGATGTTGTAAAGTGACTTTCTGTCACAATGGAGTACATGCGGAAGTCACGTGGGACCGCTGAAGGAGATGGTTGCTTAAAACTTTCCTCCCGACAAAAACTCTCCTATTTTCATGTATATTCGATTATTTAAGCCTATATTTTAAGTTTCAACAACGTGTAAAGTGTAGTATCGCAGGTGTGTGCGAGTGCGGGTGTCTATTTTGTGTCTTTTCCCTCCCCTCATGGCAAATTCGTCGAAAAGTAGAACGGCTAAGCAAGGAATAAACTATGCTAGTATGGCTAGCGGCGCTTCATCCAAAACGGGATCCAGTTCAGCTAGTGCTCCCAGTCTTGCAACAGATGCTATGGCCGGACTTCAGGCTACTTTGGAGAAAACAATGCACGAGATGGCTCAGGTTAGTGGTATACTAAAAGAGCTGCAAGAGGATGTTTCCCAAGTTAAGAGAGTACAAGCTAAAACTAGCGTGGACATTACAGCCATCTATGAAAGACTGGATGAGGCCGACAGTCGAGTTATGGACTTGGAAACTGAGAACGCCAGGCTGGCGACTGAATTACAGAAAAGAGAAAAGCATTGTGAGGAGTTGGAGAGAGTCATGCAAAATGCAGAAAATAAGGACAGACAACTGAATTTGCGGCTGGTTGGATTAAAGGAAAATGAGGGTGAACATTTGAGGGAGCTAACTCGTCAGCTCATTGATGACGTTCTGGGAGTGAAGCTAGCTGACAATGAGCTACAACGGGTGTATCGACCAGGGCCATTTCGGACGGATGAGGAGTCCCCCCCGCGACCGGTCGTCATGAGATTTCATTCTTTACTGGAGAGGGATCGAGTGATGGCCGCCGTTAGGGGGAAATACAAGAGCAAGACTACGCTGAAATGGGAAGAGGCCAAGATCTCATTCTTTCCGGATGCGACAAAAGCCGTGGCGGAGAAGAGGAAAAAATTCACTGACGTCCGGAAGAAGCTTCACGCAATGGACATCCGATTTACACTCGCCTACCCAGCGAAACTTCTCTTTACTTGGAAGGGGAAGAAATTTACCTTTGAAGACCATAAGAAAGCACTACAATTCCTTAACAAGGAGACAGAAAGCCTGGATTGACTGTGGGAAGGCTTGTATCCTTAACACAAACGTGCAGTCTGTGGATGACAGGTATTTCAATAGTAGGCTGTAGGATGTGCATGACTGCATCAGTGCAGTATTGTCTTGATAATTGTCTTTTCCCCTCGTTTTGTTTTTATTTTTTGTCTCATACAAGTCATTTGCAAAATAATTTTCATAGATTTGATGCTATTATCATTTGTAATTACTTAGTAATGTAGATAACAAGATTGTGACCAAACCTTTTGTTTTTTTTGTTTGAGGCGACTGAGTTTGCTTTACACGTGTGGGCCATTTCTGTTGAGGCTTAAATATTTGGGTTTGGAGAGTTGAGGGGTAGCCATTGGATAAGCGCCTCATGGACCAGATCAAGGGAGGGCTTTCCCCCATGGGGTCAGATGGTCTTATTGCATGGGGGACTGTGGGTGAAGATGGGGTGGGAGTGTTATTTACCCTAGGTTCAAGGGTTTGTTCAGGTTGGAGTGTGTTGTTGTATGACTTTAAGAGTTTTTGGGCTTTTTTGTTTGTTTTTTTGTTTGTTTATTTCCCCCCCTTTCTTGTCCCTACTGATGGGTGGTGGCAGTATGCCATGAGGGAACATGATGTCCATGACCACACAGGGTACTGGTAACAGTCATTTTAGAGTGATTTCCTGGAACATAAATGGGACACAGAATCCTATCAAGTTGAAAAAATGTTTGCTATATCTTAAATCAAGGCAGGCAGACGTGGCTCTTTTACAGGAGACTCATATGAAAAAATCTGAGGCATTGAAACTCCAAAGGGGCTGGGTGGGCCATGTCTTTCATAGCTCATTTGATACTAAGAAACGAGGTGTCGCAATACTTGTGCACAAGAAATTGAAGTTTGTTTTGCTTAAAGAGCACAAGGATGATGAAGGGAGGATTATTTGTATTGAATCTGTAATCAATGGACAGAAAATTAATATATGTAATATCTATGCCCCTAATGAGGATGACCCTGATTTTTTTCACAAGACTAATGCACTTCTTGGGGCATTGGTTGATGGATATACAATACTTGGAGGGGACTTTAATCAGACACCAGACCCTATATTAGATAGATCAACGTATTCTCAGACACCATCTAAGGGTCGAGTAGCATTGTGTCAACTCCAAGAGGACCTTGGTGTGGTCGACATTTGGAGACTGATGAATCCTACTAAGAGAGAATTTACCTTTTACTCACATAACCATAAATCACACAGTAGAATTGACTATTTTCTCATTTCTAAGGACTTGGTTGAATCAGTAATTGATAGTACAATAGGGGTCATAGCACTAACTGATCATGCAACAGTAGAGCTGTGTGTATCTATTTGCATGGAAAAAATCAAGAGTAATAGGTGGAGACTCAATGTATCTCTCTTACAAGACACATTATTTAAACAGTCACTCTCAGAAGATCTTACAAACTTCTTTGAGATTAATATTGGTTCTGTCTCAAAACTGGGCATAGTATGGGAGGCTTCCAAGGCGTTTATCAGAGGCAAAATCATTGCTGAAGCATCAAAAAGGAAAAGGCAAGATAGGGAAACAATCAGTCGGCTGGAGGTTAAGATAAAACAAAAAGAGGGAGAACTGTCAGAAAGCTATAGTGAAGATTTGTTGAAACAGGTGTGTGAGCTGAAGTATAGCTTAAATTATATATACAACAAGAAGGCGGAATATGCAATGTTCAGGCTTAAAGCCAGCTTCTACGAAAGCGGAGAGAAGTCTGGCAAACTGTTGGCTAGGCAACTAAAAAAACGGGAGACTGCAAGTGCAATTCCTGGTATTACAGACAGTACTGGAAAGATAGTTACATCTGCTAAGGACATTAATCAGGTGTTTGTGGATTTTTACAAAAATCTCTACACATCAGATGCAGTTTTTGACTCAGAAAAACTGGAAAGATGGTTTTCCAGTATCCAGTTCCCTAGTCTGTCGCCAGAACAAGTGCAGCGGTTGGAAGCTCCCATTAGAGAGGATGAGGTTAGAAAAGCCATTCAGTCAATGCAGTCAGGTAAAGCTCCAGGATTAGATGGTTTTCCTGTTGAGTATTATAAGCTGTTTATTGATATTTTAGCGCCGGTCTTAACAAATGTGTATTCAGAGTCTGCATCAGCTGGTCAGCTGCCTAACACTCTTAATGAATCAGTAATTTCTATCATTCTGAAGAAAGGGAAAGATTCTCTAGATCCGGCTAGTTATCGACCCATTAGTCTGGCTAATGTAGATTATAAAATTCTCACTAAAGTTTTGGCTACACGGCTTGAACAGATTGTTCCATATATCATAGACCCAGACCAGGTGGGTTTTGTAAAGGGAAGGTCTTCCTCTGACAATCTGAGACGTCTACTCCACCTTATGTGGCAAAATAGAGAGGCTGATGAACCTGTTGCTGCCTTCTCTTTAGATGCAGAGAAGGCCTTTGACAGGGTGGAGTGGCGATTTTTGATTCATGTCTTGGAGACATTTGGGTGTGGACCTGGTTTCATCAAATGGATTCAGTTGATATATGCAGAACCAAAGGCATCAGTGTTGACCAATGGGGTAGTGTCATCTTTTTTCAATATATCAAGAGGTGCAAAACAAGGAGACCCTCTCTCTCCACTATTATTTATTTTATTTCTTGAGCCACTTGCAATGGCTATCAGATCAGACACAAGCATACAGGGGGTAAGAGCAGGAGGAAGGGAGCATAAACTGTTCCTTTATGCAGACGATATCCTTTGGCTTTCTGTAGATCCTGTCTCCTCAGCTCCCAGGCTCTTGAAGATCATGGAAACCTTCTCTGAAATGTCAGGTTACAAGATTAACTGGCATAAGTCTGAAGTGATGCCAGTGTCTAAGACTTGCTTACCAACAATAAATAATGCCCTTCAGTTTAAGTGGATAGATTCAGGTATGCAGTATCTTGGGATTCGTCTTACTCCAGCTATCACTGACATGGTACAAGCTAATTTTTTCCCACTGCTTCAGCTTATAAAGACTAACCTGGATAAGTGGTCACAGATCAATCTTAGCTTGTGGGGTAAAGTAAGCACTATTAAAATGATAGTTGCTCCACAGGTGAATTACATTTCCATGATGGTGCCATTGACTGTCCCAGATTCTTTTTTTAAGCAGTACAACAAAATAATTAGAGACTTCCTGTGGAATGGCAAGAAGTCACGTATAAAGCTGGAAAAATTATATACAACTAGGAACAAGGGAGGGTTGGCTCTGCCTAATGTGGAGTTATACAGAACAGCTTTTGAAGTAAATAAAATTGCTAAGCACTGGGATGGTGAAAGTTCAGCTCTGAGTTGGTTGGATATAGAGCGGGAACTGGTGTCTCCATTTGGGACTATTGAGGCTTTGTCACAAGCGGTTAAGAAGATGAGACATCCAAACCCAATCTTGCAGTATTCTAGGGAGACTTGGGCAAAAGTGCATAAGCAACTGCATATATCCCAATATAAGCAAATGTATTCGTCCATATGGAATAACCCATCACTCAAAGTGGGAAGGCAGCCTTTTGTATGGACCTCCTGGCTGAATAAAAGTATCAAGAGGATTAGTGACTTGTATGCTGATGGCCTGTTCCAGTCATTTGAGGAACTTAAACAAAACTTCTGTTTGATGGATAAAGCAGACTTCTGGAAATATCTACAGCTCAGGAGCTGTGTGACTAGTCTTAAGGTCTCACTTGATAATGACACAAATAAGCTGCTCTGCTATTTGAAATTACCTGAAATGGTCCGTAATGCCTCTATTTTTTATAGAATCATGGCAGATAGTTTATATGGACATTCTAATCATTTGAGGAAAATATGGGAGAGAGACTTTAACTCAAACATTGAAGAAGAGGCATGGGAAAAGGTGGTTTCTAATGCAGGGTGGCCAGTGAGGGATGCAATTAGCAAATTTACACAGTATAAGGTTATTCACAGGTATTACTATACTCCAGTCAAGCTTCATAAAATGGGATTAATGCAGGACAATCTGTGTTGGAAGTGTATGAGTGCTACAGGCTCCTACCTCCATCTTTTGTGGGTTTGCCCCCTGGTCTTTCCTTTCTGGAAACAGATCATCAAAACTATTGCTGATTGGTTGGCCACAGCACTGCCAGAGTCTCCCCAGTTATGTCTACTTGGAGATAGGTCCCTTTTGCCACCAGGGGTTTCTAAAGCAGAATCCGCTCTGGCACTAGCTGGGTTCATCACTGCTGTACGAATCATTCTTAGACACTGGAAAAGCCAAGTAAGGCCTAGTTTTGCAGACTGGCTGAAGCTAATGACAGACACAGCCTCATTTGAAGAGCTTATAGCAAGACTGAATGATGGTAGAGGTAAATTTTCTCAGGTCTGGTCTCATTTCCTGCATTTTATTCAATTTGAACAGACTAGTGCCCAATAATTGTTTTCAAGATTAATGTAATCTAAGCCACCCCCCCCCCCCCCCCCCCCCCCCATTTTACCTATTATGTATGTGTATGGGTTTTTATTTATTTATTTATTTTCCTGTCTTTTTTTTTTTTTTTCTTTCTTTCTGGCCCAGATTGATATATAGTACTGTATGTGTTCAGTGCTGTTACTTGTTGTAACATGTCATAAGTGTGCTATATTGTGTGTTTCTCACATGAAAAAAACACAATAAAAACTTTGATAACAATGGAGTACATGCATCTCAACACCCAACTTCATGAACACCACATCAGAGTGAATGATGCGACTGAACCGCGTGCGCTGGAGCCACCAGTGAGCGGCCAGTAGCTCATTGAGGCCCCTTGTGTTGTATGCGCTTGGTTTCAAGCTTCTAAGACCTTCCAATTTCAAGTTATGAAGGAAAAGTGAAGACGCGTTTACTTTTCACATTTCATGACAGTTGGCTGAGACGGCCAAAACATGCACTCGTGGAAACTTTTTTCAAAATCCACTTTGGGCTTGTAAGATGTTGTAAAGTGACTTTCTGTCACAATGCAGTACATGCACCTCAACACCCAACTTCATGAACACCACATCAGAGTGAATGATGCGACTGAACCGCGTGCGCTGGAGCCACCAGTGAGCGGCCAGTAGCTCATTGAGGCCCCTTGTGTTGTATGCGCTTGGTTTCAAGCTTCTAAGACCTTCCAATTTCAAGTTATGAAGGAAAAGTGAAGACGCGTTTACTTTTCACATTTCATGACAGTTGGCTGAGACGGCCAAAACATGCACTCGTGGAAACTTTTTTCAAAATCCACTTTGGGCTTGTAAGATGTTGTAAAGTGACTTTCTGTCACAATGGAGTACATGCATCTCAACACCCAACTTCATGAACACCACATCAGAGTGAATGATGCGACTGAACCGCGTGCGCTGGAGCCACCAGTGAGCGGCCAGTAGCTCATTGAGGCCCCTTGTGTTGTATGCGCTTGGTTTCAAGCTTCTAAGACCTTCCAATTTCAAGTTATGAAGGAAAAGTGAAGACGCGTTTACTTTTCACATTTCATGACAGTTGGCTGAGACGGCCAAAACATGCACTCGTGGAAACTTTTTTCAAAATCCACTTTGGGCTTGTAAGATGTTGTAAAGTGACTTTCTGTCACAATGCAGTACATGCACCTCAACACCCAACTTCATGAACACCACATCAGAGTGAATGATGCGACTGAACCGCGTGCGCTGGAGCCACCAGTGAGCGGCCAGTAGCTCATTGAGGCCCCTTGTGTTGTATGCGCTTGGTTTCAAGCTTCTAAGACCTTCCAATTTCAAGTTATGAAGGAAAAGTGAAGACGCGTTTACTTTTCACATTTCATGACAGTTGGCTGAGACGGCCAAAACATGCACTCGTGGAAACTTTTTTCAAAATCCACTTTGGGCTTGTAAGATGTTGTAAAGTGACTTTCTGTCACAATGGAGTACATGCACCTCAACACCCAACTTCATGAACACCACATCAGAGTGAATGATGCGACTGAACCGCGTGCGCTGGAGCCACCAGTGAGCGGCCAGTAGCTCATTGAGGCCCCTTGTGTTGTATGCGCTTGGTTTCAAGCTTCTAAGACCTTCCAATTTCAAGTTATGAAGGAAAAGTGAAGACGCGTTTACTTTTCACATTTCATGACAGTTGGCTGAGACGGCCAAAACATGCACTCGTGGAAACTTTTTTCAAAATCCACTTTGGGCTTGTAATATGTTGTAAAGTGACTTTCTGTCACAATGCAGTACATGCACCTCAACACCCAACTTCATGAACACCACATCAGAGTGAATGATGCGACTGAACCGCGTGCGCTGGAGCCACCAGTGAGCGGCCAGTAGCTCATTGAGGCCCCTTGTGTTGTATGCGCTTGGTTTCAAGCTTCTAAGACCTTCCAATTTCAAGCTATGAAGGAAAAGTGAAGACGCGTTTACTTTTCATATTTCATGACAGTTGGCTGAGACGGCCAAAACATGCACTCGTGGAAACTTTTTTCAAAATCCACTTTGGGCTTGTAAGATGTTGTAAAGTGACTTTCTGTCACAATGCAGTACATGCACCTCAACACCCAACTTCATGAACACCACATCAGAGTGAATGATGCGACTGAACCGCGTGCGCTGGAGCCACCAGTGAGCGGCCAGTAGCTCATTGAGGCCCCTTGTGTTGTATGCGCTTGGTTTCAAGCTTCTAAGACCTTCCAATTTCAAGCTATGAAGGAAAAGTGAAGAGGCGTTTACTTTTCATATTTCATGACAGTTGGCTGAGACGGCCAAAACATGCACTCGTGGAAACTTTTTTCAAAATCCACTTTGGGCTTGTAAGATGTTGTAAAGTGACTTTCTGTCACAATGGAGTACATGCACCTCAACACCCAACTTCATGAACACCACATCAGAGTGAATGATGCGACTGAACCGCGTGCGCTGGAGCCACCAGTGAGCGGCCAGTAGCTCATTGAGGCCCCTTGTGTTGTATGCGCTTGGTTTCAAGCTTCTAAGACCTTCCAATTTCAAGTTATGAAGGAAAAGTGAAGACGCGTTTACTTTTCACATTTCATGATAGTTGGCTGAGACGGCCGAAACATGCACTCGTGGAAACTTTTTTCAAAATCCACTTTGGGCTTGTAAGATGTTGTAAAGTGACTTTCTGTCACAATGCAGTACATGCACCTCAACACCCAACTTCATGAACACCACATCAGAGTGAATGATGCGACTGAACCGCGTGCGCTGGAGCCACCAGTGAGCGGCCAGTAGCTCATTGAGGCCCCTTGTGTTGTATGCGCTTGGTTTCAAGCTTCTAAGACCTTCCAATTTCAAGCTATGAAGGAAAAGTGAAGACGCGTTTACTTTTCATATTTCATGACAGTTGGCTGAGACGGCCAAAACATGCACTCGTGGAAACTTTTTTCAAAATCCACTTTGGGCTTGTAAGATGTTGTAAAGTGACTTTCTGTCACAATGGAGTACATGCACCTCAACACCCAACTTCATGAACACCACATCAGAGTGAATGATGCGACTGAACCGCGTGCGCTGGAGCCACCAGTGAGCGGCCAGTAGCTCATTGAGGCCCCTTGTGTTGTATGCGCTTGGTTTCAAGCTTCTAAGACCTTCCAATTTCAAGTTATGAAGGAAAAGTGAAGACGCGTTTACTTTTCACATTTCATGACAGTTGGCTGAGACGGCCAAAACATGCACTCGTGGAAACTTTTTTCAAAATCCACTTTGGGCTTGTAAGATGTTGTAAAGTGACTTTCTGTCACAATGCAGTACATGCACCTCAACACCCAACTTCATGAACACCACATCAGAGTGAATGATGCGACTGAACCGCGTGCGCTGGAGCCACCAGTGAGCGGCCAGTAGCTCATTGAGGCCCCTTGTGTTGTATGCGCTTGGTTTCAAGCTTCTAAGACCTTCCAATTTCAAGTTATGAAGGAAAAGTGAAGACGCGTTTACTTTTCACATTTCATGACAGTTGGCTGAGACGGCCAAAACATGCACTCGTGGAAACTTTTTTCAAAATCCACTTTGGGCTTGTAAGATGTTGTAAAGTGACTTTCTGTCACAATGCAGTACATGCACCTCAACACCCAACTTCATGAACACCACATCAGAGTGAATGATGCGACTGAACCGCGTGCGCTGGAGCCACCAGTGAGCGGCCAGTAGCTCATTGAGGCCCCTTGTGTTGTATGCGCTTGGTTTCAAGCTTCTAAGACCTTCCAATTTCAAGTTATGAAGGAAAAGTGAAGACGCGTTTACTTTTCACATTTCATGACAGTTGGCTGAGACGGCCAAAACATGCACTCGTGGAAACTTTTTTCAAAATCCACTTTGGGCTTGTAAGATGTTGTAAAGTGACTTTCTGTCACAATGGAGTACATGCACCTCAACACCCAACTTCATGAACACCACATCAGAGTGAATGATGCGACTGAACCGCGTGCGCTGGAGCCACCAGTGAGCGGCCAGTAGCTCATTGAGGCCCCTTGTGTTGTATGCGCTTGATTTCAAGCTTCTAAGACCTTCCAATTTCAAGTTATGAAGGAAAAGTGAAGACGCGTTTACTTTTCACATTTCATGACAGTTGGCTGAGACGGCCAAAACATGCACTCGTGGAAACTTTTTTCAAAATCCACTTTGGGCTTGTAAGATGTTGTAAAGTGACTTTCTGTCACAATGCAGTACATGCACCTCAACACCCAACTTCATGAACACCACATCAGAGTGAATGATGCGACTGAACCGCGTGCGCTGGAGCCACCAGTGAGCGGCCAGTAGCTCATTGAGGCCCCTTGTGTTGTATGCGCTTGGTTTCAAGCTTCTAAGACCTTCCAATTTCAAGTTATGAAGGAAAAGTGAAGACGCGTTTACTTTTCACATTTCATGACAGTTGGCTGAGACGGCCAAAACATGCACTCGTGGAAACTTTTTTCAAAATCCACTTTGGGCTTGTAAGATGTTGTAAAGTGACTTTCTGTCACAATGCAGTACATGCACCTCAACACCCAACTTCATGAACACCACATCAGAGTGAATGATGCGACTGAACCGCGTGCGCTGGAGCCACCAGTGAGCGGCCAGTAGCTCATTGAGGCCCCTTGTGTTGTATGCGCTTGGTTTCAAGCTTCTAAGACCTTCCAATTTCAAGTTATGAAGGAAAAGTGAAGACGCGTTTACTTTTCACATTTCATGACAGTTGGCTGAGACGGCCAAAACATGCACTCGTGGAAACTTTTTTCAAAATCCACTTTGGGCTTGTAAGATGTTGTAAAGTGACTTTCTGTCACAATGCAGTACATGCACCTCAACACCCAACTTCATGAACACCACATCAGAGTGAATGATGCGACTGAACCGCGTGCGCTGGAGCCACCAGTGAGCGGCCAGTAGCTCATTGAGGCCCCTTGTGTTGTATGCGCTTGGTTTCAAGCTTCTAAGACCTTCCAATTTCAAGCTATGAAGGAAAAGTGAAGACGCGTTTACTTTTCATATTTCATGACAGTTGGCTGAGACGGCCAAAACATGCACTCGTGGAAACTTTTTTCAAAATCCACTTTGGGCTTGTAAGATGTTGTAAAGTGACTTTCTGTCACAATGGAGTACATGCACCTCAACACCCAACTTCATGAACACCACATCAGAGTGAATGATGCGACTGAACCGCGTGCGCTGGAGCCACCAGTGAGCGGCCAGTAGCTCATTGAGGCCCCTTGTGTTGTATGCGCTTGGTTTCAAGCTTCTAAGACCTTCCAATTTCAAGTTATGAAGGAAAAGTGAAGACGCGTTTACTTTTCACATTTCATGACAGTTGGCTGAGACGGCCAAAACATGCACTCGTGGAAACTTTTTTCAAAATCCACTTTGGGCTTGTAAGATGTTGTAAAGTGACTTTCTGTCACAATGCAGTACATGCACCTCAACACCCAACTTCATGAACACCACATCAGAGTGAATGATGCGACTGAACCGCGTGCGCTGGAGCCACCAGTGAGCGGCCAGTAGCTCATTGAGGCCCCTTGTGTTGTATGCGCTTGGTTTCAAGCTTCTAAGACCTTCCAATTTCAAGTTATGAAGGAAAAGTGAAGACGCGTTTACTTTTCACATTTCATGACAGTTGGCTGAGACGGCCAAAACATGCACTCGTGGAAACTTTTTTCAAAATCCACTTTGGGCTTGTAAGATGTTGTAAAGTGACTTTCTGTCACAATGGAGTACATGCACCTCAACACCCAACTTCATGAACACCACATCAGAGTGAATGATGCGACTGAACCGCGTGCGCTGGAGCCACCAGTGAGCGGCCAGTAGCTCATTGAGGCCCCTTGTGTTGTATGCGCTTGGTTTCAAGCTTTTAAGACCTTCCAATTTCAAGCTATGAAGGAAAAGTGAAGACGCGTTTACTTTTCATATTTCATGACAGTTGGCTGAGACGGCCAAAACATGCACTCGTGGAAACTTTTTTCAAAATCCACTTTGGGCTTGTAAGATGTTGTAAAGTGACTTTCTGTCACAATGCAGTACATGCACCTCAACACCCAACTTCATGAACACCACATCAGAGTGAATGATGCGACTGAACCGCGTGCGCTGGAGCCACCAGTGAGCGGCCAGTAGCTCATTGAGGTCCCTTGTGTTGTATGCGCTTGGTTTCAAGCTTCTAAGACCTTCCAATTTCAAGTTATGAAGGAAAAGTGAAGACGCGTTTACTTTTCACATTTCATGACAGTTGGCTGAGACGGCCAAAACATGCACTCGTGGAAACTTTTTTCAAAATCCACTTTGGGCTTGTAAGATGTTGTAAAGTGACTTTCTGTCACAATGCAGTACATGCACCTCAACACCCAACTTCATGAACACCACATCAGAGTGAATGATGCGACTGAACCGCGTGCGCTGGAGCCACCAGTGAGCGGCCAGTAGCTCATTGAGGCCCCTTGTGTTGTATGCGCTTGGTTTCAAGCTTCTAAGACCTTCCAATTTCAAGTTATGAAGGAAAAGTGAAGACGCGTTTACTTTTCACATTTCATGACAGTTGGCTGAGACGGCCAAAACATGCACTCGTGGAAACTTTTTTCAAAATCCACTTTGGGCTTGTAAGATGTTGTAAAGTGACTTTCTGTCACAATGGAGTACATGCACCTCAACACCCAACTTCATGAACACCACATCAGAGTGAATGATGCGACTGAACCGCGTGCGCTGGAGCCACCAGTGAGCGGCCAGTAGCTCATTGAGGCCCCTTGTGTTGTATGCGCTTGGTTTCAAGCTTTTAAGACCTTCCAATTTCAAGCTATGAAGGAAAAGTGAAGACGCGTTTACTTTTCATATTTCATGACAGTTGGCTGAGACGGCCAAAACATGCACTCGTGGAAACTTTTTTCAAAATCCACTTTGGGCTTGTAAGATGTTGTAAAGTGACTTTCTGTCACAATGGAGTACATGCACCTCAACACCCAACTTCATGAACACCACATCAGAGTGAATGATGCGACTGAACCGCGTGCGCTGGAGCCACCAGTGAGCGGCCAGTAGCTCATTGAGGCCCCTTGTGTTGTATGCGCTTGGTTTCAAGCTTCTAAGACCTTCCAATTTCAAGTTATGAAGGAAAAGTGAAGACGCGTTTACTTTTCACATTTCATGACAGTTGGCTGAGACGGCCAAAACATGCACTCGTGGAAACTTTTTTCAAAATCCACTTTGGGCTTGTAAGATGTTGTAAAGTGACTTTCTGTCACAATGGAGTACATGCACCTCAACACCCAACTTCATGAACACCACATCAGAGTGAATGATGCGACTGAACCGCGTGCGCTGGAGCCACCAGTGAGCGGCCAGTAGCTCATTGAGGCCCCTTGTGTTGTATGCGCTTGGTTTCAAGCTTTTAAGACCTTCCAATTTCAAGCTATGAAGGAAAAGTGAAGACGCGTTTACTTTTCATATTTCATGACAGTTGGCTGAGACGGCCAAAACATGCACTCGTGGAAACTTTTTTCAAAATCCACTTTGGGCTTGTAAGATGTTGTAAAGTGACTTTCTGTCACAATGCAGTACATGCACCTCAACACCCAACTTCATGAACACCACATCAGAGTGAATGATGCGACTGAACCGCGTGCGCTGGAGCCACCAGTGAGCGGCCAGTAGCTCATTGAGGTCCCTTGTGTTGTATGCGCTTGGTTTCAAGCTTCTAAGACCTTCCAATTTCAAGTTATGAAGGAAAAGTGAAGACGCGTTTACTTTTCACATTTCATGACAGTTGGCTGAGACGGCCAAAACATGCACTCGTGGAAACTTTTTTCAAAATCCACTTTGGGCTTGTAAGATGTTGTAAAGTGACTTTCTGTCACAATGCAGTACATGCACCTCAACACCCAACTTCATGAACACCACATCAGAGTGAATGATGCGACTGAACCGCGTGCGCTGGAGCCACCAGTGAGCGG
Source organism: Sardina pilchardus (assembly GCF_963854185.1). Lineage (NCBI taxonomy): Eukaryota > Metazoa > Chordata > Actinopteri > Clupeiformes > Clupeidae > Sardina > Sardina pilchardus. The sequence goes on from NW_026910927.1 coordinate 221,018, forward strand.
CCAGTAGCTCATTGAGGCCCCTTGTGTTGTATGCGCTTGGTTTCAACCTTCTAAGACCTTCCAATTTCAAGTTATGAAGGAAAAGTGAAGACGCGTTTACTTTTCACATTTCATGACAGTTGGCTGAGACGGCCAAAACATGCACTCGTGGAAACTTTTTTCAAAATCCACTTTGGGCTTGTAAGATGTTGTAAAGTGACTTTCTGTCACAATGGAGTACATGCACCTCAACACCCAACTTCATGAACACCACATCAGAGTGAATGATGCGACTGAACCGCGTGCGCTGGAGCCACCAGTGAGCGGCCAGTAGCTCATTGAGGCCCCTTGTGTTGTATGCGCTTGGTTTCAAGCTTTTAAGACCTTCCAATTTCAAGCTATGAAGGAAAAGTGAAGACGCGTTTACTTTTCATATTTCATGACAGTTGGCTGAGACGGCCAAAACATGCACTCGTGGAAACTTTTTTCAAAATCCACTTTGGGCTTGTAAGATGTTGTAAAGTGACTTTCTGTCACAATGGAGTACATGCACCTCAACACCCAACTTCATGAACACCACATCAGAGTGAATGATGCGACTGAACCGCGTGCGCTGGAGCCACCAGTGAGCGGCCAGTAGCTCATTGAGGCCCCTTGTGTTGTATGCGCTTGGTTTCAAGCTTCTAAGACCTTCCAATTTCAAGTTATGAAGGAAAAGTGAAGACGCGTTTACTTTTCACATTTCATGACAGTTGGCTGAGACGGCCAAAACATGCACTCGTGGAAACTTTTTTCAAAATCCACTTTGGGCTTGTAAGATGTTGTAAAGTGACTTTCTGTCACAATGCAGTACATGCACCTCAACACCCAACTTCATGAACACCACATCAGAGTGAATGATGCGACTGAACCGCGTGCGCTGGAGCCACCAGTGAGCGGCCAGTAGCTCATTGAGGCCCCTTGTGTTGTATGCGCTTGGTTTCAAGCTTCTAAGACCTTCCAATTTCAAGCTATGAAGGAAAAGTGAAGACGCGTTTACTTTTCATATTTCATGACAGTTGGCTGAGACGGCCAAAACATGCACTCGTGGAAACTTTTTTCAAAATCCACTTTGGGCTTGTAAGATGTTGTAAAGTGACTTTCTGTCACAATGGAGTACATGCACCTCAACACCCAACTTCATGAACACCACATCAGAGTGAATGATGCGACTGAACCGCGTGCGCTGGAGCCACCAGTGAGCGGCCAGTAGCTCATTGAGGCCCCTTGTGTTGTATGCGCTTGGTTTCAAGCTTCTAAGACCTTCCAATTTCAAGTTATGAAGGAAAAGTGAAGACGCGTTTACTTTTCACATTTCATGACAGTTGGCTGAGACGGCCAAAACATGCACTCGTGGAAACTTTTTTCAAAATCCACTTTGGGCTTGTAAGATGTTGTAAAGTGACTTTCTGTCACAATGCAGTACATGCACCTCAACACCCAACTTCATGAACACCACATCAGAGTGAATGATGCGACTGAACCGCGTGCGCTGGAGCCACCAGTGAGCGGCCAGTAGCTCATTGAGGCCCCTTGTGTTGTATGCGCTTGGTTTCAAGCTTCTAAGACCTTCCAATTTCAAGCTATGAAGGAAAAGTGAAGACGCGTTTACTTTTCATATTTCATGACAGTTGGCTGAGACGGCCAAAACATGCACTCGTGGAAACTTTTTTCAAAATCCACTTTGGGCTTGTAAGATGTTGTAAAGTGACTTTCTGTCACAATGGAGTACATGCACCTCAACACCCAACTTCATGAACACCACATCAGAGTGAATGATGCGACTGAACCGCGTGCGCTGGAGCCACCAGTGAGCGGCCAGTAGCTCATTGAGGCCCCTTGTGTTGTATGCGCTTGGTTTCAAGCTTCTAAGACCTTCCAATTTCAAGTTATGAAGGAAAAGTGAAGACGCGTTTACTTTTCACATTTCATGACAGTTGGCTGAGACGGCCAAAACATGCACTCGTGGAAACTTTTTTCAAAATCCACTTTGGGCTTGTAAGATGTTGTAAAGTGACTTTCTGTCACAATGCAGTACATGCACCTCAACACCCAACTTCATGAACACCACATCAGAGTGAATGATGCGACTGAACCGCGTGCGCTGGAGCCACCAGTGAGCGGCCAGTAGCTCATTGAGGCCCCTTGTGTTGTATGCGCTTGGTTTCAAGCTTCTAAGACCTTCCAATTTCAAGTTATGAAGGAAAAGTGAAGACGCGTTTACTTTTCACATTTCATGACAGTTGGCTGAGACGGCCAAAACATGCACTCGTGGAAACCTTTTTCAAAATCCACTTTGGGCTTGTAAGATGTTGTAAAGTGACTTTCTGTCACAATGGAGTACATGCACCTCAACACCCAACTTCATGAACACCACATCAGAGTGAATGATGCGACTGAACCGCGTGCGCTGGAGCCACCAGTGAGCGGCCAGTAGCTCATTGAGGCCCCTTGTGTTGTATGCGCTTGGTTTCAAGCTTCTAAGACCTTCCAATTTCAAGTTATGAAGGAAAAGTGAAGACGCGTTTACTTTTCACATTTCATGACAGTTGGCTGAGACGGCCAAAACATGCACTCGTGGAAACTTTTTTCAAAATCCACTTTGGGCTTGTAAGATGTTGTAAAGTGACTTTCTGTCACAATGCAGTACATGCACCTCAACACCCAACTTCATGAACACCACATCAGAGTGAATGATGCGACTGAACCGCGTGCGCTGGAGCCACCAGTGAGCGGCCAGTAGCTCATTGAGGCCCCTTGTGTTGTATGCGCTTGGTTTCAAGCTTCTAAGACCTTCCAATTTCAAGCTATGAAGGAAAAGTGAAGACGCGTTTACTTTTCATATTTCATGACAGTTGGCTGAGACGGCCAAAACATGCACTCGTGGAAACTTTTTTCAAAATCCACTTTGGGCTTGTAAGATGTTGTAAAGTGACTTTCTGTCACAATGGAGTACATGCACCTCAACACCCAACTTCATGAACACCACATCAGAGTGAATGATGCGACTGAACCGCGTGCGCTGGAGCCACCAGTGAGCGGCCAGTAGCTCATTGAGGCCCCTTGTGTTGTATGCGCTTGGTTTCAAGCTTCTAAGACCTTCCAATTTCAAGTTATGAAGGAAAAGTGAAGACGCGTTTACTTTTCACATTTCATGACAGTTGGCTGAGACGGCCAAAACATGCACTCGTGGAAACTTTTTTCAAAATCCACTTTGGGCTTGTAAGATGTTGTAAAGTGACTTTCTGTCACAATGGAGTACATGCACCTCAACACCCAACTTCATGAACACCACATCAGAGTGAATGATGCGACTGAACCGCGTGCGCTGGAGCCACCAGTGAGCGGCCAGTAGCTCATTGAGGCCCCTTGTGTTGTATGCGCTTGATTTCAAGCTTCTAAGACCTTCCAATTTCAAGTTATGAAGGAAAAGTGAAGACGCGTTTACTTTTCACATTTCATGACAGTTGGCTGAGACGGCCAAAACATGCACTCGTGGAAACTTTTTTCAAAATCCACTTTGGGCTTGTAAGATGTTGTAAAGTGACTTTCTGTCACAATGCAGTACATGCACCTCAACACCCAACTTCATGAACACCACATCAGAGTGAATGATGCGACTGAACCGCGTGCGCTGGAGCCACCAGTGAGCGGCCAGTAGCTCATTGAGGCCCCTTGTGTTGTATGCGCTTGGTTTCAAGCTTCTAAGACCTTCCAATTTCAAGTTATGAAGGAAAAGTGAAGACGCGTTTACTTTTCACATTTCATGACAGTTGGCTGAGACGGCCAAAACATGCACTCGTGGAAACTTTTTTCAAAATCCACTTTGGGCTTGTAAGATGTTGTAAAGTGACTTTCTGTCACAATGCAGTACATGCACCTCAACACCCAACTTCATGAACACCACATCAGAGTGAATGATGCGACTGAACCGCGTGCGCTGGAGCCACCAGTGAGCGGCCAGTAGCTCATTGAGGCCCCTTGTGTTGTATGCGCTTGGTTTCAAGCTTCTAAGACCTTCCAATTTCAAGTTATGAAGGAAAAGTGAAGACGCGTTTACTTTTCACATTTCATGACAGTTGGCTGAGACGGCCAAAACATGCACTCGTGGAAACTTTTTTCAAAATCCACTTTGGGCTTGTAAGATGTTGTAAAGTGACTTTCTGTCACAATGCAGTACATGCACCTCAACACCCAACTTCATGAACACCACATCAGAGTGAATGATGCGACTGAACCGCGTGCGCTGGAGCCACCAGTGAGCGGCCAGTAGCTCATTGAGGCCCCTTGTGTTGTATGCGCTTGGTTTCAAGCTTCTAAGACCTTCCAATTTCAAGCTATGAAGGAAAAGTGAAGACGCGTTTACTTTTCATATTTCATGACAGTTGGCTGAGACGGCCAAAACATGCACTCGTGGAAACTTTTTTCAAAATCCACTTTGGGCTTGTAAGATGTTGTAAAGTGACTTTCTGTCACAATGGAGTACATGCACCTCAACACCCAACTTCATGAACACCACATCAGAGTGAATGATGCGACTGAACCGCGTGCGCTGGAGCCACCAGTGAGCGGCCAGTAGCTCATTGAGGCCCCTTGTGTTGTATGCGCTTGGTTTCAAGCTTCTAAGACCTTCCAATTTCAAGTTATGAAGGAAAAGTGAAGACGCGTTTACTTTTCACATTTCATGACAGTTGGCTGAGACGGCCAAAACATGCACTCGTGGAAACTTTTTTCAAAATCCACTTTGGGCTTGTAAGATGTTGTAAAGTGACTTTCTGTCACAATGCAGTACATGCACCTCAACACCCAACTTCATGAACACCACATCAGAGTGAATGATGCGACTGAACCGCGTGCGCTGGAGCCACCAGTGAGCGGCCAGTAGCTCATTGAGGCCCCTTGTGTTGTATGCGCTTGGTTTCAAGCTTCTAAGACCTTCCAATTTCAAGTTATGAAGGAAAAGTGAAGACGCGTTTACTTTTCACATTTCATGACAGTTGGCTGAGACGGCCAAAACATGCACTCGTGGAAACTTTTTTCAAAATCCACTTTGGGCTTGTAAGATGTTGTAAAGTGACTTTCTGTCACAATGGAGTACATGCACCTCAACACCCAACTTCATGAACACCACATCAGAGTGAATGATGCGACTGAACCGCGTGCGCTGGAGCCACCAGTGAGCGGCCAGTAGCTCATTGAGGCCCCTTGTGTTGTATGCGCTTGGTTTCAAGCTTTTAAGACCTTCCAATTTCAAGCTATGAAGGAAAAGTGAAGACGCGTTTACTTTTCATATTTCATGACAGTTGGCTGAGACGGCCAAAACATGCACTCGTGGAAACTTTTTTCAAAATCCACTTTGGGCTTGTAAGATGTTGTAAAGTGACTTTCTGTCACAATGCAGTACATGCACCTCAACACCCAACTTCATGAACACCACATCAGAGTGAATGATGCGACTGAACCGCGTGCGCTGGAGCCACCAGTGAGCGGCCAGTAGCTCATTGAGGTCCCTTGTGTTGTATGCGCTTGGTTTCAAGCTTCTAAGACCTTCCAATTTCAAGTTATGAAGGAAAAGTGAAGACGCGTTTACTTTTCACATTTCATGACAGTTGGCTGAGACGGCCAAAACATGCACTCGTGGAAACTTTTTTCAAAATCCACTTTGGGCTTGTAAGATGTTGTAAAGTGACTTTCTGTCACAATGCAGTACATGCACCTCAACACCCAACTTCATGAACACCACATCAGAGTGAATGATGCGACTGAACCGCGTGCGCTGGAGCCACCAGTGAGCGGCCAGTAGCTCATTGAGGCCCCTTGTGTTGTATGCGCTTGGTTTCAAGCTTCTAAGACCTTCCAATTTCAAGTTATGAAGGAAAAGTGAAGACGCGTTTACTTTTCACATTTCATGACAGTTGGCTGAGACGGCCAAAACATGCACTCGTGGAAACTTTTTTCAAAATCCACTTTGGGCTTGTAAGATGTTGTAAAGTGACTTTCTGTCACAATGGAGTACATGCACCTCAACACCCAACTTCATGAACACCACATCAGAGTGAATGATGCGACTGAACCGCGTGCGCTGGAGCCACCAGTGAGCGGCCAGTAGCTCATTGAGGCCCCTTGTGTTGTATGCGCTTGGTTTCAAGCTTTTAAGACCTTCCAATTTCAAGCTATGAAGGAAAAGTGAAGACGCGTTTACTTTTCATATTTCATGACAGTTGGCTGAGACGGCCAAAACATGCACTCGTGGAAACTTTTTTCAAAATCCACTTTGGGCTTGTAAGATGTTGTAAAGTGACTTTCTGTCACAATGGAGTACATGCACCTCAACACCCAACTTCATGAACACCACATCAGAGTGAATGATGCGACTGAACCGCGTGCGCTGGAGCCACCAGTGAGCGGCCAGTAGCTCATTGAGGCCCCTTGTGTTGTATGCGCTTGGTTTCAAGCTTCTAAGACCTTCCAATTTCAAGTTATGAAGGAAAAGTGAAGACGCGTTTACTTTTCACATTTCATGACAGTTGGCTGAGACGGCCAAAACATGCACTCGTGGAAACTTTTTTCAAAATCCACTTTGGGCTTGTAAGATGTTGTAAAGTGACTTTCTGTCACAATGGAGTACATGCACCTCAACACCCAACTTCATGAACACCACATCAGAGTGAATGATGCGACTGAACCGCGTGCGCTGGAGCCACCAGTGAGCGGCCAGTAGCTCATTGAGGCCCCTTGTGTTGTATGCGCTTGGTTTCAAGCTTTTAAGACCTTCCAATTTCAAGCTATGAAGGAAAAGTGAAGACGCGTTTACTTTTCATATTTCATGACAGTTGGCTGAGACGGCCAAAACATGCACTCGTGGAAACTTTTTTCAAAATCCACTTTGGGCTTGTAAGATGTTGTAAAGTGACTTTCTGTCACAATGCAGTACATGCACCTCAACACCCAACTTCATGAACACCACATCAGAGTGAATGATGCGACTGAACCGCGTGCGCTGGAGCCACCAGTGAGCGGCCAGTAGCTCATTGAGGTCCCTTGTGTTGTATGCGCTTGGTTTCAAGCTTCTAAGACCTTCCAATTTCAAGTTATGAAGGAAAAGTGAAGACGCGTTTACTTTTCACATTTCATGACAGTTGGCTGAGACGGCCAAAACATGCACTCGTGGAAACTTTTTTCAAAATCCACTTTGGGCTTGTAAGATGTTGTAAAGTGACTTTCTGTCACAATGCAGTACATGCACCTCAACACCCAACTTCATGAACACCACATCAGAGTGAATGATGCGACTGAACCGCGTGCGCTGGAGCCACCAGTGAGCGGCCAGTAGCTCATTGAGGCCCCTTGTGTTGTATGCGCTTGGTTTCAACCTTCTAAGACCTTCCAATTTCAAGTTATGAAGGAAAAGTGAAGACGCGTTTACTTTTCACATTTCATGACAGTTGGCTGAGACGGCCAAAACATGCACTCGTGGAAACTTTTTTCAAAATCCACTTTGGGCTTGTAAGATGTTGTAAAGTGACTTTCTGTCACAATGGAGTACATGCACCTCAACACCCAACTTCATGAACACCACATCAGAGTGAATGATGCGACTGAACCGCGTGCGCTGGAGCCACCAGTGAGCGGCCAGTAGCTCATTGAGGCCCCTTGTGTTGTATGCGCTTGGTTTCAAGCTTTTAAGACCTTCCAATTTCAAGCTATGAAGGAAAAGTGAAGACGCGTTTACTTTTCATATTTCATGACAGTTGGCTGAGACGGCCAAAACATGCACTCGTGGAAACTTTTTTCAAAATCCACTTTGGGCTTGTAAGATGTTGTAAAGTGACTTTCTGTCACAATGGAGTACATGCACCTCAACACCCAACTTCATGAACACCACATCAGAGTGAATGATGCGACTGAACCGCGTGCGCTGGAGCCACCAGTGAGCGGCCAGTAGCTCATTGAGGCCCCTTGTGTTGTATGCGCTTGGTTTCAAGCTTCTAAGACCTTCCAATTTCAAGTTATGAAGGAAAAGTGAAGACGCGTTTACTTTTCACATTTCATGACAGTTGGCTGAGACGGCCAAAACATGCACTCGTGGAAACTTTTTTCAAAATCCACTTTGGGCTTGTAAGATGTTGTAAAGTGACTTTCTGTCACAATGCAGTACATGCACCTCAACACCCAACTTCATGAACACCACATCAGAGTGAATGATGCGACTGAACCGCGTGCGCTGGAGCCACCAGTGAGCGGCCAGTAGCTCATTGAGGCCCCTTGTGTTGTATGCGCTTGGTTTCAAGCTTCTAAGACCTTCCAATTTCAAGCTATGAAGGAAAAGTGAAGACGCGTTTACTTTTCATATTTCATGACAGTTGGCTGAGACGGCCAAAACATGCACTCGTGGAAACTTTTTTCAAAATCCACTTTGGGCTTGTAAGATGTTGTAAAGTGACTTTCTGTCACAATGGAGTACATGCACCTCAACACCCAACTTCATGAACACCACATCAGAGTGAATGATGCGACTGAACCGCGTGCGCTGGAGCCACCAGTGAGCGGCCAGTAGCTCATTGAGGCCCCTTGTGTTGTATGCGCTTGGTTTCAAGCTTCTAAGACCTTCCAATTTCAAGTTATGAAGGAAAAGTGAAGACGCGTTTACTTTTCACATTTCATGACAGTTGGCTGAGACGGCCAAAACATGCACTCGTGGAAACTTTTTTCAAAATCCACTTTGGGCTTGTAAGATGTTGTAAAGTGACTTTCTGTCACAATGCAGTACATGCACCTCAACACCCAACTTCATGAACACCACATCAGAGTGAATGATGCGACTGAACCGCGTGCGCTGGAGCCACCAGTGAGCGGCCAGTAGCTCATTGAGGCCCCTTGTGTTGTATGCGCTTGGTTTCAAGCTTCTAAGACCTTCCAATTTCAAGTTATGAAGGAAAAGTGAAGACGCGTTTACTTTTCACATTTCATGACAGTTGGCTGAGACGGCCAAAACATGCACTCGTGGAAACTTTTTTCAAAATCCACTTTGGGCTTGTAAGATGTTGTAAAGTGACTTTCTGTCACAATGCAGTACATGCACCTCAACACCCAACTTCATGAACACCACATCAGAGTGAATGATGCGACTGAACCGCGTGCGCTGGAGCCACCAGTGAGCGGCCAGTAGCTCATTGAGGCCCCTTGTGTTGTATGCGCTTGGTTTCAAGCTTCTAAGACCTTCCAATTTCAAGTTATGAAGGAAAAGTGAAGACGCGTTTACTTTTCACATTTCATGACAGTTGGCTGAGACGGCCAAAACATGCACTCGTGGAAACCTTTTTCAAAATCCACTTTGGGCTTGTAAGATGTTGTAAAGTGACTTTCTGTCACAATGGAGTACATGCACCTCAACACCCAACTTCATGAACACCACATCAGAGTGAATGATGCGACTGAACCGCGTGCGCTGGAGCCACCAGTGAGCGGCCAGTAGCTCATTGAGGCCCCTTGTGTTGTATGCGCTTGGTTTCAAGCTTCTAAGACCTTCCAATTTCAAGTTATGAAGGAAAAGTGAAGACGCGTTTACTTTTCACATTTCATGACAGTTGGCTGAGACGGCCAAAACATGCACTCGTGGAAACTTTTTTCAAAATCCACTTTGGGCTTGTAAGATGTTGTAAAGTGACTTTCTGTCACAATGCAGTACATGCACCTCAACACCCAACTTCATGAACACCACATCAGAGTGAATGATGCGACTGAACCGCGTGCGCTGGAGCCACCAGTGAGCGGCCAGTAGCTCATTGAGGCCCCTTGTGTTGTATGCGCTTGGTTTCAAGCTTCTAAGACCTTCCAATTTCAAGTTATGAAGGAAAAGTGAAGACGCGTTTACTTTTCACATTTCATGACAGTTGGCTGAGACGGCCAAAACATGCACTCGTGGAAACCTTTTTCAAAATCCACTTTGGGCTTGTAAGATGTTGTAAAGTGACTTTCTGTCACAATGCAGTACATGCACCTCAACACCCAACTTCATGAACACCACATCAGAGTGAATGATGCGACTGAACCGCGTGCGCTGGAGCCACCAGTGAGCGGCCAGTAGCTCATTGAGGCCCCTTGTGTTGTATGCGCTTGGTTTCAAGCTTCTAAGACCTTCCAATTTCAAGTTATGAAGGAAAAGTGAAGACGCGTTTACTTTTCACATTTCATGACAGTTGGCTGAGACGGCCAAAACATGCACTCGTGGAAACTTTTTTCAAAATCCACTTTGGGCTTGTAAGATGTTGTAAAGTGACTTTCTGTCACAATGGAGTACATGCACCTCAACACCCAACTTCATGAACACCACATCAGAGTGAATGATGCGACTGAACCGCGTGCGCTGGAGCCACCAGTGAGCGGCCAGTAGCTCATTGAGGCCCCTTGTGTTGTATGCGCTTGGTTTCAAGCTTTTAAGACCTTCCAATTTCAAGCTATGAAGGAAAAGTGAAGACGCGTTTACTTTTCATATTTCATGACAGTTGGCTGAGACGGCCAAAACATGCACTCGTGGAAACTTTTTTCAAAATCCACTTTGGGCTTGTAAGATGTTGTAAAGTGACTTTCTGTCACAATGCAGTACATGCACCTCAACACCCAACTTCATGAACACCACATCAGAGTGAATGATGCGACTGAACCGCGTGCGCTGGAGCCACCAGTGAGCGGCCAGTAGCTCATTGAGGTCCCTTGTGTTGTATGCGCTTGGTTTCAAGCTTCTAAGACCTTCCAATTTCAAGTTATGAAGGAAAAGTGAAGACGCGTTTACTTTTCACATTTCATGACAGTTGGCTGAGACGGCCAAAACATGCACTCGTGGAAACTTTTTTCAAAATCCACTTTGGGCTTGTAAGATGTTGTAAAGTGACTTTCTGTCACAATGCAGTACATGCACCTCAACACCCAACTTCATGAACACCACATCAGAGTGAATGATGCGACTGAACCGCGTGCGCTGGAGCCACCAGTGAGCGGCCAGTAGCTCATTGAGGCCCCTTGTGTTGTATGCGCTTGGTTTCAAGCTTCTAAGACCTTCCAATTTCAAGTTATGAAGGAAAAGTGAAGACGCGTTTACTTTTCACATTTCATGACAGTTGGCTGAGACGGCCAAAACATGCACTCGTGGAAACTTTTTTCAAAATCCACTTTGGGCTTGTAAGATGTTGTAAAGTGACTTTCTGTCACAATGGAGTACATGCACCTCAACACCCAACTTCATGAACACCACATCAGAGTGAATGATGCGACTGAACCGCGTGCGCTGGAGCCACCAGTGAGCGGCCAGTAGCTCATTGAGGCCCCTTGTGTTGTATGCGCTTGGTTTCAAGCTTTTAAGACCTTCCAATTTCAAGCTATGAAGGAAAAGTGAAGACGCGTTTACTTTTCATATTTCATGACAGTTGGCTGAGACGGCCAAAACATGCACTCGTGGAAACTTTTTTCAAAATCCACTTTGGGCTTGTAAGATGTTGTAAAGTGACTTTCTGTCACAATGGAGTACATGCACCTCAACACCCAACTTCATGAACACCACATCAGAGTGAATGATGCGACTGAACCGCGTGCGCTGGAGCCACCAGTGAGCGGCCAGTAGCTCATTGAGGCCCCTTGTGTTGTATGCGCTTGGTTTCAAGCTTCTAAGACCTTCCAATTTCAAGTTATGAAGGAAAAGTGAAGACGCGTTTACTTTTCACATTTCATGACAGTTGGCTGAGACGGCCAAAACATGCACTCGTGGAAACTTTTTTCAAAATCCACTTTGGGCTTGTAAGATGTTGTAAAGTGACTTTCTGTCACAATGGAGTACATGCACCTCAACACCCAACTTCATGAACACCACATCAGAGTGAATGATGCGACTGAACCGCGTGCGCTGGAGCCACCAGTGAGCGGCCAGTAGCTCATTGAGGCCCCTTGTGTTGTATGCGCTTGGTTTCAAGCTTTTAAGACCTTCCAATTTCAAGCTATGAAGGAAAAGTGAAGACGCGTTTACTTTTCATATTTCATGACAGTTGGCTGAGACGGCCAAAACATGCACTCGTGGAAACTTTTTTCAAAATCCACTTTGGGCTTGTAAGATGTTGTAAAGTGACTTTCTGTCACAATGCAGTACATGCACCTCAACACCCAACTTCATGAACACCACATCAGAGTGAATGATGCGACTGAACCGCGTGCGCTGGAGCCACCAGTGAGCGGCCAGTAGCTCATTGAGGTCCCTTGTGTTGTATGCGCTTGGTTTCAAGCTTCTAAGACCTTCCAATTTCAAGTTATGAAGGAAAAGTGAAGACGCGTTTACTTTTCACATTTCATGACAGTTGGCTGAGACGGCCAAAACATGCACTCGTGGAAACTTTTTTCAAAATCCACTTTGGGCTTGTAAGATGTTGTAAAGTGACTTTCTGTCACAATGCAGTACATGCACCTCAACACCCAACTTCATGAACACCACATCAGAGTGAATGATGCGACTGAACCGCGTGCGCTGGAGCCACCAGTGAGCGGCCAGTAGCTCATTGAGGCCCCTTGTGTTGTATGCGCTTGGTTTCAACCTTCTAAGACCTTCCAATTTCAAGTTATGAAGGAAAAGTGAAGACGCGTTTACTTTTCACATTTCATGACAGTTGGCTGAGACGGCCAAAACATGCACTCGTGGAAACTTTTTTCAAAATCCACTTTGGGCTTGTAAGATGTTGTAAAGTGACTTTCTGTCACAATGGAGTACATGCACCTCAACACCCAACTTCATGAACACCACATCAGAGTGAATGATGCGACTGAACCGCGTGCGCTGGAGCCACCAGTGAGCGGCCAGTAGCTCATTGAGGCCCCTTGTGTTGTATGCGCTTGGTTTCAAGCTTTTAAGACCTTCCAATTTCAAGCTATGAAGGAAAAGTGAAGACGCGTTTACTTTTCATATTTCATGACAGTTGGCTGAGACGGCCAAAACATGCACTCGTGGAAACTTTTTTCAAAATCCACTTTGGGCTTGTAAGATGTTGTAAAGTGACTTTCTGTCACAATGGAGTACATGCACCTCAACACCCAACTTCATGAACACCACATCAGAGTGAATGATGCGACTGAACCGCGTGCGCTGGAGCCACCAGTGAGCGGCCAGTAGCTCATTGAGGCCCCTTGTGTTGTATGCGCTTGGTTTCAAGCTTCTAAGACCTTCCAATTTCAAGTTATGAAGGAAAAGTGAAGACGCGTTTACTTTTCACATTTCATGACAGTTGGCTGAGACGGCCAAAACATGCACTCGTGGAAACTTTTTTCAAAATCCACTTTGGGCTTGTAAGATGTTGTAAAGTGACTTTCTGTCACAATGCAGTACATGCACCTCAACACCCAACTTCATGAACACCACATCAGAGTGAATGATGCGACTGAACCGCGTGCGCTGGAGCCACCAGTGAGCGGCCAGTAGCTCATTGAGGCCCCTTGTGTTGTATGCGCTTGGTTTCAAGCTTCTAAGACCTTCCAATTTCAAGCTATGAAGGAAAAGTGAAGACGCGTTTACTTTTCATATTTCATGACAGTTGGCTGAGACGGCCAAAACATGCACTCGTGGAAACTTTTTTCAAAATCCACTTTGGGCTTGTAAGATGTTGTAAAGTGACTTTCTGTCACAATGGAGTACATGCACCTCAACACCCAACTTCATGAACACCACATCAGAGTGAATGATGCGACTGAACCGCGTGCGCTGGAGCCACCAGTGAGCGGCCAGTAGCTCATTGAGGCCCCTTGTGTTGTATGCGCTTGGTTTCAAGCTTCTAAGACCTTCCAATTTCAAGTTATGAAGGAAAAGTGAAGACGCGTTTACTTTTCACATTTCATGACAGTTGGCTGAGACGGCCAAAACATGCACTCGTGGAAACTTTTTTCAAAATCCACTTTGGGCTTGTAAGATGTTGTAAAGTGACTTTCTGTCACAATGCAGTACATGCACCTCAACACCCAACTTCATGAACACCACATCAGAGTGAATGATGCGACTGAACCGCGTGCGCTGGAGCCACCAGTGAGCGGCCAGTAGCTCATTGAGGCCCCTTGTGTTGTATGCGCTTGGTTTCAAGCTTCTAAGACCTTCCAATTTCAAGTTATGAAGGAAAAGTGAAGACGCGTTTACTTTTCACATTTCATGACAGTTGGCTGAGACGGCCAAAACATGCACTCGTGGAAACTTTTTTCAAAATCCACTTTGGGCTTGTAAGATGTTGTAAAGTGACTTTCTGTCACAATGCAGTACATGCACCTCAACACCCAACTTCATGAACACCACATCAGAGTGAATGATGCGACTGAACCGCGTGCGCTGGAGCCACCAGTGAGCGGCCAGTAGCTCATTGAGGCCCCTTGTGTTGTATGCGCTTGGTTTCAAGCTTCTAAGACCTTCCAATTTCAAGTTATGAAGGAAAAGTGAAGACGCGTTTACTTTTCACATTTCATGACAGTTGGCTGAGACGGCCAAAACATGCACTCGTGGAAACCTTTTTCAAAATCCACTTTGGGCTTGTAAGATGTTGTAAAGTGACTTTCTGTCACAATGGAGTACATGCACCTCAACACCCAACTTCATGAACACCACATCAGAGTGAATGATGCGACTGAACCGCGTGCGCTGGAGCCACCAGTGAGCGGCCAGTAGCTCATTGAGGCCCCTTGTGTTGTATGCGCTTGGTTTCAAGCTTCTAAGACCTTCCAATTTCAAGTTATGAAGGAAAAGTGAAGACGCGTTTACTTTTCACATTTCATGACAGTTGGCTGAGACGGCCAAAACATGCACTCGTGGAAACTTTTTTCAAAATCCACTTTGGGCTTGTAAGATGTTGTAAAGTGACTTTCTGTCACAATGCAGTACATGCACCTCAACACCCAACTTCATGAACACCACATCAGAGTGAATGATGCGACTGAACCGCGTGCGCTGGAGCCACCAGTGAGCGGCCAGTAGCTCATTGAGGCCCCTTGTGTTGTATGCGCTTGGTTTCAAGCTTCTAAGACCTTCCAATTTCAAGTTATGAAGGAAAAGTGAAGACGCGTTTACTTTTCACATTTCATGACAGTTGGCTGAGACGGCCAAAACATGCACTCGTGGAAACCTTTTTCAAAATCCACTTTGGGCTTGTAAGATGTTGTAAAGTGACTTTCTGTCACAATGGAGTACATGCACCTCAACACCCAACTTCATGAACACCACATCAGAGTGAATGATGCGACTGAACCGCGTGCGCTGGAGCCACCAGTGAGCGGCCAGTAGCTCATTGAGGCCCCTTGTGTTGTATGCGCTTGGTTTCAAGCTTCTAAGACCTTCCAATTTCAAGTTATGAAGGAAAAGTGAAGACGCGTTTACTTTTCACATTTCATGACAGTTGGCTGAGACGGCCAAAACATGCACTCGTGGAAACTTTTTTCAAAATCCACTTTGGGCTTGTAAGATGTTGTAAAGTGACTTTCTGTCACAATGCAGTACATGCACCTCAACACCCAACTTCATGAACACCACATCAGAGTGAATGATGCGACTGAACCGCGTGCGCTGGAGCCACCAGTGAGCGGCCAGTAGCTCATTGAGGCCCCTTGTGTTGTATGCGCTTGGTTTCAAGCTTCTAAGACCTTCCAATTTCAAGCTATGAAGGAAAAGTGAAGACGCGTTTACTTTTCATATTTCATGACAGTTGGCTGAGACGGCCAAAACATGCACTCGTGGAAACTTTTTTCAAAATCCACTTTGGGCTTGTAAGATGTTGTAAAGTGACTTTCTGTCACAATGGAGTACATGCACCTCAACACCCAACTTCATGAACACCACATCAGAGTGAATGATGCGACTGAACCGCGTGCGCTGGAGCCACCAGTGAGCGGCCAGTAGCTCATTGAGGCCCCTTGTGTTGTATGCGCTTGGTTTCAAGCTTCTAAGACCTTCCAATTTCAAGTTATGAAGGAAAAGTGAAGACGCGTTTACTTTTCACATTTCATGACAGTTGGCTGAGACGGCCAAAACATGCACTCGTGGAAACTTTTTTCAAAATCCACTTTGGGCTTGTAAGATGTTGTAAAGTGACTTTCTGTCACAATGCAGTACATGCACCTCAACACCCAACTTCATGAACACCACATCAGAGTGAATGATGCGACTGAACCGCGTGCGCTGGAGCCACCAGTGAGCGGCCAGTAGCTCATTGAGGCCCCTTGTGTTGTATGCGCTTGGTTTCAAGCTTCTAAGACCTTCCAATTTCAAGCTATGAAGGAAAAGTGAAGACGCGTTTACTTTTCATATTTCATGACAGTTGGCTGAGACGGCCAAAACATGCACTCGTGGAAACTTTTTTCAAAATCCACTTTGGGCTTGTAAGATGTTGTAAAGTGACTTTCTGTCACAATGGAGTACATGCACCTCAACACCCAACTTCATGAACACCACATCAGAGTGAATGATGCGACTGAACCGCGTGCGCTGGAGCCACCAGTGAGCGGCCAGTAGCTCATTGAGGCCCCTTGTGTTGTATGCGCTTGGTTTCAAGCTTCTAAGACCTTCCAATTTCAAGTTATGAAGGAAAAGTGAAGACGCGTTTACTTTTCACATTTCATGACAGTTGGCTGAGACGGCCAAAACATGCACTCGTGGAAACTTTTTTCAAAATCCACTTTGGGCTTGTAAGATGTTGTAAAGTGACTTTCTGTCACAATGCAGTACATGCACCTCAACACCCAACTTCATGAACACCACATCAGAGTGAATGATGCGACTGAACCGCGTGCGCTGGAGCCACCAGTGAGCGGCCAGTAGCTCATTGAGGCCCCTTGTGTTGTATGCGCTTGGTTTCAAGCTTCTAAGACCTTCCAATTTCAAGTTATGAAGGAAAAGTGAAGACGCGTTTACTTTTCACATTTCATGACAGTTGGCTGAGACGGCCAAAACATGCACTCGTGGAAACTTTTTTCAAAATCCACTTTGGGCTTGTAAGATGTTGTAAAGTGACTTTCTGTCACAATGCAGTACATGCACCTCAACACCCAACTTCATGAACACCACATCAGAGTGAATGATGCGACTGAACCGCGTGCGCTGGAGCCACCAGTGAGCGGCCAGTAGCTCATTGAGGCCCCTTGTGTTGTATGCGCTTGGTTTCAAGCTTCTAAGACCTTCCAATTTCAAGTTATGAAGGAAAAGTGAAGACGCGTTTACTTTTCACATTTCATGACAGTTGGCTGAGACGGCCAAAACATGCACTCGTGGAAACCTTTTTCAAAATCCACTTTGGGCTTGTAAGATGTTGTAAAGTGACTTTCTGTCACAATGGAGTACATGCACCTCAACACCCAACTTCATGAACACCACATCAGAGTGAATGATGCGACTGAACCGCGTGCGCTGGAGCCACCAGTGAGCGGCCAGTAGCTCATTGAGGCCCCTTGTGTTGTATGCGCTTGGTTTCAAGCTTCTAAGACCTTCCAATTTCAAGTTATGAAGGAAAAGTGAAGACGCGTTTACTTTTCACATTTCATGACAGTTGGCTGAGACGGCCAAAACATGCACTCGTGGAAACTTTTTTCAAAATCCACTTTGGGCTTGTAAGATGTTGTAAAGTGACTTTCTGTCACAATGCAGTACATGCACCTCAACACCCAACTTCATGAACACCACATCAGAGTGAATGATGCGACTGAACCGCGTGCGCTGGAGCCACCAGTGAGCGGCCAGTAGCTCATTGAGGCCCCTTGTGTTGTATGCGCTTGGTTTCAAGCTTCTAAGACCTTCCAATTTCAAGTTATGAAGGAAAAGTGAAGACGCGTTTACTTTTCACATTTCATGACAGTTGGCTGAGACGGCCAAAACATGCACTCGTGGAAACCTTTTTCAAAATCCACTTTGGGCTTGTAAGATGTTGTAAAGTGACTTTCTGTCACAATGGAGTACATGCACCTCAACACCCAACTTCATGAACACCACATCAGAGTGAATGATGCGACTGAACCGCGTGCGCTGGAGCCACCAGTGAGCGGCCAGTAGCTCATTGAGGCCCCTTGTGTTGTATGCGCTTGGTTTCAAGCTTCTAAGACCTTCCAATTTCAAGTTATGAAGGAAAAGTGAAGACGCGTTTACTTTTCACATTTCATGACAGTTGGCTGAGACGGCCAAAACATGCACTCGTGGAAACTTTTTTCAAAATCCACTTTGGGCTTGTAAGATGTTGTAAAGTGACTTTCTGTCACAATGCAGTACATGCACCTCAACACCCAACTTCATGAACACCACATCAGAGTGAATGATGCGACTGAACCGCGTGCGCTGGAGCCACCAGTGAGCGGCCAGTAGCTCATTGAGGCCCCTTGTGTTGTATGCGCTTGGTTTCAAGCTTCTAAGACCTTCCAATTTCAAGCTATGAAGGAAAAGTGAAGACGCGTTTACTTTTCATATTTCATGACAGTTGGCTGAGACGGCCAAAACATGCACTCGTGGAAACTTTTTTCAAAATCCACTTTGGGCTTGTAAGATGTTGTAAAGTGACTTTCTGTCACAATGGAGTACATGCACCTCAACACCCAACTTCATGAACACCACATCAGAGTGAATGATGCGACTGAACCGCGTGCGCTGGAGCCACCAGTGAGCGGCCAGTAGCTCATTGAGGCCCCTTGTGTTGTATGCGCTTGGTTTCAAGCTTCTAAGACCTTCCAATTTCAAGTTATGAAGGAAAAGTGAAGACGCGTTTACTTTTCACATTTCATGACAGTTGGCTGAGACGGCCAAAACATGCACTCGTGGAAACTTTTTTCAAAATCCACTTTGGGCTTGTAAGATGTTGTAAAGTGACTTTCTGTCACAATGCAGTACATGCACCTCAACACCCAACTTCATGAACACCACATCAGAGTGAATGATGCGACTGAACCGCGTGCGCTGGAGCCACCAGTGAGCGGCCAGTAGCTCATTGAGGCCCCTTGTGTTGTATGCGCTTGGTTTCAAGCTTCTAAGACCTTCCAATTTCAAGCTATGAAGGAAAAGTGAAGACGCGTTTACTTTTCATATTTCATGACAGTTGGCTGAGACGGCCAAAACATGCACTCGTGGAAACTTTTTTCAAAATCCACTTTGGGCTTGTAAGATGTTGTAAAGTGACTTTCTGTCACAATGGAGTACATGCACCTCAACACCCAACTTCATGAACACCACATCAGAGTGAATGATGCGACTGAACCGCGTGCGCTGGAGCCACCAGTGAGCGGCCAGTAGCTCATTGAGGCCCCTTGTGTTGTATGCGCTTGGTTTCAAGCTTCTAAGACCTTCCAATTTCAAGTTATGAAGGAAAAGTGAAGACGCGTTTACTTTTCACATTTCATGACAGTTGGCTGAGACGGCCAAAACATGCACTCGTGGAAACTTTTTTCAAAATCCACTTTGGGCTTGTAAGATGTTGTAAAGTGACTTTCTGTCACAATGCAGTACATGCACCTCAACACCCAACTTCATGAACACCACATCAGAGTGAATGATGCGACTGAACCGCGTGCGCTGGAGCCACCAGTGAGCGGCCAGTAGCTCATTGAGGCCCCTTGTGTTGTATGCGCTTGGTTTCAAGCTTCTAAGACCTTCCAATTTCAAGTTATGAAGGAAAAGTGAAGACGCGTTTACTTTTCACATTTCATGACAGTTGGCTGAGACGGCCAAAACATGCACTCGTGGAAACTTTTTTCAAAATCCACTTTGGGCTTGTAAGATGTTGTAAAGTGACTTTCTGTCACAATGGAGTACATGCACCTCAACACCCAACTTCATGAACACCACATCAGAGTGAATGATGCGACTGAACCGCGTGCGCTGGAGCCACCAGTGAGCGGCCAGTAGCTCATTGAGGCCCCTTGTGTTGTATGCGCTTGGTTTCAAGCTTCTAAGACCTTCCAATTTCAAGTTATGAAGGAAAAGTGAAGACGCGTTTACTTTTCACATTTCATGACAGTTGGCTGAGACGGCCAAAACATGCACTCGTGGAAACTTTTTTCAAAATCCACTTTGGGCTTGTAAGATGTTGTAAAGTGACTTTCTGTCACAATGCAGTACATGCACCTCAACACCCAACTTCATGAACACCACATCAGAGTGAATGATGCGACTGAACCGCGTGCGCTGGAGCCACCAGTGAGCGGCCAGTAGCTCATTGAGGCCCCTTGTGTTGTATGCGCTTGGTTTCAAGCTTCTAAGACCTTCCAATTTCAAGTTATGAAGGAAAAGTGAAGACGCGTTTACTTTTCACATTTCATGACAGTTGGCTGAGACGGCCAAAACATGCACTCGTGGAAACTTTTTTCAAAATCCACTTTGGGCTTGTAAGATGTTGTAAAGTGACTTTCTGTCACAATGCAGTACATGCACCTCAACACCCAACTTCATGAACACCACATCAGAGTGAATGATGCGACTGAACCGCGTGCGCTGGAGCCACCAGTGAGCGGCCAGTAGCTCATTGAGGCCCCTTGTGTTGTATGCGCTTGGTTTCAAGCTTCTAAGACCTTCCAATTTCAAGTTATGAAGGAAAAGTGAAGACGCGTTTACTTTTCACATTTCATGACAGTTGGCTGAGACGGCCAAAACATGCACTCGTGGAAACTTTTTTCAAAATCCACTTTGGGCTTGTAAGATGTTGTAAAGTGACTTTCTGTCACAATGGAGTACATGCACCTCAACACCCAACTTCATGAACACCACATCAGAGTGAATGATGCGACTGAACCGCGTGCGCTGGAGCCACCAGTGAGCGGCCAGTAGCTCATTGAGGCCCCTTGTGTTGTATGCGCTTGGTTTCAAGCTTCTAAGACCTTCCAATTTCAAGTTATGAAGGAAAAGTGAAGACGCGTTTACTTTTCACATTTCATGACAGTTGGCTGAGACGGCCAAAACATGCACTCGTGGAAACTTTTTTCAAAATCCACTTTGGGCTTGTAAGATGTTGTAAAGTGACTTTCTGTCACAATGCAGTACATGCACCTCAACACCCAACTTCATGAACACCACATCAGAGTGAATGATGCGACTGAACCGCGTGCGCTGGAGCCACCAGTGAGCGGCCAGTAGCTCATTGAGGCCCCTTGTGTTGTATGCGCTTGGTTTCAAGCTTCTAAGACCTTCCAATTTCAAGTTATGAAGGAAAAGTGAAGACGCGTTTACTTTTCACATTTCATGACAGTTGGCTGAGACGGCCAAAACATGCACTCGTGGAAACTTTTTTCAAAATCCACTTTGGGCTTGTAAGATGTTGTAAAGTGACTTTCTGTCACAATGGAGTACATGCACCTCAACACCCAACTTCATGAACACCACATCAGAGTGAATGATGCGACTGAACCGCGTGCGCTGGAGCCACCAGTGAGCGGCCAGTAGCTCATTGAGGCCCCTTGTGTTGTATGCGCTTGGTTTCAAGCTTCTAAGACCTTCCAATTTCAAGTTATGAAGGAAAAGTGAAGACGCGTTTACTTTTCACATTTCATGACAGTTGGCTGAGACGGCCAAAACATGCACTCGTGGAAACTTTTTTCAAAATCCACTTTGGGCTTGTAAGATGTTGTAAAGTGACTTTCTGTCACAATGGAGTACATGCACCTCAACACCCAACTTCATGAACACCACATCAGAGTGAATGATGCGACTGAACCGCGTGCGCTGGAGCCACCAGTGAGCGGCCAGTAGCTCATTGAGGCCCCTTGTGTTGTATGCGCTTGGTTTCAAGCTTTTAAGACCTTCCAATTTCAAGCTATGAAGGAAAAGTGAAGACGCGTTTACTTTTCATATTTCATGACAGTTGGCTGAGACGGCCAAAACATGCACTCGTGGAAACTTTTTTCAAAATCCACTTTGGGCTTGTAAGATGTTGTAAAGTGACTTTCTGTCACAATGCAGTACATGCACCTCAACACCCAACTTCATGAACACCACATCAGAGTGAATGATGCGACTGAACCGCGTGCGCTGGAGCCACCAGTGAGCGGCCAGTAGCTCATTGAGGCCCCTTGTGTTGTATGCGCTTGGTTTCAAGCTTTTAAGACCTTCCAATTTCAAGTTATGAAGGAAAAGTGAAGACGCGTTTACTTTTCACATTTCATGACAGTTGGCTGAGACGGCCAAAACATGCACTCGTGGAAACTTTTTTCAAAATCCACTTTGGGCTTGTAAGATGTTGTAAAGTGACTTTCTGTCACAATGGAGTACATGCACCTCAACACCCAACTTCATGAACACCACATCAGAGTGAATGATGCGACTGAACCGCGTGCGCTGGAGCCACCAGTGAGCGGCCAGTAGCTCATTGAGGCCCCTTGTGTTGTATGCGCTTGGTTTCAAGCTTCTAAGACCTTCCAATTTCAAGTTATGAAGGAAAAGTGAAGACGCGTTTACTTTTCACATTTCATGACAGTTGGCTGAGACGGCCAAAACATGCACTCGTGGAAACTTTTTTCAAAATCCACTTTGGGCTTGTAAGATGTTGTAAAGTGACTTTCTGTCACAATGCAGTACATGCACCTCAACACCCAACTTCATGAACACCACATCAGAGTGAATGATGCGACTGAACCGCGTGCGCTGGAGCCACCAGTGAGCGGCCAGTAGCTCATTGAGGCCCCTTGTGTTGTATGCGCTTGGTTTCAAGCTTCTAAGACCTTCCAATTTCAAGTTATGAAGGAAAAGTGAAGACGCGTTTACTTTTCACATTTCATGACAGTTGGCTGAGACGGCCAAAACATGCACTCGTGGAAACTTTTTTCAAAATCCACTTTGGGCTTGTAAGATGTTGTAAAGTGACTTTCTGTCACAATGGAGTACATGCACCTCAACACCCAACTTCATGAACACCACATCAGAGTGAATGATGCGACTGAACCGCGTGCGCTGGAGCCACCAGTGAGCGGCCAGTAGCTCATTGAGGCCCCTTGTGTTGTATGCGCTTGGTTTCAAGCTTCTAAGACCTTCCAATTTCAAGTTATGAAGGAAAAGTGAAGACGCGTTTACTTTTCACATTTCATGACAGTTGGCTGAGACGGCCAAAACATGCACTCGTGGAAACTTTTTTCAAAATCCACTTTGGGCTTGTAAGATGTTGTAAAGTGACTTTCTGTCACAATGGAGTACATGCACCTCAACACCCAACTTCATGAACACCACATCAGAGTGAATGATGCGACTGAACCGCGTGCGCTGGAGCCACCAGTGAGCGGCCAGTAGCTCATTGAGGCCCCTTGTGTTGTATGCGCTTGGTTTCAAGCTTTTAAGACCTTCCAATTTCAAGCTATGAAGGAAAAGTGAAGACGCGTTTACTTTTCATATTTCATGACAGTTGGCTGAGACGGCCAAAACATGCACTCGTGGAAACTTTTTTCAAAATCCACTTTGGGCTTGTAAGATGTTGTAAAGTGACTTTCTGTCACAATGCAGTACATGCACCTCAACACCCAACTTCATGAACACCACATCAGAGTGAATGATGCGACTGAACCGCGTGCGCTGGAGCCACCAGTGAGCGGCCAGTAGCTCATTGAGGCCCCTTGTGTTGTATGCGCTTGGTTTCAAGCTTTTAAGACCTTCCAATTTCAAGTTATGAAGGAAAAGTGAAGACGCGTTTACTTTTCACATTTCATGACAGTTGGCTGAGACGGCCAAAACATGCACTCGTGGAAACTTTTTTCAAAATCCACTTTGGGCTTGTAAGATGTTGTAAAGTGACTTTCTGTCACAATGGAGTACATGCACCTCAACACCCAACTTCATGAACACCACATCAGAGTGAATGATGCGACTGAACCGCGTGCGCTGGAGCCACCAGTGAGCGGCCAGTAGCTCATTGAGGCCCCTTGTGTTGTATGCGCTTGGTTTCAAGCTTCTAAGACCTTCCAATTTCAAGTTATGAAGGAAAAGTGAAGACGCGTTTACTTTTCACATTTCATGACAGTTGGCTGAGACGGCCAAAACATGCACTCGTGGAAACTTTTTTCAAAATCCACTTTGGGCTTGTAAGATGTTGTAAAGTGACTTTCTGTCACAATGCAGTACATGCACCTCAACACCCAACTTCATGAACACCACATCAGAGTGAATGATGCGACTGAACCGCGTGCGCTGGAGCCACCAGTGAGCGGCCAGTAGCTCATTGAGGCCCCTTGTGTTGTATGCGCTTGGTTTCAAGCTTCTAAGACCTTCCAATTTCAAGTTATGAAGGAAAAGTGAAGACGCGTTTACTTTTCACATTTCATGACAGTTGGCTGAGACGGCCAAAACATGCACTCGTGGAAACTTTTTTCAAAATCCACTTTGGGCTTGTAAGATGTTGTAAAGTGACTTTCTGTCACAATGGAGTACATGCACCTCAACACCCAACTTCATGAACACCACATCAGAGTGAATGATGCGACTGAACCGCGTGCGCTGGAGCCACCAGTGAGCGGCCAGTAGCTCATTGAGGCCCCTTGTGTTGTATGCGCTTGGTTTCAAGCTTTTAAGACCTTCCAATTTCAAGCTATGAAGGAAAAGTGAAGACGCGTTTACTTTTCATATTTCATGACAGTTGGCTGAGACGGCCAAAACATGCACTCGTGGAAACTTTTTTCAAAATCCACTTTGGGCTTGTAAGATGTTGTAAAGTGACTTTCTGTCACAATGCAGTACATGCACCTCAACACCCAACTTCATGAACACCACATCAGAGTGAATGATGCGACTGAACCGCGTGCGCTGGAGCCACCAGTGAGCGGCCAGTAGCTCATTGAGGCCCCTTGTGTTGTATGCGCTTGGTTTCAAGCTTTTAAGACCTTCCAATTTCAAGCTATGAAGGAAAAGTGAAGACGCGTTTACTTTTCATATTTCATGACAGTTGGCTGAGACGGCCAAAACATGCACTCGTGGAAACTTTTTTCAAAATCCACTTTGGGCTTGTAAGATGTTGTAAAGTGACTTTCTGTCACAATGCAGTACATGCACCTCAACACCCAACTTCATGAACACCACATCAGAGTGAATGATGCGACTGAACCGCGTGCGCTGGAGCCACCAGTGAGCGGCCAGTAGCTCATTGAGGCCCCTTGTGTTGTATGCGCTTGGTTTCAAGCTTCTAAGACCTTCCAATTTCAAGCTATGAAGGAAAAGTGAAGACGCGTTTACTTTTCATATTTCATGACAGTTGGCTGAGACGGCCAAAACATGCACTCGTGGAAACTTTTTTCAAAATCCACTTTGGGCTTGTAAGATGTTGTAAAGTGACTTTCTGTCACAATGGAGTACATGCACCTCAACACCCAACTTCATGAACACCACATCAGAGTGAATGATGCGACTGAACCGCGTGCGCTGGAGCCACCAGTGAGCGGCCAGTAGCTCATTGAGGCCCCTTGTGTTGTATGCGCTTGGTTTCAAGCTTCTAAGACCTTCCAATTTCAAGTTATGAAGGAAAAGTGAAGACGCGTTTACTTTTCACATTTCATGACAGTTGGCTGAGACGGCCAAAACATGCACTCGTGGAAACTTTTTTCAAAATCCACTTTGGGCTTGTAAGATGTTGTAAAGTGACTTTCTGTCACAATGCAGTACATGCACCTCAACACCCAACTTCATGAACACCACATCAGAGTGAATGATGCGACTGAACCGCGTGCGCTGGAGCCACCAGTGAGCGGCCAGTAGCTCATTGAGGCCCCTTGTGTTGTATGCGCTTGGTTTCAAGCTTTTAAGACCTTCCAATTTCAAGCTATGAAGGAAAAGTGAAGACGCGTTTACTTTTCATATTTCATGACAGTTGGCTGAGACGGCCAAAACATGCACTCGTGGAAACTTTTTTCAAAATCCACTTTGGGCTTGTAAGATGTTGTAAAGTGACTTTCTGTCACAATGGAGTACATGCACCTCAACACCCAACTTCATGAACACCACATCAGAGTGAATGATGCGACTGAACCGCGTGCGCTGGAGCCACCAGTGAGCGGCCAGTAGCTCATTGAGGCCCCTTGTGTTGTATGCGCTTGGTTTCAAGCTTCTAAGACCTTCCAATTTCAAGTTATGAAGGAAAAGTGAAGACGCGTTTACTTTTCACATTTCATGACAGTTGGCTGAGACGGCCAAAACATGCACTCGTGGAAACTTTTTTCAAAATCCACTTTGGGCTTGTAAGATGTTGTAAAGTGACTTTCTGTCACAATGCAGTACATGCACCTCAACACCCAACTTCATGAACACCACATCAGAGTGAATGATGCGACTGAACCGCGTGCGCTGGAGCCACCAGTGAGCGGCCAGTAGCTCATTGAGGCCCCTTGTGTTGTATGCGCTTGGTTTCAAGCTTTTAAGACCTTCCAATTTCAAGCTATGAAGGAAAAGTGAAGACGCGTTTACTTTTCATATTTCATGACAGTTGGCTGAGACGGCCAAAACATGCACTCGTGGAAACTTTTTTCAAAATCCACTTTGGGCTTGTAAGATGTTGTAAAGTGACTTTCTGTCACAATGCAGTACATGCACCTCAACACCCAACTTCATGAACACCACATCAGAGTGAATGATGCGACTGAACCGCGTGCGCTGGAGCCACCAGTGAGCGGCCAGTAGCTCATTGAGGCCCCTTGTGTTGTATGCGCTTGGTTTCAAGCTTCTAAGACCTTCCAATTTCAAGCTATGAAGGAAAAGTGAAGACGCGTTTACTTTTCATATTTCATGACAGTTGGCTGAGACGGCCAAAACATGCACTCGTGGAAACTTTTTTCAAAATCCACTTTGGGCTTGTAAGATGTTGTAAAGTGACTTTCTGTCACAATGGAGTACATGCACCTCAACACCCAACTTCATGAACACCACATCAGAGTGAATGATGCGACTGAACCGCGTGCGCTGGAGCCACCAGTGAGCGGCCAGTAGCTCATTGAGGCCCCTTGTGTTGTATGCGCTTGGTTTCAAGCTTCTAAGACCTTCCAATTTCAAGTTATGAAGGAAAAGTGAAGACGCGTTTACTTTTCACATTTCATGACAGTTGGCTGAGACGGCCAAAACATGCACTCGTGGAAACTTTTTTCAAAATCCACTTTGGGCTTGTAAGATGTTGTAAAGTGACTTTCTGTCACAATGCAGTACATGCACCTCAACACCCAACTTCATGAACACCACATCAGAGTGAATGATGCGACTGAACCGCGTGCGCTGGAGCCACCAGTGAGCGGCCAGTAGCTCATTGAGGCCCCTTGTGTTGTATGCGCTTGGTTTCAAGCTTCTAAGACCTTCCAATTTCAAGCTATGAAGGAAAAGTGAAGACGCGTTTACTTTTCATATTTCATGACAGTTGGCTGAGACGGCCAAAACATGCACTCGTGGAAACTTTTTTCAAAATCCACTTTGGGCTTGTAAGATGTTGTAAAGTGACTTTCTGTCACAATGGAGTACATGCACCTCAACACCCAACTTCATGAACACCACATCAGAGTGAATGATGCGACTGAACCGCGTGCGCTGGAGCCACCAGTGAGCGGCCAGTAGCTCATTGAGGCCCCTTGTGTTGTATGCGCTTGGTTTCAAGCTTCTAAGACCTTCCAATTTCAAGTTATGAAGGAAAAGTGAAGACGCGTTTACTTTTCACATTTCATGACAGTTGGCTGAGACGGCCAAAACATGCACTCGTGGAAACTTTTTTCAAAATCCACTTTGGGCTTGTAAGATGTTGTAAAGTGACTTTCTGTCACAATGCAGTACATGCACCTCAACACCCAACTTCATGAACACCACATCAGAGTGAATGATGCGACTGAACCGCGTGCGCTGGAGCCACCAGTGAGCGGCCAGTAGCTCATTGAGGCCCCTTGTGTTGTATGCGCTTGGTTTCAAGCTTCTAAGACCTTCCAATTTCAAGTTATGAAGGAAAAGTGAAGACGCGTTTACTTTTCACATTTCATGACAGTTGGCTGAGACGGCCAAAACATGCACTCGTGGAAACTTTTTTCAAAATCCACTTTGGGCTTGTAAGATGTTGTAAAGTGACTTTCTGTCACAATGCAGTACATGCACCTCAACACCCAACTTCATGAACACCACATCAGAGTGAATGATGCGACTGAACCGCGTGCGCTGGAGCCACCAGTGAGCGGCCAGTAGCTCATTGAGGCCCCTTGTGTTGTATGCGCTTGGTTTCAAGCTTCTAAGACCTTCCAATTTCAAGTTATGAAGGAAAAGTGAAGACGCGTTTACTTTTCACATTTCATGACAGTTGGCTGAGACGGCCAAAACATGCACTCGTGGAAACTTTTTTCAAAATCCACTTTGGGCTTGTAAGATGTTGTAAAGTGACTTTCTGTCACAATGCAGTACATGCACCTCAACACCCAACTTCATGAACACCACATCAGAGTGAATGATGCGACTGAACCGCGTGCGCTGGAGCCACCAGTGAGCGGCCAGTAGCTCATTGAGGCCCCTTGTGTTGTATGCGCTTGGTTTCAAGCTTCTAAGACCTTCCAATTTCAAGTTATGAAGGAAAAGTGAAGACGCGTTTACTTTTCACATTTCATGACAGTTGGCTGAGACGGCCAAAACATGCACTCGTGGAAACTTTTTTCAAAATCCACTTTGGGCTTGTAAGATGTTGTAAAGTGACTTTCTGTCACAATGGAGTACATGCACCTCAACACCCAACTTCATGAACACCACATCAGAGTGAATGATGCGACTGAACCGCGTGCGCTGGAGCCACCAGTGAGCGGCCAGTAGCTCATTGAGGCCCCTTGTGTTGTATGCGCTTGGTTTCAAGCTTCTAAGACCTTCCAATTTCAAGTTATGAAGGAAAAGTGAAGACGCGTTTACTTTTCACATTTCATGACAGTTGGCTGAGACGGCCAAAACATGCAC
Source organism: Sardina pilchardus (assembly GCF_963854185.1). NCBI lineage: Eukaryota > Metazoa > Chordata > Actinopteri > Clupeiformes > Clupeidae > Sardina > Sardina pilchardus. The sequence goes on from NW_026910927.1 coordinate 249,927, forward strand.
TCGTGGAAACTTTTTTCAAAATCCACTTTGGGCTTGTAAGATGTTGTAAAGTGACTTTCTGTCACAATGGAGTACATGCACCTCAACACCCAACTTCATGAACACCACATCAGAGTGAATGATGCGACTGAACCGCGTGCGCTGGAGCCACCAGTGAGCGGCCAGTAGCTCATTGAGGCCCCTTGTGTTGTATGCGCTTGGTTTCAAGCTTTTAAGACCTTCCAATTTCAAGCTATGAAGGAAAAGTGAAGACGCGTTTACTTTTCATATTTCATGACAGTTGGCTGAGACGGCCAAAACATGCACTCGTGGAAACTTTTTTCAAAATCCACTTTGGGCTTGTAAGATGTTGTAAAGTGACTTTCTGTCACAATGCAGTACATGCACCTCAACACCCAACTTCATGAACACCACATCAGAGTGAATGATGCGACTGAACCGCGTGCGCTGGAGCCACCAGTGAGCGGCCAGTAGCTCATTGAGGCCCCTTGTGTTGTATGCGCTTGGTTTCAAGCTTTTAAGACCTTCCAATTTCAAGCTATGAAGGAAAAGTGAAGACGCGTTTACTTTTCATATTTCATGACAGTTGGCTGAGACGGCCAAAACATGCACTCGTGGAAACTTTTTTCAAAATCCACTTTGGGCTTGTAAGATGTTGTAAAGTGACTTTCTGTCACAATGCAGTACATGCACCTCAACACCCAACTTCATGAACACCACATCAGAGTGAATGATGCGACTGAACCGCGTGCGCTGGAGCCACCAGTGAGCGGCCAGTAGCTCATTGAGGCCCCTTGTGTTGTATGCGCTTGGTTTCAAGCTTCTAAGACCTTCCAATTTCAAGCTATGAAGGAAAAGTGAAGACGCGTTTACTTTTCATATTTCATGACAGTTGGCTGAGACGGCCAAAACATGCACTCGTGGAAACTTTTTTCAAAATCCACTTTGGGCTTGTAAGATGTTGTAAAGTGACTTTCTGTCACAATGCAGTACATGCACCTCAACACCCAACTTCATGAACACCACATCAGAGTGAATGATGCGACTGAACCGCGTGCGCTGGAGCCACCAGTGAGCGGCCAGTAGCTCATTGAGGCCCCTTGTGTTGTATGCGCTTGGTTTCAAGCTTTTAAGACCTTCCAATTTCAAGCTATGAAGGAAAAGTGAAGACGCGTTTACTTTTCATATTTCATGACAGTTGGCTGAGACGGCCAAAACATGCACTCGTGGAAACTTTTTTCAAAATCCACTTTGGGCTTGTAAGATGTTTAAAAGTGACTTTCTGTCACAATGGAGTACATGCACCTCAACACCCAACTTCATGAACACCACATCAGAGTGAATGATGCGACTGAACCGCGTGCGCTGGAGCCACCAGTGAGCGGCCAGTAGCTCATTGAGGCCCCTTGTATTGTATGCGCTTGGTTTCAAGCTTCTAAGACCTTCCAATTTCAAGTTATGAAGGAAAAGTGAAGACGCGTTTACTTTTCACATTTCATGACAGTTGGCTGAGACGGCCAAAACATGCACTCGTGGAAACTTTTTTCAAAATCCACTTTGGGCTTGTAAGATGTTGTAAAGTGACTTTCTGTCACAATGCAGTACATGCACCTCAACACCCAACTTCATGAACACCACATCAGAGTGAATGATGCGACTGAACCGCGTGCGCTGGAGCCACCAGTGAGCGGCCAGTAGCTCATTGAGGCCCCTTGTGTTGTATGCGCTTGGTTTCAAGCTTCTAAGACCTTCCAATTTCAAGTTATGAAGGAAAAGTGAAGACGCGTTTACTTTTCACATTTCATGACAGTTGGCTGAGACGGCCAAAACATGCACTCGTGGAAACTTTTTTCAAAATCCACTTTGGGCTTGTAAGATGTTGTAAAGTGACTTTCTGTCACAATGGAGTACATGCACCTCAACACCCAACTTCATGAACACCACATCAGAGTGAATGATGCGACTGAACCGCGTGCGCTGGAGCCACCAGTGAGCGGCCAGTAGCTCATTGAGGCCCCTTGTGTTGTATGCGCTTGGTTTCAAGCTTTTAAGACCTTCCAATTTCAAGCTATGAAGGAAAAGTGAAGACGCGTTTACTTTTCATATTTCATGACAGTTGGCTGAGACGGCCAAAACATGCACTCGTGGAAACTTTTTTCAAAATCCACTTTGGGCTTGTAAGATGTTGTAAAGTGACTTTCTGTCACAATGCAGTACATGCACCTCAACACCCAACTTCATGAACACCACATCAGAGTGAATGATGCGACTGAACCGCGTGCGCTGGAGCCACCAGTGAGCGGCCAGTAGCTCATTGAGGCCCCTTGTGTTGTATGCGCTTGGTTTCAAGCTTCTAAGACCTTCCAATTTCAAGCTATGAAGGAAAAGTGAAGACGCGTTTACTTTTCATATTTCATGACAGTTGGCTGAGACGGCCAAAACATGCACTCGTGGAAACTTTTTTCAAAATCCACTTTGGGCTTGTAAGATGTTGTAAAGTGACTTTCTGTCACAATGGAGTACATGCACCTCAACACCCAACTTCATGAACACCACATCAGAGTGAATGATGCGACTGAACCGCGTGCGCTGGAGCCACCAGTGAGCGGCCAGTAGCTCATTGAGGCCCCTTGTGTTGTATGCGCTTGGTTTCAAGCTTTTAAGACCTTCCAATTTCAAGCTATGAAGGAAAAGTGAAGACGCGTTTACTTTTCATATTTCATGACAGTTGGCTGAGACGGCCAAAACATGCACTCGTGGAAACTTTTTTCAAAATCCACTTTGGGCTTGTAAGATGTTTAAAAGTGACTTTCTGTCACAATGGAGTACATGCACCTCAACACCCAACTTCATGAACACCACATCAGAGTGAATGATGCGACTGAACCGCGTGCGCTGGAGCCACCAGTGAGCGGCCAGTAGCTCATTGAGGCCCCTTGTATTGTATGCGCTTGGTTTCAAGCTTCTAAGACCTTCCAATTTCAAGTTATGAAGGAAAAGTGAAGACGCGTTTACTTTTCACATTTCATGACAGTTGGCTGAGACGGCCAAAACATGCACTCGTGGAAACTTTTTTCAAAATCCACTTTGGGCTTGTAAGATGTTGTAAAGTGACTTTCTGTCACAATGCAGTACATGCACCTCAACACCCAACTTCATGAACACCACATCAGAGTGAATGATGCGACTGAACCGCGTGCGCTGGAGCCACCAGTGAGCGGCCAGTAGCTCATTGAGGCCCCTTGTGTTGTATGCGCTTGGTTTCAAGCTTCTAAGACCTTCCAATTTCAAGTTATGAAGGAAAAGTGAAGACGCGTTTACTTTTCACATTTCATGACAGTTGGCTGAGACGGCCAAAACATGCACTCGTGGAAACTTTTTTCAAAATCCACTTTGGGCTTGTAAGATGTTGTAAAGTGACTTTCTGTCACAATGGAGTACATGCACCTCAACACCCAACTTCATGAACACCACATCAGAGTGAATGATGCGACTGAACCGCGTGCGCTGGAGCCACCAGTGAGCGGCCAGTAGCTCATTGAGGCCCCTTGTGTTGTATGCGCTTGGTTTCAAGCTTTTAAGACCTTCCAATTTCAAGCTATGAAGGAAAAGTGAAGACGCGTTTACTTTTCATATTTCATGACAGTTGGCTGAGACGGCCAAAACATGCACTCGTGGAAACTTTTTTCAAAATCCACTTTGGGCTTGTAAGATGTTGTAAAGTGACTTTCTGTCACAATGCAGTACATGCACCTCAACACCCAACTTCATGAACACCACATCAGAGTGAATGATGCGACTGAACCGCGTGCGCTGGAGCCACCAGTGAGCGGCCAGTAGCTCATTGAGGCCCCTTGTGTTGTATGCGCTTGGTTTCAAGCTTCTAAGACCTTCCAATTTCAAGCTATGAAGGAAAAGTGAAGACGCGTTTACTTTTCATATTTCATGACAGTTGGCTGAGACGGCCAAAACATGCACTCGTGGAAACTTTTTTCAAAATCCACTTTGGGCTTGTAAGATGTTGTAAAGTGACTTTCTGTCACAATGGAGTACATGCACCTCAACACCCAACTTCATGAACACCACATCAGAGTGAATGATGCGACTGAACCGCGTGCGCTGGAGCCACCAGTGAGCGGCCAGTAGCTCATTGAGGCCCCTTGTGTTGTATGCGCTTGGTTTCAAGCTTCTAAGACCTTCCAATTTCAAGTTATGAAGGAAAAGTGAAGACGCGTTTACTTTTCACATTTCATGACAGTTGGCTGAGACGGCCAAAACATGCACTCGTGGAAACTTTTTTCAAAATCCACTTTGGGCTTGTAAGATGTTGTAAAGTGACTTTCTGTCACAATGGAGTACATGCACCTCAACACCCAACTTCATGAACACCACATCAGAGTGAATGATGCGACTGAACCGCGTGCGCTGGAGCCACCAGTGAGCGGCCAGTAGCTCATTGAGGCCCCTTGTGTTGTATGCGCTTGGTTTCAAGCTTCTAAGACCTTCCAATTTCAAGCTATGAAGGAAAAGTGAAGACGCGTTTACTTTTCATATTTCATGACAGTTGGCTGAGACGGCCAAAACATGCACTCGTGGAAACTTTTTTCAAAATCCACTTTGGGCTTGTAAGATGTTGTAAAGTGACTTTCTGTCACAATGGAGTACATGCACCTCAACACCCAACTTCATGAACACCACATCAGAGTGAATGATGCGACTGAACCGCGTGCGCTGGAGCCACCAGTGAGCGGCCAGTAGCTCATTGAGGCCCCTTGTGTTGTATGCGCTTGGTTTCAAGCTTCTAAGACCTTCCAATTTCAAGTTATGAAGGAAAAGTGAAGACGCGTTTACTTTTCACATTTCATGACAGTTGGCTGAGACGGCCAAAACATGCACTCGTGGAAACTTTTTTCAAAATCCACTTTGGGCTTGTAAGATGTTGTAAAGTGACTTTCTGTCACAATGCAGTACATGCACCTCAACACCCAACTTCATGAACACCACATCAGAGTGAATGATGCGACTGAACCGCGTGCGCTGGAGCCACCAGTGAGCGGCCAGTAGCTCATTGAGGCCCCTTGTGTTGTATGCGCTTGGTTTCAAGCTTCTAAGACCTTCCAATTTCAAGCTATGAAGGAAAAGTGAAGACGCGTTTACTTTTCATATTTCATGACAGTTGGCTGAGACGGCCAAAACATGCACTCGTGGAAACTTTTTTCAAAATCCACTTTGGGCTTGTAAGATGTTGTAAAGTGACTTTCTGTCACAATGGAGTACATGCACCTCAACACCCAACTTCATGAACACCACATCAGAGTGAATGATGCGACTGAACCGCGTGCGCTGGAGCCACCAGTGAGCGGCCAGTAGCTCATTGAGGCCCCTTGTGTTGTATGCGCTTGGTTTCAAGCTTCTAAGACCTTCCAATTTCAAGTTATGAAGGAAAAGTGAAGACGCGTTTACTTTTCACATTTCATGACAGTTGGCTGAGACGGCCAAAACATGCACTCGTGGAAACTTTTTTCAAAATCCACTTTGGGCTTGTAAGATGTTGTAAAGTGACTTTCTGTCACAATGCAGTACATGCACCTCAACACCCAACTTCATGAACACCACATCAGAGTGAATGATGCGACTGAACCGCGTGCGCTGGAGCCACCAGTGAGCGGCCAGTAGCTCATTGAGGCCCCTTGTGTTGTATGCGCTTGGTTTCAAGCTTCTAAGACCTTCCAATTTCAAGTTATGAAGGAAAAGTGAAGACGCGTTTACTTTTCACATTTCATGACAGTTGGCTGAGACGGCCAAAACATGCACTCGTGGAAACTTTTTTCAAAATCCACTTTGGGCTTGTAAGATGTTGTAAAGTGACTTTCTGTCACAATGGAGTACATGCACCTCAACACCCAACTTCATGAACACCACATCAGAGTGAATGATGCGACTGAACCGCGTGCGCTGGAGCCACCAGTGAGCGGCCAGTAGCTCATTGAGGCCCCTTGTGTTGTATGCGCTTGGTTTCAAGCTTCTAAGACCTTCCAATTTCAAGTTATGAAGGAAAAGTGAAGACGCGTTTACTTTTCACATTTCATGACAGTTGGCTGAGACGGCCAAAACATGCACTCGTGGAAACTTTTTTCAAAATCCACTTTGGGCTTGTAAGATGTTGTAAAGTGACTTTCTGTCACAATGCAGTACATGCACCTCAACACCCAACTTCATGAACACCACATCAGAGTGAATGATGCGACTGAACCGCGTGCGCTGGAGCCACCAGTGAGCGGCCAGTAGCTCATTGAGGCCCCTTGTGTTGTATGCGCTTGGTTTCAAGCTTCTAAGACCTTCCAATTTCAAGTTATGAAGGAAAAGTGAAGACGCGTTTACTTTTCACATTTCATGACAGTTGGCTGAGACGGCCAAAACATGCACTCGTGGAAACTTTTTTCAAAATCCACTTTGGGCTTGTAAGATGTTGTAAAGTGACTTTCTGTCACAATGCAGTACATGCACCTCAACACCCAACTTCATGAACACCACATCAGAGTGAATGATGCGACTGAACCGCGTGCGCTGGAGCCACCAGTGAGCGGCCAGTAGCTCATTGAGGCCCCTTGTGTTGTATGCGCTTGGTTTCAAGCTTCTAAGACCTTCCAATTTCAAGTTATGAAGGAAAAGTGAAGACGCGTTTACTTTTCACATTTCATGACAGTTGGCTGAGACGGCCAAAACATGCACTCGTGGAAACTTTTTTCAAAATCCACTTTGGGCTTGTAAGATGTTGTAAAGTGACTTTCTGTCACAATGGAGTACATGCACCTCAACACCCAACTTCATGAACACCACATCAGAGTGAATGATGCGACTGAACCGCGTGCGCTGGAGCCACCAGTGAGCGGCCAGTAGCTCATTGAGGCCCCTTGTGTTGTATGCGCTTGGTTTCAAGCTTCTAAGACCTTCCAATTTCAAGTTATGAAGGAAAAGTGAAGACGCGTTTACTTTTCACATTTCATGACAGTTGGCTGAGACGGCCAAAACATGCACTCGTGGAAACTTTTTTCAAAATCCACTTTGGGCTTGTAAGATGTTGTAAAGTGACTTTCTGTCACAATGCAGTACATGCACCTCAACACCCAACTTCATGAACACCACATCAGAGTGAATGATGCGACTGAACCGCGTGCGCTGGAGCCACCAGTGAGCGGCCAGTAGCTCATTGAGGCCCCTTGTGTTGTATGCGCTTGGTTTCAAGCTTCTAAGACCTTCCAATTTCAAGTTATGAAGGAAAAGTGAAGACGCGTTTACTTTTCACATTTCATGACAGTTGGCTGAGACGGCCAAAACATGCACTCGTGGAAACTTTTTTCAAAATCCACTTTGGGCTTGTAAGATGTTGTAAAGTGACTTTCTGTCACAATGGAGTACATGCACCTCAACACCCAACTTCATGAACACCACATCAGAGTGAATGATGCGACTGAACCGCGTGCGCTGGAGCCACCAGTGAGCGGCCAGTAGCTCATTGAGGCCCCTTGTGTTGTATGCGCTTGGTTTCAAGCTTCTAAGACCTTCCAATTTCAAGTTATGAAGGAAAAGTGAAGACGCGTTTACTTTTCACATTTCATGACAGTTGGCTGAGACGGCCAAAACATGCACTCGTGGAAACTTTTTTCAAAATCCACTTTGGGCTTGTAAGATGTTGTAAAGTGACTTTCTGTCACAATGGAGTACATGCACCTCAACACCCAACTTCATGAACACCACATCAGAGTGAATGATGCGACTGAACCGCGTGCGCTGGAGCCACCAGTGAGCGGCCAGTAGCTCATTGAGGCCCCTTGTGTTGTATGCGCTTGGTTTCAAGCTTTTAAGACCTTCCAATTTCAAGCTATGAAGGAAAAGTGAAGACGCGTTTACTTTTCATATTTCATGACAGTTGGCTGAGACGGCCAAAACATGCACTCGTGGAAACTTTTTTCAAAATCCACTTTGGGCTTGTAAGATGTTGTAAAGTGACTTTCTGTCACAATGCAGTACATGCACCTCAACACCCAACTTCATGAACACCACATCAGAGTGAATGATGCGACTGAACCGCGTGCGCTGGAGCCACCAGTGAGCGGCCAGTAGCTCATTGAGGCCCCTTGTGTTGTATGCGCTTGGTTTCAAGCTTTTAAGACCTTCCAATTTCAAGTTATGAAGGAAAAGTGAAGACGCGTTTACTTTTCACATTTCATGACAGTTGGCTGAGACGGCCAAAACATGCACTCGTGGAAACTTTTTTCAAAATCCACTTTGGGCTTGTAAGATGTTGTAAAGTGACTTTCTGTCACAATGGAGTACATGCACCTCAACACCCAACTTCATGAACACCACATCAGAGTGAATGATGCGACTGAACCGCGTGCGCTGGAGCCACCAGTGAGCGGCCAGTAGCTCATTGAGGCCCCTTGTGTTGTATGCGCTTGGTTTCAAGCTTCTAAGACCTTCCAATTTCAAGTTATGAAGGAAAAGTGAAGACGCGTTTACTTTTCACATTTCATGACAGTTGGCTGAGACGGCCAAAACATGCACTCGTGGAAACTTTTTTCAAAATCCACTTTGGGCTTGTAAGATGTTGTAAAGTGACTTTCTGTCACAATGCAGTACATGCACCTCAACACCCAACTTCATGAACACCACATCAGAGTGAATGATGCGACTGAACCGCGTGCGCTGGAGCCACCAGTGAGCGGCCAGTAGCTCATTGAGGCCCCTTGTGTTGTATGCGCTTGGTTTCAAGCTTCTAAGACCTTCCAATTTCAAGTTATGAAGGAAAAGTGAAGACGCGTTTACTTTTCACATTTCATGACAGTTGGCTGAGACGGCCAAAACATGCACTCGTGGAAACTTTTTTCAAAATCCACTTTGGGCTTGTAAGATGTTGTAAAGTGACTTTCTGTCACAATGGAGTACATGCACCTCAACACCCAACTTCATGAACACCACATCAGAGTGAATGATGCGACTGAACCGCGTGCGCTGGAGCCACCAGTGAGCGGCCAGTAGCTCATTGAGGCCCCTTGTGTTGTATGCGCTTGGTTTCAAGCTTCTAAGACCTTCCAATTTCAAGTTATGAAGGAAAAGTGAAGACGCGTTTACTTTTCACATTTCATGACAGTTGGCTGAGACGGCCAAAACATGCACTCGTGGAAACTTTTTTCAAAATCCACTTTGGGCTTGTAAGATGTTGTAAAGTGACTTTCTGTCACAATGGAGTACATGCACCTCAACACCCAACTTCATGAACACCACATCAGAGTGAATGATGCGACTGAACCGCGTGCGCTGGAGCCACCAGTGAGCGGCCAGTAGCTCATTGAGGCCCCTTGTGTTGTATGCGCTTGGTTTCAAGCTTTTAAGACCTTCCAATTTCAAGCTATGAAGGAAAAGTGAAGACGCGTTTACTTTTCATATTTCATGACAGTTGGCTGAGACGGCCAAAACATGCACTCGTGGAAACTTTTTTCAAAATCCACTTTGGGCTTGTAAGATGTTGTAAAGTGACTTTCTGTCACAATGCAGTACATGCACCTCAACACCCAACTTCATGAACACCACATCAGAGTGAATGATGCGACTGAACCGCGTGCGCTGGAGCCACCAGTGAGCGGCCAGTAGCTCATTGAGGCCCCTTGTGTTGTATGCGCTTGGTTTCAAGCTTTTAAGACCTTCCAATTTCAAGTTATGAAGGAAAAGTGAAGACGCGTTTACTTTTCACATTTCATGACAGTTGGCTGAGACGGCCAAAACATGCACTCGTGGAAACTTTTTTCAAAATCCACTTTGGGCTTGTAAGATGTTGTAAAGTGACTTTCTGTCACAATGGAGTACATGCACCTCAACACCCAACTTCATGAACACCACATCAGAGTGAATGATGCGACTGAACCGCGTGCGCTGGAGCCACCAGTGAGCGGCCAGTAGCTCATTGAGGCCCCTTGTGTTGTATGCGCTTGGTTTCAAGCTTCTAAGACCTTCCAATTTCAAGTTATGAAGGAAAAGTGAAGACGCGTTTACTTTTCACATTTCATGACAGTTGGCTGAGACGGCCAAAACATGCACTCGTGGAAACTTTTTTCAAAATCCACTTTGGGCTTGTAAGATGTTGTAAAGTGACTTTCTGTCACAATGCAGTACATGCACCTCAACACCCAACTTCATGAACACCACATCAGAGTGAATGATGCGACTGAACCGCGTGCGCTGGAGCCACCAGTGAGCGGCCAGTAGCTCATTGAGGCCCCTTGTGTTGTATGCGCTTGGTTTCAAGCTTCTAAGACCTTCCAATTTCAAGTTATGAAGGAAAAGTGAAGACGCGTTTACTTTTCACATTTCATGACAGTTGGCTGAGACGGCCAAAACATGCACTCGTGGAAACTTTTTTCAAAATCCACTTTGGGCTTGTAAGATGTTGTAAAGTGACTTTCTGTCACAATGGAGTACATGCACCTCAACACCCAACTTCATGAACACCACATCAGAGTGAATGATGCGACTGAACCGCGTGCGCTGGAGCCACCAGTGAGCGGCCAGTAGCTCATTGAGGCCCCTTGTGTTGTATGCGCTTGGTTTCAAGCTTTTAAGACCTTCCAATTTCAAGTTATGAAGGAAAAGTGAAGACGCGTTTACTTTTCACATTTCATGACAGTTGGCTGAGACGGCCAAAACATGCACTCGTGGAAACTTTTTTCAAAATCCACTTTGGGCTTGTAAGATGTTGTAAAGTGACTTTCTGTCACAATGGAGTACATGCACCTCAACACCCAACTTCATGAACACCACATCAGAGTGAATGATGCGACTGAACCGCGTGCGCTGGAGCCACCAGTGAGCGGCCAGTAGCTCATTGAGGCCCCTTGTGTTGTATGCGCTTGGTTTCAAGCTTCTAAGACCTTCCAATTTCAAGTTATGAAGGAAAAGTGAAGACGCGTTTACTTTTCACATTTCATGACAGTTGGCTGAGACGGCCAAAACATGCACTCGTGGAAACTTTTTTCAAAATCCACTTTGGGCTTGTAAGATGTTGTAAAGTGACTTTCTGTCACAATGCAGTACATGCACCTCAACACCCAACTTCATGAACACCACATCAGAGTGAATGATGCGACTGAACCGCGTGCGCTGGAGCCACCAGTGAGCGGCCAGTAGCTCATTGAGGCCCCTTGTGTTGTATGCGCTTGGTTTCAAGCTTCTAAGACCTTCCAATTTCAAGTTATGAAGGAAAAGTGAAGACGCGTTTACTTTTCACATTTCATGACAGTTGGCTGAGACGGCCAAAACATGCACTCGTGGAAACTTTTTTCAAAATCCACTTTGGGCTTGTAAGATGTTGTAAAGTGACTTTCTGTCACAATGGAGTACATGCACCTCAACACCCAACTTCATGAACACCACATCAGAGTGAATGATGCGACTGAACCGCGTGCGCTGGAGCCACCAGTGAGCGGCCAGTAGCTCATTGAGGCCCCTTGTGTTGTATGCGCTTGGTTTCAAGCTTCTAAGACCTTCCAATTTCAAGCTATGAAGGAAAAGTGAAGACGCGTTTACTTTTCATATTTCATGACAGTTGGCTGACACGGCCAAAACATGCACTCGTGGAATCTTTTTTCAAAATCCACTTTGGGCTTGTAAGATGTTGTAAAGTGACTTTCTGTCACAATGCAGTACATGCACCTCAACACCCAACTTCATGAACACCACATCAGAGTGAATGATGCGACTGAACCGCGTGCGCTGGAGCCACCAGTGAGCGGCCAGTAGCTCATTGAGGCCCCTTGTGTTGTATGCGCTTGGTTTCAAGCTTCTAAGACCTTCCAATTTCAAGCTATGAAGGAAAAGTGAAGACGCGTTTACTTTTCATATTTCATGACAGTTGGCTGAGACGGCCAAAACATGCACTCGTGGAAACTTTTTTCAAAATCCACTTTGGGCTTGTAAGATGTTGTAAAGTGACTTTCTGTCACAATGCAGTACATGCACCTCAACACCCAACTTCATGAACACCACATCAGAGTGAATGATGCGACTGAACCGCGTGCGCTGGAGCCACCAGTGAGCGGCCAGTAGCTCATTGAGGCCCCTTGTGTTGTATGCGCTTGGTTTCAAGCTTTTAAGACCTTCCAATTTCAAGCTATGAAGGAAAAGTGAAGACGCGTTTACTTTTCATATTTCATGACAGTTGGCTGAGACGGCCAAAACATGCACTCGTGGAAACTTTTTTCAAAATCCACTTTGGGCTTGTAAGATGTTGTAAAGTGACTTTCTGTCACAATGGAGTACATGCACCTCAACACCCAACTTCATGAACACCACATCAGAGTGAATGATGCGACTGAACCGCGTGCGCTGGAGCCACCAGTGAGCGGCCAGTAGCTCATTGAGGCCCCTTGTGTTGTATGCGCTTGGTTTCAAGCTTCTAAGACCTTCCAATTTCAAGTTATGAAGGAAAAGTGAAGACGCGTTTACTTTTCACATTTCATGACAGTTGGCTGAGACGGCCAAAACATGCACTCGAGGAAACTTTTTTCAAAATCCACTTTGGGCTTGTAAGATGTTGTAAAGTGACTTTCTGTCACAATGCAGTACATGCACCTCAACACCCAACTTCATGAACACCACATCAGAGTGAATGATGCGACTGAACCGCGTGCGCTGGAGCCACCAGTGAGCGGCCAGTAGCTCATTGAGGCCCCTTGTGTTGTATGCGCTTGGTTTCAAGCTTCTAAGACCTTCCAATTTCAAGTTATGAAGGAAAAGTGAAGACGCGTTTACTTTTCACATTTCATGACAGTTGGCTGAGACGGCCAAAACATGCACTCGTGGAAACTTTTTTCAAAATCCACTTTGGGCTTGTAAGATGTTGTAAAGTGACTTTCTGTCACAATGCAGTACATGCACCTCAACACCCAACTTCATGAACACCACATCAGAGTGAATGATGCGACTGAACCGCGTGCGCTGGAGCCACCAGTGAGCGGCCAGTAGCTCATTGAGGCCCCTTGTGTTGTATGCGCTTGGTTTCAAGCTTCTAAGACCTTCCAATTTCAAGTTATGAAGGAAAAGTGAAGACGCGTTTACTTTTCACATTTCATGACAGTTGGCTGAGACGGCCAAAACATGCACTCGTGGAAACTTTTTTCAAAATCCACTTTGGGCTTGTAAGATGTTGTAAAGTGACTTTCTGTCACAATGGAGTACATGCACCTCAACACCCAACTTCATGAACACCACATCAGAGTGAATGATGCGACTGAACCGCGTGCGCTGGAGCCACCAGTGAGCGGCCAGTAGCTCATTGAGGCCCCTTGTGTTGTATGCGCTTGGTTTCAAGCTTCTAAGACCTTCCAATTTCAAGTTATGAAGGAAAAGTGAAGACGCGTTTACTTTTCACATTTCATGACAGTTGGCTGAGACGGCCAAAACATGCACTCGTGGAAACTTTTTTCAAAATCCACTTTGGGCTTGTAAGATGTTGTAAAGTGACTTTCTGTCACAATGGAGTACATGCACCTCAACACCCAACTTCATGAACACCACATCAGAGTGAATGATGCGACTGAACCGCGTGCGCTGGAGCCACCAGTGAGCGGCCAGTAGCTCATTGAGGCCCCTTGTGTTGTATGCGCTTGGTTTCAAGCTTTTAAGACCTTCCAATTTCAAGCTATGAAGGAAAAGTGAAGACGCGTTTACTTTTCATATTTCATGACAGTTGGCTGAGACGGCCAAAACATGCACTCGTGGAAACTTTTTTCAAAATCCACTTTGGGCTTGTAAGATGTTGTAAAGTGACTTTCTGTCACAATGCAGTACATGCACCTCAACACCCAACTTCATGAACACCACATCAGAGTGAATGATGCGACTGAACCGCGTGCGCTGGAGCCACCAGTGAGCGGCCAGTAGCTCATTGAGGCCCCTTGTGTTGTATGCGCTTGGTTTCAAGCTTTTAAGACCTTCCAATTTCAAGCTATGAAGGAAAAGTGAAGACGCGTTTACTTTTCATATTTCATGACAGTTGGCTGAGACGGCCAAAACATGCACTCGTGGAAACTTTTTTCAAAATCCACTTTGGGCTTGTAAGATGTTGTAAAGTGACTTTCTGTCACAATGCAGTACATGCACCTCAACACCCAACTTCATGAACACCACATCAGAGTGAATGATGCGACTGAACCGCGTGCGCTGGAGCCACCAGTGAGCGGCCAGTAGCTCATTGAGGCCCCTTGTGTTGTATGCGCTTGGTTTCAAGCTTCTAAGACCTTCCAATTTCAAGCTATGAAGGAAAAGTGAAGACGCGTTTACTTTTCATATTTCATGACAGTTGGCTGAGACGGCCAAAACATGCACTCGTGGAAACTTTTTTCAAAATCCACTTTGGGCTTGTAAGATGTTGTAAAGTGACTTTCTGTCACAATGGAGTACATGCACCTCAACACCCAACTTCATGAACACCACATCAGAGTGAATGATGCGACTGAACCGCGTGCGCTGGAGCCACCAGTGAGCGGCCAGTAGCTCATTGAGGCCCCTTGTGTTGTATGCGCTTGGTTTCAAGCTTCTAAGACCTTCCAATTTCAAGTTATGAAGGAAAAGTGAAGACGCGTTTACTTTTCACATTTCATGACAGTTGGCTGAGACGGCCAAAACATGCACTCGTGGAAACTTTTTTCAAAATCCACTTTGGGCTTGTAAGATGTTGTAAAGTGACTTTCTGTCACAATGCAGTACATGCACCTCAACACCCAACTTCATGAACACCACATCAGAGTGAATGATGCGACTGAACCGCGTGCGCTGGAGCCACCAGTGAGCGGCCAGTAGCTCATTGAGGCCCCTTGTGTTGTATGCGCTTGGTTTCAAGCTTCTAAGACCTTCCAATTTCAAGTTATGAAGGAAAAGTGAAGACGCGTTTACTTTTCACATTTCATGACAGTTGGCTGAGACGGCCAAAACATGCACTCGTGGAAACTTTTTTCAAAATCCACTTTGGGCTTGTAAGATGTTGTAAAGTGACTTTCTGTCACAATGCAGTACATGCACCTCAACACCCAACTTCATGAACACCACATCAGAGTGAATGATGCGACTGAACCGCGTGCGCTGGAGCCACCAGTGAGCGGCCAGTAGCTCATTGAGGCCCCTTGTGTTGTATGCGCTTGGTTTCAAGCTTCTAAGACCTTCCAATTTCAAGTTATGAAGGAAAAGTGAAGACGCGTTTACTTTTCACATTTCATGACAGTTGGCTGAGACGGCCAAAACATGCACTCGTGGAAACTTTTTTCAAAATCCACTTTGGGCTTGTAAGATGTTGTAAAGTGACTTTCTGTCACAATGGAGTACATGCACCTCAACACCCAACTTCATGAACACCACATCAGAGTGAATGATGCGACTGAACCGCGTGCGCTGGAGCCACCAGTGAGCGGCCAGTAGCTCATTGAGGCCCCTTGTGTTGTATGCGCTTGGTTTCAAGCTTCTAAGACCTTCCAATTTCAAGTTATGAAGGAAAAGTGAAGACGCGTTTACTTTTCACATTTCATGACAGTTGGCTGAGACGGCCAAAACATGCACTCGTGGAAACTTTTTTCAAAATCCACTTTGGGCTTGTAAGATGTTGTAAAGTGACTTTCTGTCACAATGGAGTACATGCACCTCAACACCCAACTTCATGAACACCACATCAGAGTGAATGATGCGACTGAACCGCGTGCGCTGGAGCCACCAGTGAGCGGCCAGTAGCTCATTGAGGCCCCTTGTGTTGTATGCGCTTGGTTTCAAGCTTTTAAGACCTTCCAATTTCAAGCTATGAAGGAAAAGTGAAGACGCGTTTACTTTTCATATTTCATGACAGTTGGCTGAGACGGCCAAAACATGCACTCGTGGAAACTTTTTTCAAAATCCACTTTGGGCTTGTAAGATGTTGTAAAGTGACTTTCTGTCACAATGCAGTACATGCACCTCAACACCCAACTTCATGAACACCACATCAGAGTGAATGATGCGACTGAACCGCGTGCGCTGGAGCCACCAGTGAGCGGCCAGTAGCTCATTGAGGCCCCTTGTGTTGTATGCGCTTGGTTTCAAGCTTTTAAGACCTTCCAATTTCAAGCTATGAAGGAAAAGTGAAGACGCGTTTACTTTTCATATTTCATGACAGTTGGCTGAGACGGCCAAAACATGCACTCGTGGAAACTTTTTTCAAAATCCACTTTGGGCTTGTAAGATGTTGTAAAGTGACTTTCTGTCACAATGCAGTACATGCACCTCAACACCCAACTTCATGAACACCACATCAGAGTGAATGATGCGACTGAACCGCGTGCGCTGGAGCCACCAGTGAGCGGCCAGTAGCTCATTGAGGCCCCTTGTGTTGTATGCGCTTGGTTTCAAGCTTCTAAGACCTTCCAATTTCAAGCTATGAAGGAAAAGTGAAGACGCGTTTACTTTTCATATTTCATGACAGTTGGCTGAGACGGCCAAAACATGCACTCGTGGAAACTTTTTTCAAAATCCACTTTGGGCTTGTAAGATGTTGTAAAGTGACTTTCTGTCACAATGGAGTACATGCACCTCAACACCCAACTTCATGAACACCACATCAGAGTGAATGATGCGACTGAACCGCGTGCGCTGGAGCCACCAGTGAGCGGCCAGTAGCTCATTGAGGCCCCTTGTGTTGTATGCGCTTGGTTTCAAGCTTCTAAGACCTTCCAATTTCAAGTTATGAAGGAAAAGTGAAGACGCGTTTACTTTTCACATTTCATGACAGTTGGCTGAGACGGCCAAAACATGCACTCGTGGAAACTTTTTTCAAAATCCACTTTGGGCTTGTAAGATGTTGTAAAGTGACTTTCTGTCACAATGCAGTACATGCACCTCAACACCCAACTTCATGAACACCACATCAGAGTGAATGATGCGACTGAACCGCGTGCGCTGGAGCCACCAGTGAGCGGCCAGTAGCTCATTGAGGCCCCTTGTGTTGTATGCGCTTGGTTTCAAGCTTTTAAGACCTTCCAATTTCAAGCTATGAAGGAAAAGTGAAGACGCGTTTACTTTTCATATTTCATGACAGTTGGCTGAGACGGCCAAAACATGCACTCGTGGAAACTTTTTTCAAAATCCACTTTGGGCTTGTAAGATGTTTAAAAGTGACTTTCTGTCACAATGGAGTACATGCACCTCAACACCCAACTTCATGAACACCACATCAGAGTGAATGATGCGACTGAACCGCGTGCGCTGGAGCCACCAGTGAGCGGCCAGTAGCTCATTGAGGCCCCTTGTATTGTATGCGCTTGGTTTCAAGCTTCTAAGACCTTCCAATTTCAAGTTATGAAGGAAAAGTGAAGACGCGTTTACTTTTCACATTTCATGACAGTTGGCTGAGACGGCCAAAACATGCACTCGTGGAAACTTTTTTCAAAATCCACTTTGGGCTTGTAAGATGTTGTAAAGTGACTTTCTGTCACAATGCAGTACATGCACCTCAACACCCAACTTCATGAACACCACATCAGAGTGAATGATGCGACTGAACCGCGTGCGCTGGAGCCACCAGTGAGCGGCCAGTAGCTCATTGAGGCCCCTTGTGTTGTATGCGCTTGGTTTCAAGCTTCTAAGACCTTCCAATTTCAAGTTATGAAGGAAAAGTGAAGACGCGTTTACTTTTCACATTTCATGACAGTTGGCTGAGACGGCCAAAACATGCACTCGTGGAAACTTTTTTCAAAATCCACTTTGGGCTTGTAAGATGTTGTAAAGTGACTTTCTGTCACAATGGAGTACATGCACCTCAACACCCAACTTCATGAACACCACATCAGAGTGAATGATGCGACTGAACCGCGTGCGCTGGAGCCACCAGTGAGCGGCCAGTAGCTCATTGAGGCCCCTTGTGTTGTATGCGCTTGGTTTCAAGCTTTTAAGACCTTCCAATTTCAAGCTATGAAGGAAAAGTGAAGACGCGTTTACTTTTCATATTTCATGACAGTTGGCTGAGACGGCCAAAACATGCACTCGTGGAAACTTTTTTCAAAATCCACTTTGGGCTTGTAAGATGTTGTAAAGTGACTTTCTGTCACAATGCAGTACATGCACCTCAACACCCAACTTCATGAACACCACATCAGAGTGAATGATGCGACTGAACCGCGTGCGCTGGAGCCACCAGTGAGCGGCCAGTAGCTCATTGAGGCCCCTTGTGTTGTATGCGCTTGGTTTCAAGCTTCTAAGACCTTCCAATTTCAAGCTATGAAGGAAAAGTGAAGACGCGTTTACTTTTCATATTTCATGACAGTTGGCTGAGACGGCCAAAACATGCACTCGTGGAAACTTTTTTCAAAATCCACTTTGGGCTTGTAAGATGTTGTAAAGTGACTTTCTGTCACAATGGAGTACATGCACCTCAACACCCAACTTCATGAACACCACATCAGAGTGAATGATGCGACTGAACCGCGTGCGCTGGAGCCACCAGTGAGCGGCCAGTAGCTCATTGAGGCCCCTTGTGTTGTATGCGCTTGGTTTCAGGCTTCTAAGACCTTCCAATTTCAAGCTATGAAGGAAAAGTGAAGACGCGTTTACTTTTCATATTTCATGACAGTTGGCTGAGACGGCCAAAACATGCACTCGTGGAAACTTTTTTCAAAATCCACTTTGGGCTTGTAAGATGTTGTAAAGTGACTTTCTGTCACAATGGAGTACATGCACCTCAACACCCAACTTCATGAACACCACATCAGAGTGAATGATGCGACTGAACCGCGTGCGCTGGAGCCACCAGTGAGCGGCCAGTAGCTCATTGAGGCCCCTTGTGTTGTATGCGCTTGGTTTCAAGCTTCTAAGACTTTCCAATTTCAAGTTATGAAGGAAAAGTGAAGACGCGTTTACTTTTCACATTTCATGACAGTTGGCTGAGACGGCCAAAACATGCACTCGTGGAAACTTTTTTCAAAATCCACTTTGGGCTTGTAAGATGTTGTAAAGTGACTTTCTGTCACAATGGAGTACATGCATCTCAACACCCAACTTCATGAACACCACATCAGAGTGAATGATGCGACTGAACCGCGTGCGCTGGAGCCACCAGTGAGCGGCCAGTAGCTCATTGAGGCCCCTTGTGTTGTATGCGCTTGGTTTCAAGCTTCTAAGACCTTCCAATTTCAAGTTATGAAGGAAAAGTGAAGACGCGTTTACTTTTCACATTTCATGACAGTTGGCTGAGACGGCCAAAACATGCACTCGTGGAAACTTTTTTCAAAATCCACTTTGGGCTTGTAAGATGTTGTAAAGTGACTTTCTGTCACAATGCAGTACATGCACCTCAACACCCAACTTCATGAACACCACATCAGAGTGAATGATGCGACTGAACCGCGTGCGCTGGAGCCACCAGTGAGCGGCCAGTAGCTCATTGAGGCCCCTTGTGTTGTATGCGCTTGGTTTCAAGCTTCTAAGACCTTCCAATTTCAAGCTATGAAGGAAAAGTGAAGACGCGTTTACTTTTCATATTTCATGACAGTTGGCTGAGACGGCCAAAACATGCACTCGTGGAAACTTTTTTCAAAATCCACTTTGGGCTTGTAAGATGTTGTAAAGTGACTTTCTGTCACAATGGAGTACATGCACCTCAACACCCAACTTCATGAACACCACATCAGAGTGAATGATGCGACTGAACCGCGTGCGCTGGAGCCACCAGTGAGCGGCCAGTAGCTCATTGAGGCCCCTTGTGTTGTATGCGCTTGGTTTCAAGCTTCTAAGACCTTCCAATTTCAAGTTATGAAGGAAAAGTGAAGACGCGTTTACTTTTCACATTTCATGACAGTTGGCTGAGACGGCCAAAACATGCACTCGTGGAAACTTTTTTCAAAATCCACTTTGGGCTTTTAAGATGTTGTAAAGTGACTTTCTGTCACAATGCAGTACATGCACCTCAACACCCAACTTCATGAACACCACATCAGAGTGAATGATGCGACTGAACCGCGTGCGCTGGAGCCACCAGTGAGCGGCCAGTAGCTCATTGAGGCCCCTTGTGTTGTATGCGCTTGGTTTCAAGCTTCTAAGACCTTCCAATTTCAAGTTATGAAGGAAAAGTGAAGACGCGTTTACTTTTCACATTTCATGACAGTTGGCTGAGACGGCCAAAACATGCACTCGTGGAAACTTTTTTCAAAATCCACTTTGGGCTTGTAAGATGTTGTAAAGTGACTTTCTGTCACAATGGAGTACATGCACCTCAACACCCAACTTCATGAACACCACATCAGAGTGAATGATGCGACTGAACCGCGTGCGCTGGAGCCACCAGTGAGCGGCCAGTAGCTCATTGAGGCCCCTTGTGTTGTATGCGCTTGGTTTCAAGCTTTTAAGACCTTCCAATTTCAAGCTATGAAGGAAAAGTGAAGACGCGTTTACTTTTCATATTTCATGACAGTTGGCTGAGACGGCCAAAACATGCACTCGTGGAAACTTTTTTCAAAATCCACTTTGGGCTTGTAAGATGTTGTAAAGTGACTTTCTGTCACAATGGAGTACATGCATCTCAACACCCAACTTCATGAACACCACATCAGAGTGAATGATGCGACTGAACCGCGTGCGCTGGAGCCACCAGTGAGCGGCCAGTAGCTCATTGAGGCCCCTTGTGTTGTATGCGCTTGGTTTCAAGCTTCTAAGACCTTCCAATTTCAAGTTATGAAGGAAAAGTGAAGACGCGTTTACTTTTCACATTTCATGACAGTTGGCTGAGACGGCCAAAACATGCACTCGTGGAAACTTTTTTCAAAATCCACTTTGGGCTAGTAAGATGTTGTAAAGTGACTTTCTGTCACAATGCAGTACATGCACCTCAACACCCAACTTCATGAACACCACATCAGAGTGAATGATGCGACTGAACCGCGTGCGCTGGAGCCACCAGTGAGCGGCCAGTAGCTCATTGAGGCCCCTTGTGTTGTATGCGCTTGGTTTCAAGCTTCTAAGACCTTCCAATTTCAAGCTATGAAGGAAAAGTGAAGACGCGTTTACTTTTCATATTTCATGACAGTTGGCTGAGACGGCCAAAACATGCACTCGTGGAAACTTTTTTCAAAATCCACTTTGGGCTTGTAAGATGTTGTAAAGTGACTTTCTGTCACAATGGAGTACATGCACCTCAACACCCAACTTCATGAACACCACATCAGAGTGAATGATGCGACTGAACCGCGTGCGCTGGAGCCACCAGTGAGCGGCCAGTAGCTCATTGAGGCCCCTTGTGTTGTATGCGCTTGGTTTCAAGCTTCTAAGACCTTCCAATTTCAAGTTATGAAGGAAAAGTGAAGACGCGTTTACTTTTCACATTTCATGACAGTTGGCTGAGACGGCCAAAACATGCACTCGTGGAAACTTTTTTCAAAATCCACTTTGGGCTTGTAAGATGTTGTAAAGTGACTTTCTGTCACAATGCAGTACATGCACCTCAACACCCAACTTCATGAACACCACATCAGAGTGAATGATGCGACTGAACCGCGTGCGCTGGAGCCACCAGTGAGCGGCCAGTAGCTCATTGAGGCCCCTTGTGTTGTATGCGCTTGGTTTCAAGCTTCTAAGACCTTCCAATTTCAAGTTATGAAGGAAAAGTGAAGACGCGTTTACTTTTCACATTTCATGACAGTTGGCTGAGACGGCCAAAACATGCACTCGTGGAAACTTTTTTCAAAATCCACTTTGGGCTTGTAAGATGTTGTAAAGTGACTTTCTGTCACAATGGAGTACATGCACCTCAACACCCAACTTCATGAACACCACATCAGAGTGAATGATGCGACTGAACCGCGTGCGCTGGAGCCACCAGTGAGCGGCCAGTAGCTCATTGAGGCCCCTTGTGTTGTATGCGCTTGGTTTCAAGCTTCTAAGACCTTCCAATTTCAAGCTATGAAGGAAAAGTGAAGACGCGTTTACTTTTCATATTTCATGACAGTTGGCTGAGACGGCCAAAACATGCACTCGTGGAAACTTTTTTCAAAATCCACTTTGGGCTTGTAAGATGTTGTAAAGTGACTTTCTGTCACAATGGAGTACATGCACCTCAACACCCAACTTCATGAACACCACATCAGAGTGAATGATGCGACTGAACCGCGTGCGCTGGAGCCACCAGTGAGCGGCCAGTAGCTCATTGAGGCCCCTTGTGTTGTATGCGCTTGGTTTCAAGCTTCTAAGACCTTCCAATTTCAAGTTATGAAGGAAAAGTGAAGACGCGTTTACTTTTCACATTTCATGACAGTTGGCTGAGACGGCCAAAACATGCACTCGTGGAAACTTTTTTCAAAATCCACTTTGGGCTTGTAAGATGTTGTAAAGTGACTTTCTGTCACAATGCAGTACATGCACCTCAACACTCAACTTCATGAACACCACATCAGAGTGAATGATGCGACTGAACCGCGTGCGCTGGAGCCACCAGTGAGCGGCCAGTAGCTCATTGAGGCCCCTTGTGTTGTATGCGCTTGGTTTCAAGCTTCTAAGACCTTCCAATTTCAAGTTATGAAGGAAAAGTGAAGACGCGTTTACTTTTCACATTTCATGACAGTTGGCTGAGACGGCCAAAACATGCACTCGTGGAAACTTTTTTCAAAATCCACTTTGGGCTTGTAAGATGTTGTAAAGTGACTTTCTGTCACAATGGAGTACATGCACCTCAACACCCAACTTCATGAACACCACATCAGAGTGAATGATGCGACTGAACCGCGTGCGCTGGAGCCACCAGTGAGCGGCCAGTAGCTCATTGAGGCCCCTTGTGTTGTATGCGCTTGGTTTCAAGCTTCTAAGACCTTCCAATTTCAAGCTATGAAGGAAAAGTGAAGACGCGTTTACTTTTCATATTTCATGACAGTTGGCTGACACGGCCAAAACATGCACTCGTGGAATCTTTTTTCAAAATCCACTTTGGGCTTGTAAGATGTTGTAAAGTGACTTTCTGTCACAATGCAGTACATGCACCTCAACACCCAACTTCATGAACACCACATCAGAGTGAATGATGCGACTGAACCGCGTGCGCTGGAGCCACCAGTGAGCGGCCAGTAGCTCATTGAGGCCCCTTGTGTTGTATGCGCTTGGTTTCAAGCTTCTAAGACCTTCCAATTTCAAGCTATGAAGGAAAAGTGAAGACGCGTTTACTTTTCATATTTCATGACAGTTGGCTGAGACGGCCAAAACATGCACTCGTGGAAACTTTTTTCAAAATCCACTTTGGGCTTGTAAGATGTTGTAAAGTGACTTTCTGTCACAATGGAGTACATGCACCTCAACACCCAACTTCATGAACACCACATCAGAGTGAATGATGCGACTGAACCGCGTGCGCTGGAGCCACCAGTGAGCGGCCAGTAGCTCATTGAGGCCCCTTGTGTTGTATGCGCTTGGTTTCAAGCTTCTAAGACTTTCCAATTTCAAGTTATGAAGGAAAAGTGAAGACGCGTTTACTTTTCACATTTCATGACAGTTGGCTGAGACGGCCAAAACATGCACTCGTGGAAACTTTTTTCAAAATCCACTTTGGGCTTGTAAGATGTTGTAAAGTGACTTTCTGTCACAATGGAGTACATGCATCTCAACACCCAACTTCATGAACACCACATCAGAGTGAATGATGCGACTGAACCGCGTGCGCTGGAGCCACCAGTGAGCGGCCAGTAGCTCATTGAGGCCCCTTGTGTTGTATGCGCTTGGTTTCAAGCTTCTAAGACCTTCCAATTTCAAGTTATGAAGGAAAAGTGAAGACGCGTTTACTTTTCACATTTCATGACAGTTGGCTGAGACGGCCAAAACATGCACTCGTGGAAACTTTTTTCAAAATCCACTTTGGGCTTGTAAGATGTTGTAAAGTGACTTTCTGTCACAATGCAGTACATGCACCTCAACACCCAACTTCATGAACACCACATCAGAGTGAATGATGCGACTGAACCGCGTGCGCTGGAGCCACCAGTGAGCGGCCAGTAGCTCATTGAGGCCCCTTGTGTTGTATGCGCTTGGTTTCAAGCTTCTAAGACCTTCCAATTTCAAGCTATGAAGGAAAAGTGAAGACGCGTTTACTTTTCATATTTCATGACAGTTGGCTGAGACGGCCAAAACATGCACTCGTGGAAACTTTTTTCAAAATCCACTTTGGGCTTGTAAGATGTTGTAAAGTGACTTTCTGTCACAATGGAGTACATGCACCTCAACACCCAACTTCATGAACACCACATCAGAGTGAATGATGCGACTGAACCGCGTGCGCTGGAGCCACCAGTGAGCGGCCAGTAGCTCATTGAGGCCCCTTGTGTTGTATGCGCTTGGTTTCAAGCTTCTAAGACTTTCCAATTTCAAGTTATGAAGGAAAAGTGAAGACGCGTTTACTTTTCACATTTCATGACAGTTGGCTGAGACGGCCAAAACATGCACTCGTGGAAACTTTTTTCAAAATCCACTTTGGGCTTGTAAGATGTTGTAAAGTGACTTTCTGTCACAATGGAGTACATGCATCTCAACACCCAACTTCATGAACACCACATCAGAGTGAATGATGCGACTGAACCGCGTGCGCTGGAGCCACCAGTGAGCGGCCAGTAGCTCATTGAGGCCCCTTGTGTTGTATGCGCTTGGTTTCAAGCTTCTAAGACCTTCCAATTTCAAGTTATGAAGGAAAAGTGAAGACGCGTTTACTTTTCACATTTCATGACAGTTGGCTGAGACGGCCAAAACATGCACTCGTGGAAACTTTTTTCAAAATCCACTTTGGGCTTGTAAGATGTTGTAAAGTGACTTTCTGTCACAATGCAGTACATGCACCTCAACACCCAACTTCATGAACACCACATCAGAGTGAATGATGCGACTGAACCGCGTGCGCTGGAGCCACCAGTGAGCGGCCAGTAGCTCATTGAGGCCCCTTGTGTTGTATGCGCTTGGTTTCAAGCTTCTAAGACCTTCCAATTTCAAGCTATGAAGGAAAAGTGAAGACGCGTTTACTTTTCATATTTCATGACAGTTGGCTGAGACGGCCAAAACATGCACTCGTGGAAACTTTTTTCAAAATCCACTTTGGGCTTGTAAGATGTTGTAAAGTGACTTTCTGTCACAATGGAGTACATGCACCTCAACACCCAACTTCATGAACACCACATCAGAGTGAATGATGCGACTGAACCGCGTGCGCTGGAGCCACCAGTGAGCGGCCAGTAGCTCATTGAGGCCCCTTGTGTTGTATGCGCTTGGTTTCAAGCTTCTAAGACTTTCCAATTTCAAGTTATGAAGGAAAAGTGAAGACGCGTTTACTTTTCACATTTCATGACAGTTGGCTGAGACGGCCAAAACATGCACTCGTGGAAACTTTTTTCAAAATCCACTTTGGGCTTGTAAGATGTTGTAAAGTGACTTTCTGTCACAATGGAGTACATGCATCTCAACACCCAACTTCATGAACACCACATCAGAGTGAATGATGCGACTGAACCGCGTGCGCTGGAGCCACCAGTGAGCGGCCAGTAGCTCATTGAGGCCCCTTGTGTTGTATGCGCTTGGTTTCAAGCTTCTAAGACCTTCCAATTTCAAGTTATGAAGGAAAAGTGAAGACGCGTTTACTTTTCACATTTCATGACAGTTGGCTGAGACGGCCAAAACATGCACTCGTGGAAACTTTTTTCAAAATCCACTTTGGGCTTGTAAGATGTTGTAAAGTGACTTTCTGTCACAATGCAGTACATGCACCTCAACACCCAACTTCATGAACACCACATCAGAGTGAATGATGCGACTGAACCGCGTGCGCTGGAGCCACCAGTGAGCGGCCAGTAGCTCATTGAGGCCCCTTGTGTTGTATGCGCTTGGTTTCAAGCTTCTAAGACCTTCCAATTTCAAGTTATGAAGGAAAAGTGAAGACGCGTTTACTTTTCATATTTCATGACAGTTGGCTGAGACGGCCAAAACATGCACTCGTGGAAACTTTTTTCAAAATCCACTTTGGGCTTGTAAGATGTTGTAAAGTGACTTTCTGTCACAATGGAGTACATGCACCTCAACACCCAACTTCATGAACACCACATCAGAGTGAATGATGCGACTGAACCGCGTGCGCTGGAGCCACCAGTGAGCGGCCAGTAGCTCATTGAGGCCCCTTGTGTTGTATGCGCTTGGTTTCAAGCTTCTAAGACCTTCCAATTTCAAGTTATGAAGGAAAAGTGAAGACGCGTTTACTTTTCACATTTCATGACAGTTGGCTGAGACGGCCAAAACATGCACTCGTGGAAACTTTTTTCAAAATCCACTTTGGGCTTGTAAGATGTTGTAAAGTGACTTTCTGTCACAATGGAGTACATGCACCTCAACACCCAACTTCATGAACACCACATCAGAGTGAATGATGCGACTGAACCGCGTGCGCTGGAGCCACCAGTGAGCGGCCAGTAGCTCATTGAGGCCCCTTGTGTTGTATGCGCTTGGTTTCAAGCTTTTAAGACCTTCCAATTTCAAGCTATGAAGGAAAAGTGAAGACGCGTTTACTTTTCATATTTCATGACAGTTGGCTGAGACGGCCAAAACATGCACTCGTGGAAACTTTTTTCAAAATCCACTTTGGGCTTGTAAGATGTTGTAAAGTGACTTTCTGTCACAATGGAGTACATGCATCTCAACACCCAACTTCATGAACACCACATCAGAGTGAATGATGCGACTGAACCGCGTGCGCTGGAGCCACCAGTGAGCGGCCAGTAGCTCATTGAGGCCCCTTGTGTTGTATGCGCTTGGTTTCAAGCTTCTAAGACCTTCCAATTTCAAGTTATGAAGGAAAAGTGAAGACGCGTTTACTTTTCACATTTCATGACAGTTGGCTGAGACGGCCAAAACATGCACTCGTGGAAACTTTTTTCAAAATCCACTTTGGGCTTGTAAGATGTTGTAAAGTGACTTTCTGTCACAATGCAGTACATGCACCTCAACACCCAACTTCATGAACACCACATCAGAGTGAATGATGCGACTGAACCGCGTGCGCTGGAGCCACCAGTGAGCGGCCAGTAGCTCATTGAGGCCCCTTGTGTTGTATGCGCTTGGTTTCAAGCTTCTAAGACCTTCCAATTTCAAGCTATGAAGGAAAAGTGAAGACGCGTTTACTTTTCATATTTCATGACAGTTGGCTGAGACGGCCAAAACATGCACTCGTGGAAACTTTTTTCAAAATCCACTTTGGGCTTGTAAGATGTTGTAAAGTGACTTTCTGTCACAATGGAGTACATGCACCTCAACACCCAACTTCATGAACACCACATCAGAGTGAATGATGCGACTGAACCGCGTGCGCTGGAGCCACCAGTGAGCGGCCAGTAGCTCATTGAGGCCCCTTGTGTTGTATGCGCTTGGTTTCAAGCTTCTAAGACCTTCCAATTTCAAGTTATGAAGGAAAAGTGAAGACGCGTTTACTTTTCACATTTCATGACAGTTGGCTGAGACGGCCAAAACATGCACTCGTGGAAACTTTTTTCAAAATCCACTTTGGGCTTGTAAGATGTTGTAAAGTGACTTTCTGTCACAATGCAGTACATGCACCTCAACACCCAACTTCATGAACACCACATCAGAGTGAATGATGCGACTGAACCGCGTGCGCTGGAGCCACCAGTGAGCGGCCAGTAGCTCATTGAGGCCCCTTGTGTTGTATGCGCTTGGTTTCAAGCTTCTAAGACCTTCCAATTTCAAGTTATGAAGGAAAAGTGAAGACGCGTTTACTTTTCACATTTCATGACAGTTGGCTGAGACGGCCAAAATATGCACTCGTGGAAACTTTTTTCAAAATCCACTTTGGGCTTGTAAGATGTTGTAAAGTGACTTTCTGTCACAATGGAGTACATGCACCTCAACACCCAACTTCATGAACACCACATCAGAGTGAATGATGCGACTGAACCGCGTGCGCTGGAGCCACCAGTGAGCGGCCAGTAGCTCATTGAGGCCCCTTGTGTTGTATGCGCTTGGTTTCAAGCTTTTAAGACCTTCCAATTTCAAGCTATGAAGGAAAAGTGAAGACGCGTTTACTTTTCATATTTCATGACAGTTGGCTGAGACGGCCAAAACATGCACTCGTGGAAACTTTTTTCAAAATCCACTTTGGGCTTGTAAGATGTTGTAAAGTGACTTTCTGTCACAATGCAGTACATGCACCTCAACACCCAACTTCATGAACACCACATCAGAGTGAATGATGCGACTGAACCGCGTGCGCTGGAGCCACCAGTGAGCGGCCAGTAGCTCATTGAGGCCCCTTGTGTTGTATGCGCTTGGTTTCAAGCTTCTAAGACCTTCCAATTTCAAGTTATGAAGGAAAAGTGAAGACGCGTTTACTTTTCACATTTCATGACAGTTGGCTGAGACGGCCAAAACATGCACTCGTGGAAACTTTTTTCAAAATCCACTTTGGGCTTGTAAGATGTTGTAAAGTGACTTTCTGTCACAATGGAGTACATGCACCTCAACACCCAACTTCATGAACACCACATCAGAGTGAATGATGCGACTGAACCGCGTGCGCTGGAGCCACCAGTGAGCGGCCAGTAGCTCATTGAGGCCCCTTGTGTTGTATGCGCTTGGTTTCAAGCTTTTAAGACCTTCCAATTTCAAGCTATGAAGGAAAAGTGAAGACGCGTTTACTTTTCATATTTCATGACAGTTGGCTGAGACGGCCAAAACATGCACTCGTGGAAACTTTTTTCAAAATCCACTTTGGGCTTGTAAGATGTTGTAAAGTGACTTTCTGTCACAATGCAGTACATGCACCTCAACACCCAACTTCATGAACACCACATCAGAGTGAATGATGCGACTGAACCGCGTGCGCTGGAGCCACCAGTGAGCGGCCAGTAGCTCATTGAGGTCCCTTGTGTTGTATGCGCTTGGTTTCAAGCTTCTAAGACCTTCCAATTTCAAGTTATGAAGGAAAAGTGAAGACGCGTTTACTTTTCACATTTCATGACAGTTGGCTGAGACGGCCAAAACATGCACTCGTGGAAACTTTTTTCAAAATCCACTTTGGGCTTGTAAGATGTTGTAAAGTGACTTTCTGTCACAATGCAGTACATGCACCTCAACACCCAACTTCATGAACACCACATCAGAGTGAATGATGCGACTGAACCGCGTGCGCTGGAGCCACCAGTGAGCGGCCAGTAGCTCATTGAGGCCCCTTGTGTTGTATGCGCTTGGTTTCAAGCTTCTAAGACCTTCCAATTTCAAGTTATGAAGGAAAAGTGAAGACGCGTTTACTTTTCACATTTCATGACAGTTGGCTGAGACGGCCAAAACATGCACTCGTGGAAACTTTTTTCAAAATCCACTTTGGGCTTGTAAGATGTTGTAAAGTGACTTTCTGTCACAATGGAGTACATGCACCTCAACACCCAACTTCATGAACACCACATCAGAGTGAATGATGCGACTGAACCGCGTGCGCTGGAGCCACCAGTGAGCGGCCAGTAGCTCATTGAGGCCCCTTGTGTTGTATGCGCTTGGTTTCAAGCTTTTAAGACCTTCCAATTTCAAGCTATGAAGGAAAAGTGAAGACGCGTTTACTTTTCACATTTCATGACAGTTGGCTGAGACGGCCAAAACATGCACTCGTGGAAACTTTTTTCAAAATCCACTTTGGGCTTGTAAGATGTTGTAAAGTGACTTTCTGTCACAATGGAGTACATGCACCTCAACACCCAACTTCATGAACACCACATCAGAGTGAATGATGCGACTGAACCGCGTGCGCTGGAGCCACCAGTGAGCGGCCAGTAGCTCATTGAGGCCCCTTGTGTTGTATGCGCTTGGTTTCAAGCTTTTAAGACCTTCCAATTTCAAGCTATGAAGGAAAAGTGAAGACGCGTTTACTTTTCATATTTCATGACAGTTGGCTGAGACGGCCAAAACATGCACTCGTGGAAACTTTTTTCAAAATCCACTTTGGGCTTGTAAGATGTTGTAAAGTGACTTTCTGTCACAATGCAGTACATGCACCTCAACACCCAACTTCATGAACACCACATCAGAGTGAATGATGCGACTGAACCGCGTGCGCTGGAGCCACCAGTGAGCGGCCAGTAGCTCATTGAGGCCCCTTGTGTTGTATGCGCTTGGTTTCAAGCTTCTAAGACCTTCCAATTTCAAGCTATGAAGGAAAAGTGAAGACGCGTTTACTTTTCATATTTCATGACAGTTGGCTGAGACGGCCAAAACATGCACTCGTGGAAACTTTTTTCAAAATCCACTTTGGGCTTGTAAGATGTTGTAAAGTGACTTTCTGTCACAATGGAGTACATGCACCTCAACACCCAACTTCATGAACACCACATCAGAGTGAATGATGCGACTGAACCGCGTGCGCTGGAGCCACCAGTGAGCGGCCAGTAGCTCATTGAGGCCCCTTGTGTTGTATGCGCTTGGTTTCAAGCTTCTAAGACCTTCCAATTTCAAGTTATGAAGGAAAAGTGAAGACGCGTTTACTTTTCACATTTCATGACAGTTGGCTGAGACGGCCAAAACATGCACTCGTGGATACTTTTTTCAAAATCCACTTTGGGCTTGTAAGATGTTGTAAAGTGACTTTCTGTCACAATGCAGTACATGCACCTCAACACCCAACTTCATGAACACCACATCAGAGTGAATGATGCGACTGAACCGCGTGCGCTGGAGCCACCAGTGAGCGGCCAGTAGCTCATTGAGGCCCCTTGTGTTGTATGCGCTTGGTTTCAAGCTTCTAAGACCTTCCAATTTCAAGTTATGAAGGAAAAGTGAAGACGCGTTTACTTTTCACATTTCATGACAGTTGGCTGAGACGGCCAAAACATGCACTCGTGGAAACTTTTTTCAAAATCCACTTTGGGCTTGTAAGATGTTGTAAAGTGACTTTCTGTCACAATGGAGTACATGCACCTCAACACCCAACTTCATGAACACCACATCAGAGTGAATGATGCGACTGAACCGCGTGCGCTGGAGCCACCAGTGAGCGGCCAGTAGCTCATTGAGGCCCCTTGTGTTGTATGCGCTTGGTTTCAAGCTTTTAAGACCTTCCAATTTCAAGCTATGAAGGAAAAGTGAAGACGCGTTTACTTTTCACATTTCATGACAGTTGGCTGAGACGGCCAAAACATGCACTCGTGGAAACTTTTTTCAAAATCCACTTTGGGCTTGTAAGATGTTGTAAAGTGACTTTCTGTCACAATGGAGTACATGCACCTCAACACCCAACTTCATGAACACCACATCAGAGTGAATGATGCGACTGAACCGCGTGCGCTGGAGCCACCAGTGAGCGGCCAGTAGCTCATTGAGGCCCCTTGTGTTGTATGCGCTTGGTTTCAAGCTTTTAAGACCTTCCAATTTCAAGCTATGAAGGAAAAGTGAAGACGCGTTTACTTTTCATATTTCATGACAGTTGGCTGAGACGGCCAAAACATGCACTCGTGGAAACTTTTTTCAAAATCCACTTTGGGCTTGTAAGATGTTGTAAAGTGACTTTCTGTCACAATGCAGTACATGCACCTCAACACCCAACTTCATGAACACCACATCAGAGTGAATGATGCGACTGAACCGCGTGCGCTGGAGCCACCAGTGAGCGGCCAGTAGCTCATTGAGGCCCCTTGTGTTGTATGCGCTTGGTTTCAAGCTTCTAAGACCTTCCAATTTCAAGCTATGAAGGAAAAGTGAAGACGCGTTTACTTTTCATATTTCATGACAGTTGGCTGAGACGGCCAAAACATGCACTCGTGGAAACTTTTTTCAAAATCCACTTTGGGCTTGTAAGATGTTGTAAAGTGACTTTCTGTCACAATGGAGTACATGCACCTCAACACCCAACTTCATGAACACCACATCAGAGTGAATGATGCGACTGAACCGCGTGCGCTGGAGCCACCAGTGAGCGGCCAGTAGCTCATTGAGGCCCCTTGTGTTGTATGCGCTTGGTTTCAAGCTTCTAAGACCTTCCAATTTCAAGTTATGAAGGAAAAGTGAAGACGCGTTTACTTTTCACATTTCATGACAGTTGGCTGAGACGGCCAAAACATGCACTCGTGGAAACTTTTTTCAAAATCCACTTTGGGCTTGTAAGATGTTGTAAAGTGACTTTCTGTCACAATGCAGTACATGCACCTCAACACCCAACTTCATGAACACCACATCAGAGTGAATGATGCGACTGAACCGCGTGCGCTGGAGCCACCAGTGAGCGGCCAGTAGCTCATTGAGGCCCCTTGTGTTGTATGCGCTTGGTTTCAAGCTTCTAAGACCTTCCAATTTCAAGTTATGAAGGAAAAGTGAAGACGCGTTTACTTTTCACATTTCATGACAGTTGGCTGAGACGGCCAAAACATGCACTCGTGGAAACTTTTTTCAAAATCCACTTTGGGCTTGTAAGATGTTGTAAAGTGACTTTCTGTCACAATGGAGTACATGCACCTCAACACCCAACTTCATGAACACCACATCAGAGTGAATGATGCGACTGAACCGCGTGCGCTGGAGCCACCAGTGAGCGGCCAGTAGCTCATTGAGGCCCCTTGTGTTGTATGCGCTTGGTTTCAAGCTTCTAAGACCTTCCAATTTCAAGCTATGAAGGAAAAGTGAAGACGCGTTTACTTTTCATATTTCATGACAGTTGGCTGAGACGGCCAAAACATGCACTCGTGGAAACTTTTTTCAAAATCCACTTTGGGCTTGTAAGATGTTGTAAAGTGACTTTCTGTCACAATGGAGTACATGCACCTCAACACCCAACTTCATGAACACCACATCAGAGTGAATGATGCGACTGAACCGCGTGCGCTGGAGCCACCAGTGAGCGGCCAGTAGCTCATTGAGGCCCCTTGTGTTGTATGCGCTTGGTTTCAAGCTTCTAAGACCTTCCAATTTCAAGTTATGAAGGAAAAGTGAAGACGCGTTTACTTTTCACATTTCATGACAGTTGGCTGAGACGGCCAAAACATGCACTCGTGGAAACTTTTTTCAAAATCCACTTTGGGCTTGTAAGATGTTGTAAAGTGACTTTCTGTCACAATGGAGTACATGCATCTCAACACCCAACTTCATGAACACCACATCAGAGTGAATGATGCGACTGAACCGCGTGCGCTGGAGCCACCAGTGAGCGGCCAGTAGCTCATTGAGGCCCCTTGTGTTGTATGCGCTTGGTTTCAAGCTTCTAAGACCTTCCAATTTCAAGTTATGAAGGAAAAGTGAAGACGCGTTTACTTTTCACATTTCATGACAGTTGGCTGAGACGGCCAAAACATGCACTCGTGGAAACTTTTTTCAAAATCCACTTTGGGCTTGTAAGATGTTGTAAAGTGACTTTCTGTCACAATGCAGTACATGCACCTCAACACCCAACTTCATGAACACCACATCAGAGTGAATGATGCGACTGAACCGCGTGCGCTGGAGCCACCAGTGAGCGGCCAGTAGCTCATTGAGGCCCCTTGTGTTGTATGCGCTTGGTT
Organism: Sardina pilchardus; assembly: GCF_963854185.1. NCBI lineage: Eukaryota > Metazoa > Chordata > Actinopteri > Clupeiformes > Clupeidae > Sardina > Sardina pilchardus. The sequence goes on from NW_026910927.1 coordinate 283,484, forward strand.
TCAAGCTTCTAAGACCTTCCAATTTCAAGTTATGAAGGAAAAGTGAAGACGCGTTTACTTTTCACATTTCATGACAGTTGGCTGAGACGGCCAAAACATGCACTCGTGGAAACTTTTTTCAAAATCCACTTTGGGCTTGTAAGATGTTGTAAAGTGACTTTCTGTCACAATGGAGTACATGCATCTCAACACCCAACTTCATGAACACCACATCAGAGTGAATGATGCGACTGAACCGCGTGCGCTGGAGCCACCAGTGAGCGGCCAGTAGCTCATTGAGGCCCCTTGTGTTGTATGCGCTTGGTTTCAAGCTTCTAAGACCTTCCAATTTCAAGTTATGAAGGAAAAGTGAAGACGCGTTTACTTTTCACATTTCATGACAGTTGGCTGAGACGGCCAAAACATGCACTCGTGGAAACTTTTTTCAAAATCCACTTTGGGCTTGTAAGATGTTTTAAAGTGACTTTCTGTCACAATGCAGTACATGCACCTCAACACCCAACTTCATGAACACCACATCAGAGTGAATGATGCGACTGAACCGCGTGCGCTGGAGCCACCAGTGAGCGGCCAGTAGCTCATTGAGGCCCCTTGTGTTGTATGCGCTTGGTTTCAAGCTTCTAAGACCTTCCAATTTCAAGTTATGAAGGAAAAGTGAAGACGCGTTTACTTTTCACATTTCATGACAGTTGGCTGAGACGGCCAAAACATGCACTCGTGGAAACTTTTTTCAAAATCCACTTTGGGCTTGTAAGATGTTGTAAAGTGACTTTCTGTCACAATGGAGTACATGCACCTCAACACCCAACTTCATGAACACCACATCAGAGTGAATGATGCGACTGAACCGCGTGCGCTGGAGCCACCAGTGAGCGGCCAGTAGCTCATTGAGGCCCCTTGTGTTGTATGCGCTTGGTTTCAAGCTTCTAAGACCTTCCAATTTCAAGTTATGAAGGAAAAGTGAAGACGCGTTTACTTTTCACATTTCATGACAGTTGGCTGAGACGGCCAAAACATGCACTCGTGGAAACTTTTTTCAAAATCCACTTTGGGCTTGTAATATGTTGTAAAGTGACTTTCTGTCACAATGCAGTACATGCACCTCAACACCCAACTTCATGAACACCACATCAGAGTGAATGATGCGACTGAACCGCGTGCGCTGGAGCCACCAGTGAGCGGCCAGTAGCTCATTGAGGCCCCTTGTGTTGTATGCGCTTGGTTTCAAGCTTCTAAGACCTTCCAATTTCAAGCTATGAAGGAAAAGTGAAGACGCGTTTACTTTTCATATTTCATGACAGTTGGCTGAGACGGCCAAAACATGCACTCGTGGAAACTTTTTTCAAAATCCACTTTGGGCTTGTAAGATGTTGTAAAGTGACTTTCTGTCACAATGCAGTACATGCACCTCAACACCCAACTTCATGAACACCACATCAGAGTGAATGATGCGACTGAACCGCGTGCGCTGGAGCCACCAGTGAGCGGCCAGTAGCTCATTGAGGCCCCTTGTGTTGTATGCGCTTGGTTTCAAGCTTCTAAGACCTTCCAATTTCAAGCTATGAAGGAAAAGTGAAGAGGCGTTTACTTTTCATATTTCATGACAGTTGGCTGAGACGGCCAAAACATGCACTCGTGGAAACTTTTTTCAAAATCCACTTTGGGCTTGTAAGATGTTGTAAAGTGACTTTCTGTCACAATGGAGTACATGCACCTCAACACCCAACTTCATGAACACCACATCAGAGTGAATGATGCGACTGAACCGCGTGCGCTGGAGCCACCAGTGAGCGGCCAGTAGCTCATTGAGGCCCCTTGTGTTGTATGCGCTTGGTTTCAAGCTTCTAAGACCTTCCAATTTCAAGTTATGAAGGAAAAGTGAAGACGCGTTTACTTTTCACATTTCATGATAGTTGGCTGAGACGGCCGAAACATGCACTCGTGGAAACTTTTTTCAAAATCCACTTTGGGCTTGTAAGATGTTGTAAAGTGACTTTCTGTCACAATGCAGTACATGCACCTCAACACCCAACTTCATGAACACCACATCAGAGTGAATGATGCGACTGAACCGCGTGCGCTGGAGCCACCAGTGAGCGGCCAGTAGCTCATTGAGGCCCCTTGTGTTGTATGCGCTTGGTTTCAAGCTTCTAAGACCTTCCAATTTCAAGCTATGAAGGAAAAGTGAAGACGCGTTTACTTTTCATATTTCATGACAGTTGGCTGAGACGGCCAAAACATGCACTCGTGGAAACTTTTTTCAAAATCCACTTTGGGCTTGTAAGATGTTGTAAAGTGACTTTCTGTCACAATGGAGTACATGCACCTCAACACCCAACTTCATGAACACCACATCAGAGTGAATGATGCGACTGAACCGCGTGCGCTGGAGCCACCAGTGAGCGGCCAGTAGCTCATTGAGGCCCCTTGTGTTGTATGCGCTTGGTTTCAAGCTTCTAAGACCTTCCTATTTCAAGTTATGAAGGAAAAGTGAAGACGCGTTTACTTTTCACATTTCATGACAGTTGGCTGAGACGGCCAAAACATGCACTCGTGGAAACTTTTTTCAAAATCCACTTTGGGCTTGTAAGATGTTGTAAAGTGACTTTCTGTCACAATGCAGTACATGCACCTCAACACCCAACTTCATGAACACCACATCAGAGTGAATGATGCGACTGAACCGCGTGCGCTGGAGCCACCAGTGAGCGGCCAGTAGCTCATTGAGGCCCCTTGTGTTGTATGCGCTTGGTTTCAAGCTTCTAAGACCTTCCAATTTCAAGTTATGAAGGAAAAGTGAAGACGCGTTTACTTTTCACATTTCATGACAGTTGGCTGAGACGGCCAAAACATGCACTCGTGGAAACTTTTTTCAAAATCCACTTTGGGCTTGTAAGATGTTGTAAAGTGACTTTCTGTCACAATGCAGTACATGCACCTCAACACCCAACTTCATGAACACCACATCAGAGTGAATGATGCGACTGAACCGCGTGCGCTGGAGCCACCAGTGAGCGGCCAGTAGCTCATTGAGGCCCCTTGTGTTGTATGCGCTTGGTTTCAAGCTTCTAAGACCTTCCAATTTCAAGTTATGAAGGAAAAGTGAAGACGCGTTTACTTTTCACATTTCATGACAGTTGGCTGAGACGGCCAAAACATGCACTCGTGGAAACTTTTTTCAAAATCCACTTTGGGCTTGTAAGATGTTGTAAAGTGACTTTCTGTCACAATGGAGTACATGCACCTCAACACCCAACTTCATGAACACCACATCAGAGTGAATGATGCGACTGAACCGCGTGCGCTGGAGCCACCAGTGAGCGGCCAGTAGCTCATTGAGGCCCCTTGTGTTGTATGCGCTTGATTTCAAGCTTCTAAGACCTTCCAATTTCAAGTTATGAAGGAAAAGTGAAGACGCGTTTACTTTTCACATTTCATGACAGTTGGCTGAGACGGCCAAAACATGCACTCGTGGAAACTTTTTTCAAAATCCACTTTGGGCTTGTAAGATGTTGTAAAGTGACTTTCTGTCACAATGCAGTACATGCACCTCAACACCCAACTTCATGAACACCACATCAGAGTGAATGATGCGACTGAACCGCGTGCGCTGGAGCCACCAGTGAGCGGCCAGTAGCTCATTGAGGCCCCTTGTGTTGTATGCGCTTGGTTTCAAGCTTCTAAGACCTTCCAATTTCAAGTTATGAAGGAAAAGTGAAGACGCGTTTACTTTTCACATTTCATGACAGTTGGCTGAGACGGCCAAAACATGCACTCGTGGAAACTTTTTTCAAAATCCACTTTGGGCTTGTAAGATGTTGTAAAGTGACTTTCTGTCACAATGCAGTACATGCACCTCAACACCCAACTTCATGAACACCACATCAGAGTGAATGATGCGACTGAACCGCGTGCGCTGGAGCCACCAGTGAGCGGCCAGTAGCTCATTGAGGCCCCTTGTGTTGTATGCGCTTGGTTTCAAGCTTCTAAGACCTTCCAATTTCAAGCTATGAAGGAAAAGTGAAGACGCGTTTACTTTTCATATTTCATGACAGTTGGCTGAGACGGCCAAAACATGCACTCGTGGAAACTTTTTTCAAAATCCACTTTGGGCTTGTAAGATGTTGTAAAGTGACTTTCTGTCACAATGGAGTACATGCACCTCAACACCCAACTTCATGAACACCACATCAGAGTGAATGATGCGACTGAACCGCGTGCGCTGGAGCCACCAGTGAGCGGCCAGTAGCTCATTGAGGCCCCTTGTGTTGTATGCGCTTGGTTTCAAGCTTCTAAGACCTTCCAATTTCAAGTTATGAAGGAAAAGTGAAGACGCGTTTACTTTTCACATTTCATGACAGTTGGCTGAGACGGCCAAAACATGCACTCGTGGAAACTTTTTTCAAAATCCACTTTGGGCTTGTAAGATGTTGTAAAGTGACTTTCTGTCACAATGCAGTACATGCACCTCAACACCCAACTTCATGAACACCACATCAGAGTGAATGATGCGACTGAACCGCGTGCGCTGGAGCCACCAGTGAGCGGCCAGTAGCTCATTGAGGCCCCTTGTGTTGTATGCGCTTGGTTTCAAGCTTCTAAGACCTTCCAATTTCAAGTTATGAAGGAAAAGTGAAGACGCGTTTACTTTTCACATTTCATGACAGTTGGCTGAGACGGCCAAAACATGCACTCGTGGAAACTTTTTTCAAAATCCACTTTGGGCTTGTAAGATGTTGTAAAGTGACTTTCTGTCACAATGGAGTACATGCACCTCAACACCCAACTTCATGAACACCACATCAGAGTGAATGATGCGACTGAACCGCGTGCGCTGGAGCCACCAGTGAGCGGCCAGTAGCTCATTGAGGCCCCTTGTGTTGTATGCGCTTGGTTTCAAGCTTTTAAGACCTTCCAATTTCAAGCTATGGAGGAAAAGTGAAGACGCGTTTACTTTTCATATTTCATGACAGTTGGCTGAGACGGCCAAAACATGCACTCGTGGAAACTTTTTTCAAAATCCACTTTGGGCTTGTAAGATGTTGTAAAGTGACTTTCTGTCACAATGGAGTACATGCATCTCAACACCGAACTTCATGAACACCACATCAGAGTGAATGATGCGACTGAACCGCGTGCGCTGGAGCCACCAGTGAGCGGCCAGTAGCTCATTGAGGCCCCTTGTGTTGTATGCGCTTGGTTTCAAGCTTCTAAGACCTTCCAATTTCAAGTTATGAAGGAAAAGTGAAGACGCGTTTACTTTTCACATTTCATGACAGTTGGCTGAGACGGCCAAAACATGCACTCGTGGAAACTTTTTTCAAAATCCACTTTGGGCTTGTAAGATGTTGTAAAGTGACTTTCTGTCACAATGCAGTACATGCACCTCAACACCCAACTTCATGAACACCACATCAGAGTGAATGATGCGACTGAACCGCGTGCGCTGGAGCCACCAGTGAGCGGCCAGTAGCTCATTGAGGCCCCTTGTGTTGTATGCGCTTGGTTTCAAGCTTCTAAGACCTTCCAATTTCAAGCTATGAAGGAAAAGTGAAGACGCGTTTACTTTTCATATTTCATGACAGTTGGCTGAGACGGCCAAAACATGCACTCGTGGAAACATTTTTCAAAATCCACTTTGGGCTTGTAAGATGTTGTAAAGTGACTTTCTGTCACAATGGAGTACATGCACCTCAACACCCAACTTCATGAACACCACATCAGAGTGAATGATGCGACTGAACCGCGTGCGCTGGAGCCACCAGTGAGCGGCCAGTAGCTCATTGAGGCCCCTTGTGTTGTATGCGCTTGGTTTCAAGCTTCTAAGACCTTCCAATTTCAAGTTATGAAGGAAAAGTGAAGACGCGTTTACTTTTCACATTTCATGACAGTTGGCTGAGACGGCCAAAACATGCACTCGTGGAAACTTTTTTCAAAATCCACTTTGGGCTTGTAAGATGTTGTAAAGTGACTTTCTGTCACAATGCAGTACATGCACCTCAACACCCAACTTCATGAACACCACATCAGAGTGAATGATGCGACTGAACCGCGTGCGCTGGAGCCACCAGTGAGCGGCCAGTAGCTCATTGAGGCCCCTTGTGTTGTATGCGCTTGGTTTCAAGCTTCTAAGACCTTCCAATTTCAAGTTATGAAGGAAAAGTGAAGACGCGTTTACTTTTCACATTTCATGACAGTTGGCTGAGACGGCCAAAACATGCACTCGTGGAAACTTTTTTCAAAATCCACTTTGGGCTTGTAAGATGTTGTAAAGTGACTTTCTGTCACAATGGAGTACATGCACCTCAACACCCAACTTCATGAACACCACATCAGAGTGAATGATGCGACTGAACCGCGTGCGCTGGAGCCACCAGTGAGCGGCCAGTAGCTCATTGAGGCCCCTTGTGTTGTATGCGCTTGGTTTCAAGCTTTTAAGACCTTCCAATTTCAAGCTATGAAGGAAAAGTGAAGACGCGTTTACTTTTCATATTTCATGACAGTTGGCTGAGACGGCCAAAACATGCACTCGTGGAAACTTTTTTCAAAATCCACTTTGGGCTTGTAAGATGTTGTAAAGTGACTTTCTGTCACAATGCAGTACATGCACCTCAACACCCAACTTCATGAACACCACATCAGAGTGAATGATGCGACTGAACCGCGTGCGCTGGAGCCACCAGTGAGCGGCCAGTAGCTCATTGAGGTCCCTTGTGTTGTATGCGCTTGGTTTCAAGCTTCTAAGACCTTCCAATTTCAAGTTATGAAGGAAAAGTGAAGACGCGTTTACTTTTCACATTTCATGACAGTTGGCTGAGACGGCCAAAACATGCACTCGTGGAAACTTTTTTCAAAATCCACTTTGGGCTTGTAAGATGTTGTAAAGTGACTTTCTGTCACAATGCAGTACATGCACCTCAACACCCAACTTCATGAACACCACATCAGAGTGAATGATGCGACTGAACCGCGTGCGCTGGAGCCACCAGTGAGCGGCCAGTAGCTCATTGAGGCCCCTTGTGTTGCATGCGCTTGGTTTCAAGCTTCTAAGACCTTCCAATTTCAAGTTATGAAGGAAAAGTGAAGACGCGTTTACTTTTCACATTTCATGACAGTTGGCTGAGACGGCCAAAACATGCACTCGTGGAAACTTTTTTCAAAATCCACTTTGGGCTTGTAAGATGTTGTAAAGTGACTTTCTGTCACAATGGAGTACATGCACCTCAACACCCAACTTCATGAACACCACATCAGAGTGAATGATGCGACTGAACCGCGTGCGCTGGAGCCACCAGTGAGCGGCCAGTAGCTCATTGAGGCCCCTTGTGTTGTATGCGCTTGGTTTCAAGCTTTTAAGACCTTCCAATTTCAAGCTATGAAGGAAAAGTGAAGACGCGTTTACTTTTCATATTTCATGACAGTTGGCTGAGACGGCCAAAACATGCACTCGTGGAAACTTTTTTCAAAATCCACTTTGGGCTTGTAAGATGTTGTAAAGTGACTTTCTGTCACAATGGAGTACATGCACCTCAACACCCAACTTCATGAACACCACATCAGAGTGAATGATGCGACTGAACCGCGTGCGCTGGAGCCACCAGTGAGCGGCCAGTAGCTCATTGAGGCCCCTTGTGTTGTATGCGCTTGGTTTCAAGCTTCTAAGACCTTCCAATTTCAAGTTATGAAGGAAAAGTGAAGACGCGTTTACTTTTCACATTTCATGACAGTTGGCTGAGACGGCCAAAACATGCACTCGTGGAAACTTTTTTCAAAATCCACTTTGGGCTTGTAAGATGTTGTAAAGTGACTTTCTGTCACAATGGAGTACATGCACCTCAACACCCAACTTCATGAACACCACATCAGAGTGAATGATGCGACTGAACCGCGTGCGCTGGAGCCACCAGTGAGCGGCCAGTAGCTCATTGAGGCCCCTTGTGTTGTATGCGCTTGGTTTCAAGCTTTTAAGACCTTCCAATTTCAAGCTATGAAGGAAAAGTGAAGACGCGTTTACTTTTCATATTTCATGACAGTTGGCTGAGACGGCCAAAACATGCACTCGTGGAAACTTTTTTCAAAATCCACTTTGGGCTTGTAAGATGTTGTAAAGTGACTTTCTGTCACAATGCAGTACATGCACCTCAACACCCAACTTCATGAACACCACATCAGAGTGAATGATGCGACTGAACCGCGTGCACTGGAGCCACCAGTGAGCGGCCAGTAGCTCATTGAGGTCCCTTGTGTTGTATGCGCTTGGTTTCAAGCTTCTAAGACCTTCCAATTTCAAGTTATGAAGGAAAAGTGAAGACGCGTTTACTTTTCACATTTCATGACAGTTGGCTGAGACGGCCAAAACATGCACTCGTGGAAACTTTTTTCAAAATCCACTTTGGGCTTGTAAGATGTTGTAAAGTGACTTTCTGTCACAATGCAGTACATGCACCTCAACACCCAACTTCATGAACACCACATCAGAGTGAATGATGCGACTGAACCGCGTGCGCTGGAGCCACCAGTGAGCGGCCAGTAGCTCATTGAGGCCCCTTGTGTTGTATGCGCTTGGTTTCAAGCTTCTAAGACCTTCCAATTTCAAGTTATGAAGGAAAAGTGAAGACGCGTTTACTTTTCACATTTCATGACAGTTGGCTGAGACGGCCAAAACATGCACTCGTGGAAACTTTTTTCAAAATCCACTTTGGGCTTGTAAGATGTTGTAAAGTGACTTTCTGTCACAATGGAGTACATGCACCTCAACACCCAACTTCATGAACACCACATCAGAGTGAATGATGCGACTGAACCGCGTGCGCTGGAGCCACCAGTGAGCGGCCAGTAGCTCATTGAGGCCCCTTGTGTTGTATGCGCTTGGTTTCAAGCTTTTAAGACCTTCCAATTTCAAGCTATGAAGGAAAAGTGAAGACGCGTTTACTTTTCATATTTCATGACAGTTGGCTGAGACGGCCAAAACATGCACTCGTGGAAACTTTTTTCAAAATCCACTTTGGGCTTGTAAGATGTTGTAAAGTGACTTTCTGTCACAATGGAGTACATGCACCTCAACACCCAACTTCATGAACACCACATCAGAGTGAATGATGCGACTGAACCGCGTGCGCTGGAGCCACCAGTGAGCGGCCAGTAGCTCATTGAGGCCCCTTGTGTTGTATGCGCTTGGTTTCAAGCTTCTAAGACCTTCCAATTTCAAGTTATGAAGGAAAAGTGAAGACGCGTTTACTTTTCACATTTCATGACAGTTGGCTGAGACGGCCAAAACATGCACTCGTGGAAACTTTTTTCAAAATCCACTTTGGGCTTGTAAGATGTTGTAAAGTGACTTTCTGTCACAATGCAGTACATGCACCTCAACACCCAACTTCATGAACACCACATCAGAGTGAATGATGCGACTGAACCGCGTGCGCTGGAGCCACCAGTGAGCGGCCAGTAGCTCATTGAGGCCCCTTGTGTTGTATGCGCTTGGTTTCAAGCTTCTAAGACCTTCCAATTTCAAGCTATGAAGGAAAAGTGAAGACGCGTTTACTTTTCATATTTCATGACAGTTGGCTGAGACGGCCAAAACATGCACTCGTGGAAACTTTTTTCAAAATCCACTTTGGGCTTGTAAGATGTTGTAAAGTGACTTTCTGTCACAATGGAGTACATGCACCTCAACACCCAACTTCATGAACACCACATCAGAGTGAATGATGCGACTGAACCGCGTGCGCTGGAGCCACCAGTGAGCGGCCAGTAGCTCATTGAGGCCCCTTGTGTTGTATGCGCTTGGTTTCAAGCTTCTAAGACCTTCCAATTTCAAGTTATGAAGGAAAAGTGAAGACGCGTTTACTTTTCACATTTCATGACAGTTGGCTGAGACGGCCAAAACATGCACTCGTGGAAACTTTTTTCAAAATCCACTTTGGGCTTGTAAGATGTTGTAAAGTGACTTTCTGTCACAATGCAGTACATGCACCTCAACACCCAACTTCATGAACACCACATCAGAGTGAATGATGCGACTGAACCGCGTGCGCTGGAGCCACCAGTGAGCGGCCAGTAGCTCATTGAGGCCCCTTGTGTTGTATGCGCTTGGTTTCAAGCTTCTAAGACCTTCCAATTTCAAGCTATGAAGGAAAAGTGAAGACGCGTTTACTTTTCATATTTCATGACAGTTGGCTGAGACGGCCAAAACATGCACTCGTGGAAACTTTTTTCAAAATCCACTTTGGGCTTGTAAGATGTTGTAAAGTGACTTTCTGTCACAATGGAGTACATGCACCTCAACACCCAACTTCATGAACACCACATCAGAGTGAATGATGCGACTGAACCGCGTGCGCTGGAGCCACCAGTGAGCGGCCAGTAGCTCATTGAGGCCCCTTGTGTTGTATGCGCTTGGTTTCAAGCTTCTAAGACCTTCCAATTTCAAGTTATGAAGGAAAAGTGAAGACGCGTTTACTTTTCACATTTCATGACAGTTGGCTGAGACGGCCAAAACATGCACTCGTGGAAACTTTTTTCAAAATCCACTTTGGGCTTGTAAGATGTTGTAAAGTGACTTTCTGTCACAATGCAGTACATGCACCTCAACACCCAACTTCATGAACACCACATCAGAGTGAATGATGCGACTGAACCGCGTGCGCTGGAGCCACCAGTGAGCGGCCAGTAGCTCATTGAGGCCCCTTGTGTTGTATGCGCTTGGTTTCAAGCTTCTAAGACCTTCCAATTTCAAGTTATGAAGGAAAAGTGAAGACGCGTTTACTTTTCACATTTCATGACAGTTGGCTGAGACGGCCAAAACATGCACTCGTGGAAACTTTTTTCAAAATCCACTTTGGGCTTGTAAGATGTTGTAAAGTGACTTTCTGTCACAATGGAGTACATGCACCTCAACACCCAACTTCATGAACACCACATCAGAGTGAATGATGCGACTGAACCGCGTGCGCTGGAGCCACCAGTGAGCGGCCAGTAGCTCATTGAGGCCCCTTGTGTTGTATGCGCTTGGTTTCAAGCTTCTAAGACCTTCCAATTTCAAGTTATGAAGGAAAAGTGAAGACGCGTTTACTTTTCACATTTCATGACAGTTGGCTGAGACGGCCAAAACATGCACTCGTGGAAACTTTTTTCAAAATCCACTTTGGGCTTGTAAGATGTTGTAAAGTGACTTTCTGTCACAATGCAGTACATGCACCTCAACACCCAACTTCATGAACACCACATCAGAGTGAATGATGCGACTGAACCGCGTGCGCTGGAGCCACCAGTGAGCGGCCAGTAGCTCATTGAGGCCCCTTGTGTTGTATGCGCTTGGTTTCAAGCTTCTAAGACCTTCCAATTTCAAGCTATGAAGGAAAAGTGAAGACGCGTTTACTTTTCATATTTCATGACAGTTGGCTGAGACGGCCAAAACATGCACTCGTGGAAACTTTTTTCAAAATCCACTTTGGGCTTGTAAGATGTTGTAAAGTGACTTTCTGTCACAATGGAGTACATGCACCTCAACACCCAACTTCATGAACACCACATCAGAGTGAATGATGCGACTGAACCGCGTGCGCTGGAGCCACCAGTGAGCGGCCAGTAGCTCATTGAGGCCCCTTGTGTTGTATGCGCTTGGTTTCAAGCTTCTAAGACCTTCCAATTTCAAGTTATGAAGGAAAAGTGAAGACGCGTTTACTTTTCACATTTCATGACAGTTGGCTGAGACGGCCAAAACATGCACTCGTGGAAACTTTTTTCAAAATCCACTTTGGGCTTGTAAGATGTTGTAAAGTGACTTTCTGTCACAATGCAGTACATGCACCTCAACACCCAACTTCATGAACACCACATCAGAGTGAATGATGCGACTGAACCGCGTGCGCTGGAGCCACCAGTGAGCGGCCAGTAGCTCATTGAGGCCCCTTGTGTTGTATGCGCTTGGTTTCAAGCTTCTAAGACCTTCCAATTTCAAGCTATGAAGGAAAAGTGAAGACGCGTTTACTTTTCATATTTCATGACAGTTGGCTGAGACGGCCAAAACATGCACTCGTGGAAACTTTTTTCAAAATCCACTTTGGGCTTGTAAGATGTTGTAAAGTGACTTTCTGTCACAATGGAGTACATGCACCTCAACACCCAACTTCATGAACACCACATCAGAGTGAATGATGCGACTGAACCGCGTGCGCTGGAGCCACCAGTGAGCGGCCAGTAGCTCATTGAGGCCCCTTGTGTTGTATGCGCTTGGTTTCAAGCTTCTAAGACCTTCCAATTTCAAGTTATGAAGGAAAAGTGAAGACGCGTTTACTTTTCACATTTCATGACAGTTGGCTGAGACGGCCAAAACATGCACTCGTGGAAACTTTTTTCAAAATCCACTTTGGGCTTGTAAGATGTTGTAAAGTGACTTTCTGTCACAATGCAGTACATGCACCTCAACACCCAACTTCATGAACACCACATCAGAGTGAATGATGCGACTGAACCGCGTGCGCTGGAGCCACCAGTGAGCGGCCAGTAGCTCATTGAGGCCCCTTGTGTTGTATGCGCTTGGTTTCAAGCTTCTAAGACCTTCCAATTTCAAGTTATGAAGGAAAAGTGAAGACGCGTTTACTTTTCACATTTCATGACAGTTGGCTGAGACGGCCAAAACATGCACTCGTGGAAACTTTTTTCAAAATCCACTTTGGGCTTGTAAGATGTTGTAAAGTGACTTTCTGTCACAATGGAGTACATGCACCTCAACACCCAACTTCATGAACACCACATCAGAGTGAATGATGCGACTGAACCGCGTGCGCTGGAGCCACCAGTGAGCGGCCAGTAGCTCATTGAGGCCCCTTGTGTTGTATGCGCTTGGTTTCAAGCTTCTAAGACCTTCCAATTTCAAGTTATGAAGGAAAAGTGAAGACGCGTTTACTTTTCACATTTCATGACAGTTGGCTGAGACGGCCAAAACATGCACTCGTGGAAACTTTTTTCAAAATCCACTTTGGGCTTGTAAGATGTTGTAAAGTGACTTTCTGTCACAATGCAGTACATGCACCTCAACACCCAACTTCATGAACACCACATCAGAGTGAATGATGCGACTGAACCGCGTGCGCTGGAGCCACCAGTGAGCGGCCAGTAGCTCATTGAGGCCCCTTGTGTTGTATGCGCTTGGTTTCAAGCTTCTAAGACCTTCCAATTTCAAGTTATGAAGGAAAAGTGAAGACGCGTTTACTTTTCACATTTCATGACAGTTGGCTGAGACGGCCAAAACATGCACTCGTGGAAACTTTTTTCAAAATCCACTTTGGGCTTGTAAGATGTTGTAAAGTGACTTTCTGTCACAATGCAGTACATGCACCTCAACACCCAACTTCATGAACACCACATCAGAGTGAATGATGCGACTGAACCGCGTGCGCTGGAGCCACCAGTGAGCGGCCAGTAGCTCATTGAGGCCCCTTGTGTTGTATGCGCTTGGTTTCAAGCTTCTAAGACCTTCCAATTTCAAGTTATGAAGGAAAAGTGAAGACGCGTTTACTTTTCACATTTCATGACAGTTGGCTGAGACGGCCAAAACATGCACTCGTGGAAACTTTTTTCAAAATCCACTTTGGGCTTGTAAGATGTTGTAAAGTGACTTTCTGTCACAATGGAGTACATGCACCTCAACACCCAACTTCATGAACACCACATCAGAGTGAATGATGCGACTGAACCGCGTGCGCTGGAGCCACCAGTGAGCGGCCAGTAGCTCATTGAGGCCCCTTGTGTTGTATGCGCTTGGTTTCAAGCTTCTAAGACCTTCCAATTTCAAGTTATGAAGGAAAAGTGAAGACGCGTTTACTTTTCACATTTCATGACAGTTGGCTGAGACGGCCAAAACATGCACTCGTGGAAACTTTTTTCAAAATCCACTTTGGGCTTGTAAGATGTTGTAAAGTGACTTTCTGTCACAATGCAGTACATGCACCTCAACACCCAACTTCATGAACACCACATCAGAGTGAATGATGCGACTGAACCGCGTGCGCTGGAGCCACCAGTGAGCGGCCAGTAGCTCATTGAGGCCCCTTGTGTTGTATGCGCTTGGTTTCAAGCTTCTAAGACCTTCCAATTTCAAGCTATGAAGGAAAAGTGAAGACGCGTTTACTTTTCATATTTCATGACAGTTGGCTGAGACGGCCAAAACATGCACTCGTGGAAACTTTTTTCAAAATCCACTTTGGGCTTGTAAGATGTTGTAAAGTGACTTTCTGTCACAATGCAGTACATGCACCTCAACACCCAACTTCATGAACACCACATCAGAGTGAATGATGCGACTGAACCGCGTGCGCTGGAGCCACCAGTGAGCGGCCAGTAGCTCATTGAGGCCCCTTGTGTTGTATGCGCTTGGTTTCAAGCTTTTAAGACCTTCCAATTTCAAGTTATGAAGGAAAAGTGAAGACGCGTTTACTTTTCACATTTCATGACAGTTGGCTGAGACGGCCAAAACATGCACTCGTGGAAACTTTTTTCAAAATCCACTTTGGGCTTGTAAGATGTTGTAAAGTGACTTTCTGTCACAATGGAGTACATGCACCTCAACACCCAACTTCATGAACACCACATCAGAGTGAATGATGCGACTGAACCGCGTGCGCTGGAGCCACCAGTGAGCGGCCAGTAGCTCATTGAGGCCCCTTGTGTTGTATGCGCTTGGTTTCAAGCTTCTAAGACCTTCCAATTTCAAGTTATGAAGGAAAAGTGAAGACGCGTTTACTTTTCACATTTCATGACAGTTGGCTGAGACGGCCAAAACATGCACTCGTGGAAACTTTTTTCAAAATCCACTTTGGGCTTGTAAGATGTTGTAAAGTGACTTTCTGTCACAATGCAGTACATGCACCTCAACACCCAACTTCATGAACACCACATCAGAGTGAATGATGCGACTGAACCGCGTGCGCTGGAGCCACCAGTGAGCGGCCAGTAGCTCATTGAGGCCCCTTGTGTTGTATGCGCTTGGTTTCAAGCTTCTAAGACCTTCCAATTTCAAGTTATGAAGGAAAAGTGAAGACGCGTTTACTTTTCACATTTCATGACAGTTGGCTGAGACGGCCAAAACATGCACTCGTGGAAACTTTTTTCAAAATCCACTTTGGGCTTGTAAGATGTTGTAAAGTGACTTTCTGTCACAATGGAGTACATGCACCTCAACACCCAACTTCATGAACACCACATCAGAGTGAATGATGCGACTGAACCGCGTGCGCTGGAGCCACCAGTGAGCGGCCAGTAGCTCATTGAGGCCCCTTGTGTTGTATGCGCTTGGTTTCAAGCTTCTAAGACCTTCCAATTTCAAGTTATGAAGGAAAAGTGAAGACGCGTTTACTTTTCACATTTCATGACAGTTGGCTGAGACGGCCAAAACATGCACTCGTGGAAACTTTTTTCAAAATCCACTTTGGGCTTGTAAGATGTTGTAAAGTGACTTTCTGTCACAATGGAGTACATGCACCTCAACACCCAACTTCATGAACACCACATCAGAGTGAATGATGCGACTGAACCGCGTGCGCTGGAGCCACCAGTGAGCGGCCAGTAGCTCATTGAGGCCCCTTGTGTTGTATGCGCTTGATTTCAAGCTTCTAAGACCTTCCAATTTCAAGTTATGAAGGAAAAGTGAAGACGCGTTTACTTTTCACATTTCATGACAGTTGGCTGAGACGGCCAAAACATGCACTCGTGGAAACTTTTTTCAAAATCCACTTTGGGCTTGTAAGATGTTGTAAAGTGACTTTCTGTCACAATGCAGTACATGCACCTCAACACCCAACTTCATGAACACCACATCAGAGTGAATGATGCGACTGAACCGCGTGCGCTGGAGCCACCAGTGAGCGGCCAGTAGCTCATTGAGGCCCCTTGTGTTGTATGCGCTTGGTTTCAAGCTTCTAAGACCTTCCAATTTCAAGTTATGAAGGAAAAGTGAAGACGCGTTTACTTTTCACATTTCATGACAGTTGGCTGAGACGGCCAAAACATGCACTCGTGGAAACTTTTTTCAAAATCCACTTTGGGCTTGTAAGATGTTGTAAAGTGACTTTCTGTCACAATGGAGTACATGCACCTCAACACCCAACTTCATGAACACCACATCAGAGTGAATGATGCGACTGAACCGCGTGCGCTGGAGCCACCAGTGAGCGGCCAGTAGCTCATTGAGGCCCCTTGTGTTGTATGCGCTTGGTTTCAAGCTTCTAAGACCTTCCAATTTCAAGTTATGAAGGAAAAGTGAAGACGCGTTTACTTTTCACATTTCATGACAGTTGGCTGAGACGGCCAAAACATGCACTCGTGGAAACTTTTTTCAAAATCCACTTTGGGCTTGTAAGATGTTGTAAAGTGACTTTCTGTCACAATGCAGTACATGCACCTCAACACCCAACTTCATGAACACCACATCAGAGTGAATGATGCGACTGAACCGCGTGCGCTGGAGCCACCAGTGAGCGGCCAGTAGCTCATTGAGGCCCCTTGTGTTGTATGCGCTTGGTTTCAAGCTTCTAAGACCTTCCAATTTCAAGCTATGAAGGAAAAGTGAAGACGCGTTTACTTTTCATATTTCATGACAGTTGGCTGAGACGGCCAAAACATGCACTCGTGGAAACTTTTTTCAAAATCCACTTTGGGCTTGTAAGATGTTGTAAAGTGACTTTCTGTCACAATGGAGTACATGCACCTCAACACCCAACTTCATGAACACCACATCAGAGTGAATGATGCGACTGAACCGCGTGCGCTGGAGCCACCAGTGAGCGGCCAGTAGCTCATTGAGGCCCCTTGTGTTGTATGCGCTTGGTTTCAAGCTTCTAAGACCTTCCAATTTCAAGTTATGAAGGAAAAGTGAAGACGCGTTTACTTTTCACATTTCATGACAGTTGGCTGAGACGGCCAAAACATGCACTCGTGGAAACTTTTTTCAAAATCCACTTTGGGCTTGTAAGATGTTGTAAAGTGACTTTCTGTCACAATGCAGTACATGCACCTCAACACCCAACTTCATGAACACCACATCAGAGTGAATGATGCGACTGAACCGCGTGCGCTGGAGCCACCAGTGAGCGGCCAGTAGCTCATTGAGGCCCCTTGTGTTGTATGCGCTTGGTTTCAAGCTTCTAAGACCTTCCAATTTCAAGCTATGAAGGAAAAGTGAAGACGCGTTTACTTTTCATATTTCATGACAGTTGGCTGAGACGGCCAAAACATGCACTCGTGGAAACTTTTTTCAAAATCCACTTTGGGCTTGTAAGATGTTGTAAAGTGACTTTCTGTCACAATGGAGTACATGCACCTCAACACCCAACTTCATGAACACCACATCAGAGTGAATGATGCGACTGAACCGCGTGCGCTGGAGCCACCAGTGAGCGGCCAGTAGCTCATTGAGGCCCCTTGTGTTGTATGCGCTTGGTTTCAAGCTTCTAAGACCTTCCAATTTCAAGTTATGAAGGAAAAGTGAAGACGCGTTTACTTTTCACATTTCATGACAGTTGGCTGAGACGGCCAAAACATGCACTCGTGGAAACTTTTTTCAAAATCCACTTTGGGCTTGTAAGATGTTGTAAAGTGACTTTTTGTCACAATGCAGTACATGCACCTCAACACCCAACTTCATGAACACCACATCAGAGTGAATGATGCGACTGAACCGCGTGCGCTGGAGCCACCAGTGAGCGGCCAGTAGCTCATTGAGGCCCCTTGTGTTGTATGCGCTTGGTTTCAAGCTTCTAAGACCTTCCAATTTCAAGTTATGAAGGAAAAGTGAAGACGCGTTTACTTTTCACATTTCATGACAGTTGGCTGAGACGGCCAAAACATGCACTCGTGGAAACTTTTTTCAAAATCCACTTTGGGCTTGTAAGATGTTGTAAAGTGACTTTCTGTCACAATGGAGTACATGCACCTCAACACCCAACTTCATGAACACCACATCAGAGTGAATGATGCGACTGAACCGCGTGCGCTGGAGCCACCAGTGAGCGGCCAGTAGCTCATTGAGGCCCCTTGTGTTGTATGCGCTTGGTTTCAAGCTTCTAAGACCTTCCAATTTCAAGTTATGAAGGAAAAGTGAAGACGCGTTTACTTTTCACATTTCATGACAGTTGGCTGAGACGGCCAAAACATGCACTCGTGGAAACTTTTTTCAAAATCCACTTTGGGCTTGTAAGATGTTGTAAAGTGACTTTCTGTCACAATGCAGTACATGCACCTCAACACCCAACTTCATGAACACCACATCAGAGTGAATGATGCGACTGAACCGCGTGCGCTGGAGCCACCAGTGAGCGGCCAGTAGCTCATTGAGGCCCCTTGTGTTGTATGCGCTTGGTTTCAAGCTTCTAAGACCTTCCAATTTCAAGTTATGAAGGAAAAGTGAAGACGCGTTTACTTTTCACATTTCATGACAGTTGGCTGAGACGGCCAAAACATGCACTCGTGGAAACTTTTTTCAAAATCCACTTTGGGCTTGTAAGATGTTGTAAAGTGACTTTCTGTCACAATGCAGTACATGCACCTCAACACCCAACTTCATGAACACCACATCAGAGTGAATGATGCGACTGAACCGCGTGCGCTGGAGCCACCAGTGAGCGGCCAGTAGCTCATTGAGGCCCCTTGTGTTGTATGCGCTTGGTTTCAAGCTTCTAAGACCTTCCAATTTCAAGTTATGAAGGAAAAGTGAAGACGCGTTTACTTTTCACATTTCATGACAGTTGGCTGAGACGGCCAAAACATGCACTCGTGGAAACTTTTTTCAAAATCCACTTTGGGCTTGTAAGATGTTGTAAAGTGACTTTCTGTCACAATGGAGTACATGCACCTCAACACCCAACTTCATGAACACCACATCAGAGTGAATGATGCGACTGAACCGCGTGCGCTGGAGCCACCAGTGAGCGGCCAGTAGCTCATTGAGGCCCCTTGTGTTGTATGCGCTTGGTTTCAAGCTTCTAAGACCTTCCAATTTCAAGTTATGAAGGAAAAGTGAAGACGCGTTTACTTTTCACATTTCATGACAGTTGGCTGAGACGGCCAAAACATGCACTCGTGGAAACTTTTTTCAAAATCCACTTTGGGCTTGTAAGATGTTGTAAAGTGACTTTCTGTCACAATGCAGTACATGCACCTCAACACCCAACTTCATGAACACCACATCAGAGTGAATGATGCGACTGAACCGCGTGCGCTGGAGCCACCAGTGAGCGGCCAGTAGCTCATTGAGGCCCCTTGTGTTGTATGCGCTTGGTTTCAAGCTTCTAAGACCTTCCAATTTCAAGTTATGAAGGAAAAGTGAAGACGCGTTTACTTTTCACATTTCATGACAGTTGGCTGAGACGGCCAAAACATGCACTCGTGGAAACTTTTTTCAAAATCCACTTTGGGCTTGTAAGATGTTGTAAAGTGACTTTCTGTCACAATGGAGTACATGCACCTCAACACCCAACTTCATGAACACCACATCAGAGTGAATGATGCGACTGAACCGCGTGCGCTGGAGCCACCAGTGAGCGGCCAGTAGCTCATTGAGGCCCCTTGTGTTGTATGCGCTTGGTTTCAAGCTTCTAAGACCTTCCAATTTCAAGTTATGAAGGAAAAGTGAAGACGCGTTTACTTTTCACATTTCATGACAGTTGGCTGAGACGGCCAAAACATGCACTCGTGGAAACTTTTTTCAAAATCCACTTTGGGCTTGTAAGATGTTGTAAAGTGACTTTCTGTCACAATGGAGTACATGCACCTCAACACCCAACTTCATGAACACCACATCAGAGTGAATGATGCGACTGAACCGCGTGCGCTGGAGCCACCAGTGAGCGGCCAGTAGCTCATTGAGGCCCCTTGTGTTGTATGCGCTTGGTTTCAAGCTTTTAAGACCTTCCAATTTCAAGCTATGAAGGAAAAGTGAAGACGCGTTTACTTTTCATATTTCATGACAGTTGGCTGAGACGGCCAAAACATGCACTCGTGGAAACTTTTTTCAAAATCCACTTTGGGCTTGTAAGATGTTGTAAAGTGACTTTCTGTCACAATGCAGTACATGCACCTCAACACCCAACTTCATGAACACCACATCAGAGTGAATGATGCGACTGAACCGCGTGCGCTGGAGCCACCAGTGAGCGGCCAGTAGCTCATTGAGGCCCCTTGTGTTGTATGCGCTTGGTTTCAAGCTTTTAAGACCTTCCAATTTCAAGTTATGAAGGAAAAGTGAAGACGCGTTTACTTTTCACATTTCATGACAGTTGGCTGAGACGGCCAAAACATGCACTCGTGGAAACTTTTTTCAAAATCCACTTTGGGCTTGTAAGATGTTGTAAAGTGACTTTCTGTCACAATGGAGTACATGCACCTCAACACCCAACTTCATGAACACCACATCAGAGTGAATGATGCGACTGAACCGCGTGCGCTGGAGCCACCAGTGAGCGGCCAGTAGCTCATTGAGGCCCCTTGTGTTGTATGCGCTTGGTTTCAAGCTTCTAAGACCTTCCAATTTCAAGTTATGAAGGAAAAGTGAAGACGCGTTTACTTTTCACATTTCATGACAGTTGGCTGAGACGGCCAAAACATGCACTCGTGGAAACTTTTTTCAAAATCCACTTTGGGCTTGTAAGATGTTGTAAAGTGACTTTCTGTCACAATGCAGTACATGCACCTCAACACCCAACTTCATGAACACCACATCAGAGTGAATGATGCGACTGAACCGCGTGCGCTGGAGCCACCAGTGAGCGGCCAGTAGCTCATTGAGGCCCCTTGTGTTGTATGCGCTTGGTTTCAAGCTTCTAAGACCTTCCAATTTCAAGTTATGAAGGAAAAGTGAAGACGCGTTTACTTTTCACATTTCATGACAGTTGGCTGAGACGGCCAAAACATGCACTCGTGGAAACTTTTTTCAAAATCCACTTTGGGCTTGTAAGATGTTGTAAAGTGACTTTCTGTCACAATGGAGTACATGCACCTCAACACCCAACTTCATGAACACCACATCAGAGTGAATGATGCGACTGAACCGCGTGCGCTGGAGCCACCAGTGAGCGGCCAGTAGCTCATTGAGGCCCCTTGTGTTGTATGCGCTTGGTTTCAAGCTTCTAAGACCTTCCAATTTGAAGTTATGAAGGAAAAGTGAAGACGCGTTTACTTTTCACATTTCATGACAGTTGGCTGAGACGGCCAAAACATGCACTCGTGGAAACTTTTTTCAAAATCCACTTTGGGCTTGTAAGATGTTGTAAAGTGACTTTCTGTCACAATGGAGTACATGCACCTCAACACCCAACTTCATGAACACCACATCAGAGTGAATGATGCGACTGAACCGCGTGCGCTGGAGCCACCAGTGAGCGGCCAGTAGCTCATTGAGGCCCCTTGTGTTGTATGCGCTTGATTTCAAGCTTCTAAGACCTTCCAATTTCAAGTTATGAAGGAAAAGTGAAGACGCGTTTACTTTTCACATTTCATGACAGTTGGCTGAGACGGCCAAAACATGCACTCGTGGAAACTTTTTTCAAAATCCACTTTGGGCTTGTAAGATGTTGTAAAGTGACTTTCTGTCACAATGCAGTACATGCACCTCAACACCCAACTTCATGAACACCACATCAGAGTGAATGATGCGACTGAACCGCGTGCGCTGGAGCCACCAGTGAGCGGCCAGTAGCTCATTGAGGCCCCTTGTGTTGTATGCGCTTGGTTTCAAGCTTCTAAGACCTTCCAATTTCAAGTTATGAAGGAAAAGTGAAGACGCGTTTACTTTTCACATTTCATGACAGTTGGCTGAGACGGCCAAAACATGCACTCGTGGAAACTTTTTTCAAAATCCACTTTGGGCTTGTAAGATGTTGTAAAGTGACTTTCTGTCACAATGCAGTACATGCACCTCAACACCCAACTTCATGAACACCACATCAGAGTGAATGATGCGACTGAACCGCGTGCGCTGGAGCCACCAGTGAGCGGCCAGTAGCTCATTGAGGCCCCTTGTGTTGTATGCGCTTGGTTTCAAGCTTCTAAGACCTTCCAATTTCAAGTTATGAAGGAAAAGTGAAGACGCGTTTACTTTTCACATTTCATGACAGTTGGCTGAGACGGCCAAAACATGCACTCGTGGAAACTTTTTTCAAAATCCACTTTGGGCTTGTAAGATGTTGTAAAGTGACTTTCTGTCACAATGCAGTACATGCACCTCAACACCCAACTTCATGAACACCACATCAGAGTGAATGATGCGACTGAACCGCGTGCGCTGGAGCCACCAGTGAGCGGCCAGTAGCTCATTGAGGCCCCTTGTGTTGTATGCGCTTGGTTTCAAGCTTCTAAGACCTTCCAATTTCAAGTTATGAAGGAAAAGTGAAGACGCGTTTACTTTTCACATTTCATGACAGTTGGCTGAGACGGCCAAAACATGCACTCGTGGAAACTTTTTTCAAAATCCACTTTGGGCTTGTAAGATGTTGTAAAGTGACTTTCTGTCACAATGGAGTACATGCACCTCAACACCCAACTTCATGAACACCACATCAGAGTGAATGATGCGACTGAACCGCGTGCGCTGGAGCCACCAGTGAGCGGCCAGTAGCTCATTGAGGCCCCTTGTGTTGTATGCGCTTGGTTTCAAGCTTTTAAGACCTTCCAATTTCAAGCTATGAAGGAAAAGTGAAGACGCGTTTACTTTTCATATTTCATGACAGTTGGCTGAGACGGCCAAAACATGCACTCGTGGAAACTTTTTTCAAAATCCACTTTGGGCTTGTAAGATGTTGTAAAGTGACTTTCTGTCACAATGGAGTACATGCATCTCAACACCGAACTTCATGAACACCACATCAGAGTGAATGATGCGACTGAACCGCGTGCGCTGGAGCCACCAGTGAGCGGCCAGTAGCTCATTGAGGCCCCTTGTGTTGTATGCGCTTGGTTTCAAGCTTCTAAGACCTTCCAATTTCAAGTTATGAAGGAAAAGTGAAGACGCGTTTACTTTTCACATTTCATGACAGTTGGCTGAGACGGCCAAAACATGCACTCGTGGAAACTTTTTTCAAAATCCACTTTGGGCTTGTAAGATGTTGTAAAGTGACTTTCTGTCACAATGCAGTACATGCACCTCAACACCCAACTTCATGAACACCACATCAGAGTGAATGATGCGACTGAACCGCGTGCGCTGGAGCCACCAGTGAGCGGCCAGTAGCTCATTGAGGCCCCTTGTGTTGTATGCGCTTGGTTTCAAGCTTCTAAGACCTTCCAATTTCAAGCTATGAAGGAAAAGTGAAGACGCGTTTACTTTTCATATTTCATGACAGTTGGCTGAGACGGCCAAAACATGCACTCGTGGAAACTTTTTTCAAAATCCACTTTGGGCTTGTAAGATGTTGTAAAGTGACTTTCTGTCACAATGGAGTACATGCACCTCAACACCCAACTTCATGAACACCACATCAGAGTGAATGATGCGACTGAACCGCGTGCGCTGGAGCCACCAGTGAGCGGCCAGTAGCTCATTGAGGCCCCTTGTGTTGTATGCGCTTGGTTTCAAGCTTCTAAGACCTTCCAATTTCAAGTTATGAAGGAAAAGTGAAGACGCGTTTACTTTTCACATTTCATGACAGTTGGCTGAGACGGCCAAAACATGCACTCGTGGAAACTTTTTTCAAAATCCACTTTGGGCTTGTAAGATGTTGTAAAGTGACTTTCTGTCACAATGCAGTACATGCACCTCAACACCCAACTTCATGAACACCACATCAGAGTGAATGATGCGACTGAACCGCGTGCGCTGGAGCCACCAGTGAGCGGCCAGTAGCTCATTGAGGCCCCTTGTGTTGTATGCGCTTGGTTTCAAGCTTCTAAGACCTTCCAATTTCAAGTTATGAAGGAAAAGTGAAGACGCGTTTACTTTTCACATTTCATGACAGTTGGCTGAGACGGCCAAAACATGCACTCGTGGAAACTTTTTTCAAAATCCACTTTGGGCTTGTAAGATGTTGTAAAGTGACTTTCTGTCACAATGGAGTACATGCACCTCAACACCCAACTTCATGAACACCACATCAGAGTGAATGATGCGACTGAACCGCGTGCGCTGGAGCCACCAGTGAGCGGCCAGTAGCTCATTGAGGCCCCTTGTGTTGTATGCGCTTGGTTTCAAGCTTTTAAGACCTTCCAATTTCAAGCTATGAAGGAAAAGTGAAGACGCGTTTACTTTTCATATTTCATGACAGTTGGCTGAGACGGCCAAAACATGCACTCGTGGAAACTTTTTTCAAAATCCACTTTGGGCTTGTAAGATGTTGTAAAGTGACTTTCTGTCACAATGCAGTACATGCACCTCAACACCCAACTTCATGAACACCACATCAGAGTGAATGATGCGACTGAACCGCGTGCGCTGGAGCCACCAGTGAGCGGCCAGTAGCTCATTGAGGTCCCTTGTGTTGTATGCGCTTGGTTTCAAGCTTCTAAGACCTTCCAATTTCAAGTTATGAAGGAAAAGTGAAGACGCGTTTACTTTTCACATTTCATGACAGTTGGCTGAGACGGCCAAAACATGCACTCGTGGAAACTTTTTTCAAAATCCACTTTGGGCTTGTAAGATGTTGTAAAGTGACTTTCTGTCACAATGCAGTACATGCACCTCAACACCCAACTTCATGAACACCACATCAGAGTGAATGATGCGACTGAACCGCGTGCGCTGGAGCCACCAGTGAGCGGCCAGTAGCTCATTGAGGCCCCTTGTGTTGTATGCGCTTGGTTTCAAGCTTCTAAGACCTTCCAATTTCAAGTTATGAAGGAAAAGTGAAGACGCGTTTACTTTTCACATTTCATGACAGTTGGCTGAGACGGCCAAAACATGCACTCGTGGAAACTTTTTTCAAAATCCACTTTGGGCTTGTAAGATGTTGTAAAGTGACTTTCTGTCACAATGGAGTACATGCACCTCAACACCCAACTTCATGAACACCACATCAGAGTGAATGATGCGACTGAACCGCGTGCGCTGGAGCCACCAGTGAGCGGCCAGTAGCTCATTGAGGCCCCTTGTGTTGTATGCGCTTGGTTTCAAGCTTTTAAGACCTTCCAATTTCAAGCTATGAAGGAAAAGTGAAGACGCGTTTACTTTTCATATTTCATGACAGTTGGCTGAGACGGCCAAAACATGCACTCGTGGAAACTTTTTTCAAAATCCACTTTGGGCTTGTAAGATGTTGTAAAGTGACTTTCTGTCACAATGGAGTACATGCACCTCAACACCCAACTTCATGAACACCACATCAGAGTGAATGATGCGACTGAACCGCGTGCGCTGGAGCCACCAGTGAGCGGCCAGTAGCTCATTGAGGCCCCTTGTGTTGTATGCGCTTGGTTTCAAGCTTCTAAGACCTTCCAATTTCAAGTTATGAAGGAAAAGTGAAGACGCGTTTACTTTTCACATTTCATGACAGTTGGCTGAGACGGCCAAAACATGCACTCGTGGAAACTTTTTTCAAAATCCACTTTGGGCTTGTAAGATGTTGTAAAGTGACTTTCTGTCACAATGGAGTACATGCACCTCAACACCCAACTTCATGAACACCACATCAGAGTGAATGATGCGACTGAACCGCGTGCGCTGGAGCCACCAGTGAGCGGCCAGTAGCTCATTGAGGCCCCTTGTGTTGTATGCGCTTGGTTTCAAGCTTTTAAGACCTTCCAATTTCAAGCTATGAAGGAAAAGTGAAGACGCGTTTACTTTTCATATTTCATGACAGTTGGCTGAGACGGCCAAAACATGCACTCGTGGAAACTTTTTTCAAAATCCACTTTGGGCTTGTAAGATGTTGTAAAGTGACTTTCTGTCACAATGCAGTACATGCACCTCAACACCCAACTTCATGAACACCACATCAGAGTGAATGATGCGACTGAACCGCGTGCGCTGGAGCCACCAGTGAGCGGCCAGTAGCTCATTGAGGTCCCTTGTGTTGTATGCGCTTGGTTTCAAGCTTCTAAGACCTTCCAATTTCAAGTTATGAAGGAAAAGTGAAGACGCGTTTACTTTTCACATTTCATGACAGTTGGCTGAGACGGCCAAAACATGCACTCGTGGAAACTTTTTTCAAAATCCACTTTGGGCTTGTAAGATGTTGTAAAGTGACTTTCTGTCACAATGCAGTACATGCACCTCAACACCCAACTTCATGAACACCACATCAGAGTGAATGATGCGACTGAACCGCGTGCGCTGGAGCCACCAGTGAGCGGCCAGTAGCTCATTGAGGCCCCTTGTGTTGTATGCGCTTGGTTTCAAGCTTCTAAGACCTTCCAATTTCAAGTTATGAAGGAAAAGTGAAGACGCGTTTACTTTTCACATTTCATGACAGTTGGCTGAGACGGCCAAAACATGCACTCGTGGAAACTTTTTTCAAAATCCACTTTGGGCTTGTAAGATGTTGTAAAGTGACTTTCTGTCACAATGGAGTACATGCACCTCAACACCCAACTTCA